>NW_027040918.1:1617500-2137500 GCF_037179485.1 Ochlerotatus camptorhynchus | reverse complement strand
AAGGTTGGCACTCGTGGAGAATAGAAGAACTATGAGTGTGATGATGGTTTCAAAATTTTACACCGTGAGGTATACGAGTGCTATCTTAAAATGCTTTTATTTTGAAAATGGAGCATTTTATTTAAATCTGGTTAGTGCTACGTTAGTAGAAAACGTAAGGACTACTCAATAGACATATAATATAGAAAACATAATTTATTTTCATATTTTTAGGTGTAGACATAGATTTCAGTTTTTCTAGCGGCAACCAGATTTGAATAAAATGTTTCATTTGCAAAATAAAAGCATTTTAAGAACCTCTCCGTGGAAAATTTTGAAACCATCATCACTTTCATAGTTCTACACGGCGAATGAGAACGACCCAAATTTGAGTTTGGTTCACTCATAATCGCCAAAAGTGCAGGAACTCAGCGATGAGTAAAATTTGTCTCATGGTTTCCTGTGGAAAACCTAAAAAATCTGCTGGAAAATGAGGAAATTGACGAAAATTTTATTCAGTCTCCTAGTAGTACTAATAGACTGAGTGAATGCAATCTTTACTTTTCTCAAATTCACGAATTTTTCCCTGGAAAATCCTGGAAAAACCTTGGAAAACATGAGGCAAATTAACTCATCGCTGAGTTCCTGTACTTTTGGCGATTATGAGTGAACTAAACTCAAATTTGGGTCGACGAGTGACAACTTTGATTTGCTAATTGCAGATATTACAAATTTCTATCTTGAGTGGTGTTTTTTTTTTAAAGATTTTATACAGATCTGAACGGATTTACAGTTCAAATAACCACGCATTAGAAATCCGGAAGTTCTTAACCGCTGCCACAGTTTTATAAATCACAATTTTTCTCATTAAACATATATGAAATATCCAGGGCGATCACTGCAAAATCGATCAAGAGATGAACTAGCCTCAGGCTAAAAATCTCTAAAATAAAGATTAAAAAAAAAAAAAAAAAATGCAAAATCGATAAAAAAAAACATATATGAATGGATTTACATCTCAAATAACACCACATTAAAAATCCGGAAGATCATAACCGCTGGAGTAGTTTTATAAATCTTCACTTTTCTTAACAAAAATATAAGGAAGCACCCTAGGAAGCACCAGTCGGATCACTGCAAAATCGATACAGTAAACAAAATTTTCTATGTGGATGATGATTACAAACACCTGCGATGAAGACATGAATCAGAAAAAGTAAAAACATTTTCCTCTTCGTATGCTTCACGGCGAAAATTTCAGCCCTCATCACTCTTTTGATGCTTCCCTTATTCACCACCAGAGGCTGAAACGATCGCTTAGTTTCTATTTGATTCTCCTATTGAACAATGTGAAACTTATGTGAGGCTGAGTAGCACAAGGTCCCATGATCTCTGTGCCTGAGATGCATTTACCGCACCGCGAGGTATCCACGAAAGCTTACATTCAAACATATTAGTATGCCAAGATAGGTTAAACTTTATACATGTTTGGTATGAACGTTGACTAAATTTCGTTTTTGAAGAATATTGCAAATTTATTCATTTTAATGTATATTCTTTAAGCCGTCGCACCAAAACGCGCCAATCGTTTGCAAAGTCATTTAGGTTGAATCGATTTTAGGATTGCCAAATAAATCAATGTGGTTTGAAATGAATAGAATTTCATGGTAATAATGATTCATAACCATGTTTATCAAAATATTAATTTACTTGTTATGGCTTCTACAGCATAATGTTTACTAGTCATCGGATCCTCGGTCGGATCTAAGGCCGATCTTCCATTTTCCTCCCCTAATTTGTTTATTTGTTTATTTGGTTCTACATCAACAGACTGGGTTTAGTGCGAATGATGGATTAAGCAATACTAGGAAATACAATATAGTCAAGAATAAAGAGCCTGAATTGATAAAGAGACGACATGTCAAAATTGGAACAATCGATTGTCTGTCAAAGTCATAGGAAAAGTCATTCCAATCGAGCAGAAGACCTGTCAAATAGATAAGATGTCGCCTCTTTATAAATTCAGGCTCTTTAGTCAAGAAGTAACAAGCTGCAAAAGCCGTGAAGTCCAACTTAATTCCTAATTCTTAAAAATATATCACGGAATCTCTGAAAATCAAATAAGGAAGCAACACGATTGAAAACCCTTTGTAGCCCATTGATAGCACCATACGAACTATACACGGCGAATGAGAACGACTCAAATTTGAGTTTAGTTCACTCATAATCGCCAAAAGTGCAGGAACTCAGCGATGAGTAAAATTTGTCTCAAGGTTTCCTGTGGAAAACCTAAAAAATCTGCCGGAAAATGAGGAAATTGACGAAAATTTATTCAGTCTCGGAGTAGTCCCAATAGACTGAGTGAATCCAATCTTTACTTTTCTCAAATTCGGGAATTTTTCCCTGGAAAATCCTGGGAAAACATGAGGCAAATTAACTCATCGCTGAGTTCCTGCACTTTTGGCGATTATGAGTGAACTAAACTCAAATTTGGGTCGTTCTCATTCGCCGTGTAGTTTGTACGACGAAAAGGTATCCTCAGCACGAGGGGCACGCAATACAAAGAACCGGTGCGTTGAAGTTAAAATGCAATCAAAAGTACTTAAAGTAATTAATGCGTTTTGAAGTAGTACTGACTTTAATAAAATTATCTATCCGTAATTAATGTAATTAAAAGTATTGAAAATGTTATTAATGTACTTTAATTACGAAATTTCGACTGCAATTAATGGAGTTAAAAAGTAGTTAATGTTATACAATGTGTAATTAATGTAATTAAAGCAGTAGTCAATGGAATTAATTTAATTACAGCCGTTGCTTGCGTTGGAGTTAAAGGTTATTGCGTGCCCCTAGCCTCAGCATTGCGTTGTTACAGAGTGCTCGTGGTTGAACGTTAAGGTTCAATTTACTTTGATGCTTTTTGGAAAATTTCGAAAGCAGTTTTTTCCGACGCATTATTTCAGATTGCAAAAAACTCGCACTATTCGATTCCTTTTGATATTTTACACAAAATGACGCGAGCTTTCTGCAATCTAAAATAATGCGTCGAAAAAAACTGCTTTTGAATTTTTTAAAAATGCATCAATGTAAATTGAACCTTTACGTCGATTTGTTGTAGAATAGAAGGGCAATCGATTCTGCCCTGTAGAATGTCTGCCACAAACAGGGCCCTTGTCGTATCTCTTCGACTCCACAAAGGATCCAGGTGAATTAACTGGCACCGACTTTCGTAGCTTGGAAGGCGATGAGGATCCCTCCAAGGCAATCGTCGAAGGGCAAACCAGATGAATCGTCGTTGAATAGACTCTACTCTTTGTACACTGTTTTGGTAATTGGGATTCCATACAGGGCAGCAGTATTCTAACACCGACCGGACGAGGAGGCAGTAAAGCGATTTAAAACAATAGATATCCGTGAAATTTTTAGCTATCCTGTCGATCACGTACGAGATATGCTGGCTGTACGTGAGTTGACAATCTAAGATGACTCCCAGATCCTTAATGTGATTCACACGATGTACGTCAACGCCTTCTAGGATATAACTGAATGTAATTGGATGTTTCTTCCGTGAGAACGTGATTACAGTTGGCACCAATTGGCAAAAGCGTTCAGTTGGGGTTGGAGAAGGTGGCAGTCAGCGATGGCTCGGGTTCGGAGATAGATTTTCATGTCGTCTGCGAACGACAGTCGTGGACCGTCGAGGACGAAATTGACGTCGTTGAAATACACAAGAAATATCAACGGGCTGAGGTGGCCACCTTGCGGAATACCCGAAGTGGCAGGGAACGAAGGAGATCGGCAGTCGTCGGTTGCAACTTCCAACTGACGATCAGATAGATAGGATGCGAATCATCGTAGGAGACTGCCGTTTATATCGAGCCTATCCAGTTTGGCGATCGCTATAGGATGGTTCAACTTGTCGAAGGCGGCTGATAAGTCAGTGTAGATGACATCTGTTTGCATATGGTCTGTCATACTCTCCGTAATCTACGAGGTGAGACACAGAAGGTTGGAAGTAGTTGACCGCCCTGCCATGAAACCATACTGGTCTTTGCTCAAGTGCTGCTTGAAGTGAGAGACTAATGGTTCCATAACGACCAACTCGAACAGTTTAGATATGGCACACAATGTGATGCCGCGATAGTGGTCGATGTTTATTTTGCATCCCTTCTTATGCACTGGAAACATCTCAGCTGATTTCCAGCAGGAAGGAAACACCCCACTGGATAGAGACATTTCGAACAGAAGGCAAGAGGAGGCACCAGGCTATCGATGTGTTGCTTGAGAAAGAAGGAAGGTCCAGGTCCAGGCTTAAATGAAGCCTTCAGTTGCGAAGCCGCCCTAGTTATCATAGCGAGGTCGATGTTGATAGCTGCCAAAGATTGACCAGACATTGGAACATTACTGGCTGCTAGAGAAACGTGCTTGTCAGATCCGAGAATACACTCGCAAACTTGGTTGAGAACAGACGGCAAATGTCCTGAGGGGATGAAGCTTCTTCGCCGTTTAGTACCATAGTCGATGGAAGGCCAGACTCCTTTCGTTGCTCATTCACATAATTCCAAAAAGTTTTTGGGTGAGATCGAAGCTTCCGTTGAACATCTCGTTGATAACGCCGATAACATTGGCGACTGGTTCGTTGATACGCATAATGGTCCTTGAGTTGTAGAGTGTGGTACTTGGTATATTTTCTTAGCCTGGCTCTTTTGGAAAGCTTTAACATACGGAGTTCACTTGTTTGCCAAGGATGATGATTACCTTGGTTAGGATCTTTTTTTTTTTTTCGAAACGTGTCGCTCAATGACGTAAGCAAAAATATGCGTGAGCGTTTGGGCAGCTGCATTGACATCGGCAGGGATGAATATCCTGTGCCAGTTCAAATTCGAAAGAAGTTAACCGATACTGTCGTGGTTAGCATTTCGGAAATCGTAGGAGACCTCAAGGGGGGTGGAATGACCTCAGAAATTTGGTTGCCTTCAAGTGCAATGACTAAAGGAGGATGGTGTGGAACAGTCTTTATCAACGGAGAAACAGCCATAGACAAATGCGGAGCAGTATCCTGAGCGGTGACGAAGCAAAGGTCTAAACTACGATTGTTCTCATTAACCACGTGGTTGATTTGCTTCAGAGTGGCGATACTGTAATGATCCAAAAGGCTTACAGCTCCACAGTGAAATATAGAATGGTCGTGGTTCGGATACAGTAAGATGATCACCAAGAAATTGAATATTAAAGTCGCCAATGATTATCATCTCGTCGGCAGCTGTAGCAATCTCCATTATAGCTCGAATAGACTGAATGTGGGTTTCAATTAGCGTAGAGTCGTGAGTTCGACCAGGAGGAAAGTAAACTACACACAAAAACAAAGTGCGATCAGCGAGCTTAATGGCAATCCAAACTTGTTCCACACAATTCCATGAATCGTTTTCGATAACTTTTGCCTCCAATCCAGAGCCGACAGCTATAAGAACGCCTCCACCAGTAGATTTTTAGCTGTTGTGCGGATTCCAATCGCATCGAAAGACCTCGTAAATAAAAAAATAAAATAAACGAACGATATTCCAAACAAAAGAACTATTGCACAAATGGTTTGGATGATATCCCGAACACGTCGTTAATCAAAATAACCACAACATTTTTATTAAGGTCGTTCCATCCGGTTTATAAGTCAGCCGTGACCATGGGACAAAGCCACAAAGAAACATCCGAAGCAACTGTGAATAAAGAGTGCACTCGAAAAAAAATGCATGTATATAATGTGTATAACTTTTTATTGCATGGGTAAAAATTGATGAAATTTTGAGTAAAACTAGTTTAGCGCGTAATGTTTACATGTGAAAAAAGCAGGGGTGGGATGTGCTGTCAAATCGGCCTACTGATCATCCATCAAATAGGTAAGGCCCACTGAATCCGTCGCCTCTTTCGTTCACCCGCTGTTCAAATGGTTGCAAAAATGTGACGTCAAACTCTGTCCTCCATTTCAACAGACGGAGAACGAAAGAGACGACAAATTCACTGGGTCTCACCTGCTTACAATCATGGATTCGGGACGTGGCCAAGAAAGTCAATTCTTCCACCAGGTTCGTCCAGCGGACAATGAAGCAGGTCGGACTTCATGTCTCCAAGGTAAGGAAGGCGCCTAACCGAACCGAAGGAGAAAGTTGACAAATTTGCCAAGAAGTACTTAGTGTGGCAAGTGATCTATGGGTGCGGTAAAATCAGCAAGCCGTACATAACGACCGGCACCATCAACGACCAAATATATAAAAAAGAATGCCTCCAGAAGCGCCTGCTGTCCTTCCTACGGTCCCAAGAAGGTGGCACTCTGTTTTGGCCGGATTCAAAAACGACATTTGAAGAAACAATGGATGAAAGCGTGTAAGAGAGATGGCGCAAGTGTTGTTCAGGATTTGATGGGTAGCGTTAAGTTCAAGGTGCGGACATTTAGCCTAGGAGAGGAGGTTGAATAAACAAACTTTGCTAAAACATAGCTAATATGTGTTTATTTATTCCCTGAGAGTTTCAAAAATATCCGACTTAAAATGAATTTTTGGTGATCATTTTTGTCTGTTGCATTTTTTTTTCGAGTACAGTGTTTAGTGTCAATATCAAAAAACACATCCAAATAGACGTCGGTGCACCGGAGACAGTTCAAGCATAGAGGTAACTCTAAGACCAGAAGGTCCCGAATAGACGTGTTCATTTTTTTGGCTCAGCTCTGGTACTATCTTCGGTCCCAAGCACCCCTCAAAACATAGGAAAATTCACGAACCTCTCATTTTATCTGTCAAACTTTAATAGCTAATCAAACAAACAAAGTGTAGTACTAGAATTTCGACTAGAAATTAAAATAATGATTTTGCATTTCACAAATCAAAACATTTTCTATCTATAATTGTCTTATTTTACGATTTTCCACAGATCTTAACTGATTTGTAACAGTCTTTTTGACGTTTTCCTATTCGCCACCAGAGGTTGAATATATCGCTTAGTTTCTATTATTAACGTGCTCGGTATCAATATTTGACGACTGTGTTAGGGAGACCACTTTTTCCCATCTCGGAAACGCATCGTTTTCTAAAGTCCGAGATGTGCAGCGAGCATTTCTCACTTCATATTTACAACGTGCAAATACAGTTTATTACTAGAATTAAAATCTACTTTTATTTACATATCTATAACAAGCTTAATCTCTATTCTATCAACTGCTTCAAAACGAACTATGTTTCGTTAACTGTGTGCAAAGTGATTAGCAAATAAGCAGTTCGTGACCAAAACTGTGTATGCCAAGCAAGCTCACCACACGCGGTGATTGAACAAACATCGTTCGGCGAGAGCGGATGGAATTCGATTTTGAAATCTGTGTTAGGGAAAGCACTTTTCACATCCAATCGGTGATCATTTTATTTATCATAGCAACAGTTGCACATTCATGCAATTTTTAATAGTGACCTTTTGAAAATTGATTTAGTCTTAATTTTAACAGATTCGTACACTCATAAAATTCGACACATTTTTATTGGCGAATTTCCATGTAAAATTCCACATGATTATCATGCGTCCACACATAAACATAACCCACTCAGAAGTACACATGTAATTTATGAGTCAAATAAATAGTATGTCTGATTAAACAAGAAATTTTATGTCTACACATAAGAACTATGTGTTCGACACATATATATCATTTGCTAATCACATTGCAAATATTCATGTGTGGGACACATGAAAATAATTATTGAATTTTTATTAGTGTTGAAAAATTTCTTATCGATTGGCGTATTAAGAATTAAAATCAATCATCTTTGAATCAAAATCAAACTACTTGCATGCCACGACCGACTTTGGTTTTTGAAATTGCGTCCCCAGAGTTGCCTTAAAAATACATGGTATATTAGATTTAAACTTATGGGAACTGACATCCGATTGATGACCTTGACAAATATCCAGAAAATACTGTTGGTGGTCCTGACAAGAACCATTTTGTCGTGATGGTTGAGTGATGTTGAGCTATTATGGTGTTCAACACAGATTAGGCTTGCAAGCTGTTCATATGTTGTTTGGAACGAGGGTGACGCGCTTGGCATAGATGACTCACAGCGACTCACGAAGAACTACTGAATCCGATCAGTAGCGGTGCGGCTTCTTCCTCCTTCTTCGGTGAATGGACGGTCACGTAGGCTGCAGCTTGCTGCTTGCGGCAGCCTTTCGTTGTGTACTGGAGAACAATGTTCAACGCCGCGCGCCGAAAGTACTGCTGCTGCTGATGACGACCGACTGGACACCACAACACACGGTGATAGAATAAGCACCGTTCGACAAGACCTGATGGGATTCAATCTTGAAATCTGTGTTAGGGAAAGCGCCATTTGCACCATTGCAACAGTTGGACATTTGTGTAATTTTCAATAGTGACCTTTTGAAAATTGATAAAGATTCATAGAAATATTTCCAATCAATTAGCTAGTTTAGAATTAAAATCCATCGGCTATTTACAGAGTAATAAGTGGTCAAAACCCGACCACTTTTAGTAACGCGGTCGATTTTGGTTTTTTGAAATTGCGCCCCCAATATGTTAACGAAAGACGTAATCCTACGTCAAGGATGAAGATTATCGCAAAATCATACAACCACAAAAAATATCCTGAAATAAAACCGACCACGCGTATTAACCACTTTCTTCTTTGTCCTTTTTTTAAATTTACCTCACCCTCTGGCCAACAGGTAGGTAATGACGATAAGGGTGGCAATTTTCGTTGGGTGGCGACTTAATACAATGATTATGGCAAGAAGAAAAACTGAAAACTTTTTTTCGTCTCTCGCACACACACACACACACACGATTTTTTTATGATTGAGTGATGTGTATCATTTGTGGCTGCGGTGGGAGTTTCAATTTCCCTGAATATCATCACCAACAACGGTAGAAGGAAAATCTGAAGGAAAAGCAAGCATAGAGCAAACAAAAAAAAGCGCGTCCCTTTGACGGAGGATAAAGTAATTGTTTCGGATTGAAAATTCAACAGATTTCCTGCCGCATCCGGGACGACGCGAGGTGGAGAAGCGCAGGTACATCTCGCGAGCGTCTGATGATGAATGATGGTTACGATTTTTCCACCGCTCTTCGATAGAGATGTTGAATCGGTGGGGAAAAAAAAATCACGACCAAATGCAGGAATAGATTATCACCTAGGCAACGGAAAAGGATATGACAATGGAGTGCCTCACTCGCCAATTTTTTATCAGTCGCTTTCCACTCGAGTATTCCCCGTGTCGATGTTTGAATGATTTCCGCAAACGAACTCGGATCTATTTCACATACACACACCCGCACATGTCACTCTGGCTGCGCGCGGGATGGAAGCGTTTAAAATTTTTCGAATAATTAAATCCTCTTCCTCTTAATTTCATTTTTTAATTGTTTTAAATCACACATCGTACGGCCCCCTAAAACTCATTCATCTCGCACTAGGAGTGCGAAAAAAGGCAAGTAAAAAAAAGCTGGTAAAAGTGTTGAATATTCATGAGTTTGAAGCATTCAACACTCCTCGCAGTGACAGTAACTGTGTGGCGGAATTGTGAGTAGCGCGTCACGTGCGACGACGACGATGGTGACGTGGAATGAAAAACCCCTCCCCGGGGGGACGTTCAGTTGGAGTGCTTATGTTCTGTTTTTTTTTTCGCCACCAACACCGCCTGAAATGCTAGAACGATGATGATGAGTTAGGAAAAAAAGGAATCATTTAAATCAAATGCCAGCAGGCATAACAAGGCAAAAACATATTTTCATCACAGTTGTGAGGAGCGCGAGTGCGCTGTCCGTCCTTCCGTGGTTGGAGGTATAGGTGTCTGTGACGACGATGAACGAAGTAGGCGCTGGAGGCTTTGCTTGTTCCACACGTTGTTAGGGTAGGATGGAAAAAAGAACATGGAAGGCCGGGATTCATCATACCGAGGCATTTACAGTAATGGAAACGGGTTACTGGTTGATGGTGAAAGGATTTTAGACATGGTTGAAACTGAGGGAAGGATTTGTTGCATTTGCCTTCTCCAGAAGACATTCTGAACTATGTACCTTGAGAAGGACTTACACCATTTATTTTTAATATTCTGTATTCTGCCCATCAAAGCAAACCAGTCACATATTTGCTTAATTTCCTATTCTAATTGGACTGTTATGGGTAGTATTGCTCTTGAATATAAAATAACAGTAAAATTAAAACTGCAAAATGGTCTTAATTAACTTTAATTGACCACTTTGTCAAGCAGTTTTGGCGTGACTTTCTACCAGCGATTTCACAAAACTGGACCAACTAATTTCTATTTTTTTGTGAACCGCACAAATGTTAGCTACTTTTCTCGAGGTTCTAGAAGATTTTTTTTTTAAATAATGTTTCATTTCAAAGTTCGAGTGGTAGTAAACGTCATTTTATCTGCTCGAATGAAGTGGTTAATTCTCTGCCTTGATATCGATCTCTGAGTCTGACTTTCCTAACAAAAAAAAAACCCCATAAACGAATGATAACCCAAAGGAATTGAACTATTCCACAAATGGTTTGGATGATTCCCCGAACACGTCGTTAAGCAAATTAACCATAACATTTTTATTGGGGTTGATCTCCATCTTCTTCTTCTTCGCATTTCAAGCTTATTGCTTATGGCATATTAGCTTATTGCGTGCTCACCACTTAGTGTTCTAGATGCACTTCCACAGTTATTAATTGAGAGCTTTCGATGCCTGCTACGATTTTTGCATTAGTATAATTGTGTGGCAAGTACAATCATAAAAAAATCCTAGACCGGACCGGGAATCGAACCCAGTCACCTCCAGCATGGTCTTGCTTTGTAGCTGCGCTTTTACCGACTGAACTAATACTGACTAATACCGACTGATCTCTAACAGCTCAGATTTAGGAAAATAAATTCTTGAACTTAGAATATGATTTTTTTTCAAATTCTCGGGCTTTGTGAAACTATCATAAGAAATATCAATGTTCGGGCAAAACAAAAATGATCTCGTAAATTTGTCTAAAAGGTCTTCTCAGCTAAAGAGACACTCGGCTTTAATGCGAGTGTCTCTTTAGCTGAGATTTACTCAGAGTAACTCTTTTTTGCTCTGATCTGCATCGAAAAAAATTAAGAGCAACACGGAAAAAGTTTTCTCTTAGTTTCTATTAGGAACGCACATAATATTTTTCCAATAAAAAAAAATAATGATTTTTATCTGAATAACACAGAGCATAAGATATTCCGTATGAGAATGAGAAATTATATAGATTTCATTGGACACATAACGTTCATGTGACAGATTTGGTATAAAGGGTGATACGGTCAAAATTTGGTCAAGGGAAAACGCGTGTAAATCGGTGAAATCGTTTATTTAAAAAATCAAATTAAATTTCTTTTTCAAGTTCAATTAGTATAAAATTCAGGAAAAATATTCAGTTAGGCTTCCGCTTTTCCAAATCCGAATTGCCGGGCCTTACGCTTGACCCCTGCCATCAGATTTCGTACAGCCACCTTGTCCACCTTCTTCGCCGCAGAAAGCCAGTTTGCCTTGAACTGCTGCTCGCCCTTAGCAGTTTTTTTGGTCTTCTTTAGGTTCCGCTTGACAATAGCCCAGTATTTCTCAATTGGGCGGAGCTCTGGCCGTGTTGGAAGGGTTCTTGTCCTTGGGAACCACCTGCACGTTGTTGGCGGCGTACCACTCCATGGCCTTTTTACCGTAATGGCAAGATGCCAAATCCGGCCAAAACAGTACGGAACAACCGTGTTTCTTCAGGAAAGGCAGCAGACGTTTATTCAAACACTCTTTCACGTAAATTTCTTGGTTGACAGTCCCGGAAGCTATGAAAATGCTGCTTAGCAAGCCACAGGTACAGATGGCTTGCCAAACCAGATATTTCTTTGCAAACTTTGACAGTTTCATGTGCTTGAAAACATCTGCTACCTTTCCCCTTCCTTTTGCCGTATAAAACTCCTGTCCCGGAAGCTGCTTGTAGTCGGCTTTGACGTAGGTTTCGTCGTCCATTACCACGCAGTCAAACTTCGTCAGCATCGTCGTGTACAGCCTCCGGGATCGCGCTTTGGCCGTCGTATTTTGTTTATCATCGCGATTTGGAGTCACTACTTTCTTATAAGTCGATAGTCCGGCTCGTTTTTTGGCTCGATGCACGGTTGTAGACGATACACCCAGCTTATTTGCGGCATCTCGGAGAGAGAGGTTAGGGTTTCGCTTGAAACTACCGGCAACTCTCTTTGTCGTCTCAGCGGCTTCCGGTTTTCGATTTCCCCCCGATCCAGACTTCCTGGCTGTCGACAAACGTTCCCCAAACACTTTAATTACATTTGTAACGGTTGATTTGGCAACTTTTAGCGATTTTGCCAACTTTACGAGCGAGTAGCTCGGATTTTCGCGATGCGCGAGCAAAATTTTGATACGCTGCTCTTCTTGCTTGGACGGCATTTTGACAACTGAAGAGTGAATTCCAAAATCAAAATAGGAGCAACATTCTACACACACACACCTTCAAAATGAGGGGTGTTCAGGTTTTTTAAATGCAAAATTGAAAGAAATACGTCAAGTTGATATTGACCAAATTTTGACCGTATCACCCTTTAGGCCAACAGTTCGTCAGCCGTAATCTCGGATTGCACAGGTTGTTAGGAATTCGATGAAGGTTGGTTGCATTTACCACAACTGCAGTATCGTACGGACTAGGCATATTCAGTCCGAAATTATGCGAGCTGACGAAATGTTGACCTATAGCATCAGCCTTCTCTTCAGGGGTTATCAGATGAGCAACTGAATCATTGAGTTGATTCAACGGGACAAGTGGGAGAATGGGTCTTGACTTATTTTTAAGGATTCTGGTTAGCTTCCATAAGGGCTTAAATCTGGGATAGAACTCATTTTGTTACTAAAGTCCTAATTTCTGAGGCTTGGATTATTTTTGTTAGACGGTTGCAATGGGTCTTCAAGGCAGGCAGTCCAGTACGTTGGTACTGCCTACGCATGGTGTTACAGAGTCTGATAAAGTTTTTAGTGGGACTATCAAGGTTCAGAGTATTGCTCACCTGTTTGGATACTGGCACGTGTTGTTCCCTGGCTCGGGATAACGCCTCCTCCAAGGAACGTAGGCATCGGTCAACGTTTCCGAGGGCGTCCGGATGTATTTCGTAGTCGACGGCGGTGTCGACACAGTGCTGGAGCCGATCCCATTCAACACGATGGTCCGGTATGCTTGAAATCTGTTAGCCGATAAGCCTAATTCGGCCACCACCGGGTAGTGGTCCGAGCTCAGCTCCTGAAATGCCACAGGTTGCGAGATGTTGTGTCCCATGTTGCTTACGAAGATGTCGATGGTCGCATGGACCCCAGACCGACTCAACCGGGTGGGAGTGTCCGGGGCCAAGATGGTATAGTGGCCCTCTTGCAGGTCTTCATTCAGGATGGTGCCGTTTCGATTGCTCCGACCGTTGCCCCAAGCTTGGTGTTTTGCGTTTAAGTCACCAGCGATGATGAAGTTCCCGCTCCTACGGGTGAGTTTGATGATGTCTTTCCGGAAGACCACTGACGACCCGTTCCTGATGTTGGTTTGTTGGGGCAGTAGGCCGCGATGATGGTGATTGGGCCAAGTATTGTGCTCACCTCCACTCCGATGGCTTCAATTGTTTTCAGCTGGAAGCGTGAAGCGGCGCCGGTGGTGTAGTGGGGGTTCAATCCCAGTCGGTGCCGCCAGGATTTTCTGAGGCATAAAATCTCTGATCACGCCTTCCTTCGGAAAGGAAGTAAAGCCGTTGGTCCTCGGTTCATGAGTTGATGGGTCGATAGGTAGGGTTCAGGTGTGGGAGCTGCCTCCATGGCGTCGGTAGCATTGGTGCTCAGCACGGAAAACAAGATCGAAGGAAAACAAATCAAGGGAAGCTTGGTAGTAGCCGGCAACTGTTGTTCCGTCTTGCAGCGATGGCCACTCCTCAACCCCCGGAGCAGGTGCGGTCAAGTCTGACGAGCCGGAAGTCGGGAAGGAATACGTTCAGTTCGGGCTTCAAGTGCGTCCCGGTGATAATAGCAATGTCGACCTCCTTGGTGTTGAGGAAATCGAGTCGCTCTCTATGCTTGTTCGTCAGCGAGTAAGCGTTCCAATTTGCAATTAATATAGCTTCACGGTCCATACTTGGTGACGAGTGAAAAGGGAGCATGAAGCTGTTCAGATCGAGTCTTGCAGGTTCGCATGATGACGATCACCTCTGCAACCAGCGTTACTAGTTCTTCCGATGTGAAAGGAGATTCGTCAACTGAATCGCTTGAGGCAACACGGGCATACGATAGCCCAGGCGCCGAGGTAGAAACATATTCTGGCAGAGCCGCTGGCAGAGCCGCAGGCGACGAGGAAGGATTGCCGGTATTGTTCATCCGGGAAGGCTGGTGGTGTACGTTTATTTCGATGTCGGCCTGGCTGGTTGCTAGCTGCCACCTTCTTCCTGATGTTGATGAATTCCGTTCGCTTGAGGCAGTCCCGACACATCAGCTTGGGTCATAGCACACTTGTCGTATCGTGGTTTCATATGACAGTTCTTCGTGCCATGCCCAAGGAGAGGCAGCTTGTGCATTGGGTCACATCAAGGTGTTGTGGTTTGTAGAATTCCCAGTCGATAATGACCTGAAACAGGTCACGTATGTTGCTAGTATGTTGCTCTTCAGCAAGGGTAGTGGAGCCCTTCATGAAGTGGACCAGAAACAGTTGGTCACGATAGTTGGTATTGGGCATAGGCCGTCGATTCATTGGGTGGACTGCCTCTGGTTTTAATCCGAGCCTCACCAGTCCATCTTTTACGGAAGCCGCTTCGTACAACGGCAGTCCCCATAAAAACCCTTCAATGGTTTCATCGAAGGCAAATCGTGGGTGTAAAACTCTACTCTGCTCTCGACTCTGCTGTTCTTCAGTACCTCACCGACCGACTTGTACTGCTGTAGGCTGGAACACATGATCTTTGTTCCAACGCTACAGATCTTGAATCTTGGGAACAATTTGCGTTTTTCCAGCTCATCCCTAAGCTGGGCGACGTTGTTCATCGAGGTAAACAGAGGGGGGGGGGGGGGGAATCTGCTCTTTTTTGACAATTTCAGTGGCTTCTTCTCATAATAGGCACATATCAAAATGACCCAATGGAAAAAAAATAGGCATTTGCCAAAAGGGTTTAATGCAGCATGAATATAGAAAAAGGGTTTAATGCATATGTTATTAAAATTAACTATTAAAACGTGATTTTTTCGATAAATCAAAAACACTATAGATTAAATAAAATGGCTTCTTATGGTTTGATGTTTATCAAAATTTTGATTGTTATCTTAAAATAAGATTTAAAAACTAGTTTCAGAAATTCTAATGCGATTTACACATAGAAAATAGGGATTGAATAGGGAAACCCTAATAAAAATAACCATAAAAGAGAGCCTAACGATGTGTTCGGGGTATCATCCAAAAAAGTTTTCACATAGTTTCTATTAGGAATACACTTAATATTTTTCCAACAACAAAATTAATGATTTCTATCTGAATATCACATAACAAAATAAATTCCATGTGAATAATCATATAGATTTCATTGGACACATAAGGTTCATGTGATTTAGTGGTGCAATTTCTAATTATGGGATCACATGAAATTTATGTGAAATTCACATGGATATTTTCCACTGATTATGTGATTTATTTTATGAGTGCGGGATACAGTTCGTTTATGTTATTTCTAGACCAACAATTGAAATAGGCGGAACAACCAAACGTAAACAATGGCTTTAAATGCAAACTCCACGATAATCAAAACACATTGAAGTAATCTAACACCACCATCTGGTAGAGCAAACTTCCTTTATTGAATGGCATTGTTAGTTTGCGTGGGAGTCGTTTGATTTTCGAGGAATTTGCGTTTAAAGCCATTGTTTACGTTTGGTTGTTCCGCCTATTTCAATTGTTGGTCTAGATTTGTTTATTAGGAAAGAACTTGTCATAATCTTATCATTCCGATATCTTATCAGCGTTTTTAAAAAAGCGTTTGTGCATGCTACTGATCAGGCATCCGTTTTTGTTTTTATTAATCTCCATATTTGCGTCACCATCCTAAACTAATGTTTCAATTTCTAGGTATGATTATGACGATCCTTACTTCACCGTCGACCATCCCTTCCTGTACATCTTGAAGCAAAATGAGCAGATGGTATTCGTAGGACGAAGGAACCAAGTATGAACACCGAAGTTCCCAAGGAAGTTCCTTTATACCGTTAAGTGGACCCTACACGATTGTTTTTATTGACAATAATCGTATTGTCAATACATTCTATATTGACGTTAATATATCGGTATTGACAATAAATATGTATTCACATCATCAATATAATTGTCAATAATTCCCCTCCGTGTCAATTTATTAATACGTGTGGGGTTTGCCTACTTCATGATTCCGCTTGATCGTCTAATCCGTTTA
The DNA here is from genome assembly GCF_037179485.1 of Ochlerotatus camptorhynchus. NCBI lineage: Eukaryota > Metazoa > Arthropoda > Insecta > Diptera > Culicidae > Ochlerotatus > Ochlerotatus camptorhynchus. The sequence goes on along the minus strand of NW_027040918.1, from coordinate 2,121,033 downwards.
AAAACGTTTTGAGACTGCGGTTAAATGCGCGACCAGTTTCAGCGCGAGCAAACCGAAATGGTGATAGGACATATTCTATGACACATCAAGCTGAACGTTGCATTAGGTCCTAAGTAACATAGACAGATTCTCTTCGTCGACTTTCTCTTTGCTTCCCCACGGCCATGTAATGATATTCCTAGGTATTTTCAGTACACAGATTGATAAAAGAAGTGTTTATCTAGCATCTAATACTACAAACACAACAACAAACGGTTATGTGCTCAAGTTATTAACGAAAGAGAAAGTCGACGAAGAGAATCGATCAATGTTACTTAGGACCTAATGCAATGTTCAGCTTGACATATTCATTACGTACCACTGCATCGCGTGGCAACAACAAAATACTTAAGCTGCTGTTATTTACCATAAATTATTTACAGTGGAATAGACGAGTGCACGGGTGAACTTTTGTTCATCTACTGATAAGAAATTGACACAACAGCGGGGCCCTGTTTACTAAAAATGAAGACATGAATAATGATCGCGTAACATTTGAAAAGTGCCTATCAACTTTTGTAAATAATTTACTAGGTCCTTTTCACGAGAACCATTCATGTGTTCATTTTTAGTAAACAGCAGCGCTGCCATTTATACAGATTTATCTGTATTATACAGATTTTTTAATCTTAATACAGACCCGATACAGAATACAGATTTATCACAGATTTTTAAATTACAATACAGATTTATACAGATTTTTATAAAATGCTTGAGAAAAAAAAATTCAAAATTTATAAAAACAAAATAACTTGCTCGATTTTATCAGCGTACAGGAGGTTCTCCAAAATTAATTGTTGTTCTAAAAACCATATTTTTTTGCAGTGGGATCTGCTCGAGGCGTTGCTGTTTCTTTTATGCTTCTCTCAAGCGCCCATTACATTTGTCAATATATTGACAAACATCGTATTGTCAATTTTCCTTACAATATAATCAATATATAAATATTGACAACATTAATGACAATACACTAAAGCGTTTGTTACACAGGTCAATATATTGACAATAAATTGACATACTGACAATATTATTGAAAGATAATATTGATGACGATGGTTTGATGACGAGTATTGTTGAAAGCTGATTTTCATTTCACTTTCTCAATATTCTTCCCCTACCCAAGAGGAGGGAGAACGTACGTCATTTAGACCGACTGACACACAATGCACCTTCACCCATGCAGTGTTGGCATTTTGTTTAAATCTTCGTTTGTGATATAAAATGGATATCAAACTAAATAAGAAAGTATCCTTTTACAGTCGCCAATCACTACCCAGGCTTCGTCTATATCGATGTTCATTTTCTACATCGTAACGCAAATTCAATAATATATGCAAGTTTTAGGAATGTTTACCAAAACATCAGCATAATAGTTTATTTATGGGAAACTGCATACCATAAACGTGGGTTATTCAACACGAGTGGTAATTCCGCGCAGTCGACAATCGATTTGATTCAATTCCATTAGTTTGTTATCATGTTGTCCTATGTATTTTCTGTGTCCTGTCAAAAAGATACAACATTTGATATTGGCGTTGACGGAACCGTCGAGAAATCGTCTCTTCTAACAAATATTGACAGTTTCTTATTGGAACTTTCAGTGGAGTGAAAGGATAGTACTAACTAGAAATACTCAGAGGGTGAGATAGGTGGTAATTGATTGCATCACAATATTTTGCACATTTCTTGGTGCTATTCATTAACCAACGAAGATCAATTAATCAATAGAGTTTGAATATTGTTTTTGATTCCAAAACCTAGTTGAATTTGAGAAGCATACAAAACATAAAAAGGAATGGAATTTCTGTTCGATTGCAATACTCTCAAATTTTTTCTAGAAAAAATAAGAAATCCTCGGAAAAATTCTAATGGGAATTTGATTGGCTCAGATTTTGACAGCTCATTTGGCTTAAAACATTCTCTCTGCCCATCTCTCCCTCTGAGTATTTCTAGTACCAACCAATTCAACAATTTTGAAATTTATTACGAAATTGTACGGACCTATTTAAAACCGTTCAATGATAATGTGTCGATTTTATTGATTTCTTACGAGTGATGGTAATTTGAAATTTTACCGACTTTTTCAGTAGTTCAAAAACCGGGTAAAATCTGAATTTGATGTGTAGTTAGTATTTTCCACAATAAAAAAATAAATCACATTTCCAATGGAAATTTTTTTTTTTTTTTGTTTATTAATTTATTTGATAAGGCTCAACCGAATTAACTTTACAGAGCCGAGGATTCTTGGTCACTATACAATGCATCTTAAAACTATAGTCAAAAGGTACAACACAATAAACACTTTATCTTCCGCTATCCAAAAAGCCTCATCCATCAGAACTGGAGCCGCTTCCAGTGGTTTCATTGTATGGCAAATTGTTGTACGCCAACGAGGGTCAGAGCGCGTCCATTGCAGCAATGGACGCAAAACGTGGTCAGCACTCACACACTCATCACGAAACGGTTGCTTTCCAAAGTCGACGACGCATCGACCGAAAGAACTGCTGATGAAGAACAATGAGGAGGACCACACAATGGTTGCTGCCGAGAAAACAGACGATCGCGTAGCACACATCGAGAGTGGCCTGCTTTTGTCGACAGCCGAGTGAACACTCCAATGGAAAATATCCATTAGAATTTCACTTAACTTTCATGTGATCTCATAGAGGGTGATTCGGTCAAAATTTGGTCAAAATCAACTTGACGTATTTCTTTCAATTTTGCTTTTAAAAAACCTGAACACCCCTCATTTTGAAGGTGTGTGTGTGTAGAATGTTGCTCCTATTTTGATTTTGGAATTCACTCTTCAGTTGTCAAAATGCCGTCCAAGCAAGAAGAGCAGCGTATCAAAATTTTGCTAGCGCATCGCGAAAATCCGAGCTACTCGCACGCAAAGTTGGCAAAATCGCTAAAAGTTGCCAAATCAACCGTTACAAATGTAATTAAAGTGTTTGGGGAACGTTTGTCGACAGCCAGGAAGTCTGGATCGGGGGGAAATCGAAAACCGGAAGCCGCTGAGACGACAAAGAGAGTTGCCGGTAGTTTCAAGCGAAACCCTAACCTCTCTCTCCGAGATGCCGCAAATAAGCTGGGTGTATCGTCTACAACCGTGCATCGAGCCAAAAAACGAGCCGGACTATCGACTTACAAGAAGGTAGTCACTCCAAATCGCGATGATAAACAAAATACGACGGCCAAAGCGCGATCCCGGAGGCTGTACACGACGATGCTGACGAAGTTTGACTGCGTGGTAATGGACGACGAAACCTACAAGCAGCTTTCGGGACAGGAGTTTTATACGGCAAAAGGAAGGGGAAAGGTAGCAGATGTTTTCAAGCACATGAAACTGTCAAAGTTCGCAAAGAAATATCTGGTTTGGCAAGCCATCTGTACCTGTGGCTTGAAAAGCAGCATTTTCATAGCTTCCGGGACTGTCAACCAAGAAATTTACGTGAAAGAGTGTTTGAATAAACGTCTGCTGCCTTTCCTGAAGAAACACGGTTGTTCCGTACTGTTTTGGCCGGATTTGGCATCTTGCCATTACGGTAAAAAGGCCATGGAGTGGTACGCCGCCAACAACGTGCAGGTGGTTCCCAAGGACAAGAACCCTCCCAACACGCCAGAGCTCCGCCCAATTGAGAAATACTGGGCTATTGTCAAGCGGAACCTAAAGAAGACCAAAAAAACTGCTAAGGGCGAGCAGCAGTTCAAGGCAAACTGGCTTTCTGCGGCGAAGAAGGTGGACAAGGTGGCTGTACGAAATCTGATGGCAGGGGTCAAGCGTAAGGCCCGGCAATTCGGATTTGGAAAAGTGGAAGCCTAACTGAATATTTTTCCTGAATATTATACTAATTGAACTTGAAAAAGAAATTTAATTTGATTTTTTAAATAAACGATTTCACCGATTTACACGCGTTTTCCCTTGACCAAATTTTGACCGTATCACCCTTTAATTGGGAATCGCATCACAAAATCACATGAACCATGTGTCCAATGAAGTTTATGTGATTTGTCATATACAATTCATGTGATCGTATGAACGTTATTTGAATTTCAGATATCATCATATCATATCATATCATGTGCATTCCCAATGAAAACTATATGAAAACTTTTTTCAGTGCATAGGTCCAGCAACGACGTTTCTCTTTTGACCCGCTGATCCGTGTTTCTTGTGTGGGGAAATTGAGACAAGTAACATTGAGGTTAAAAGGCTTCAAACGTATTGCCATTGATGTTGTCAATATTCGTATATTGATGATATTGATAGAATTGACTGTTTTTTTTTGTCAATATATTCTGAGTATTGACAAAGTGAAATGAAAATCAGCTTTTCGTCAATACTTGTCATCAATCATCATCATCAATATCACCTTTTCAATAATATTGTCAGTATGTCAATTTATTGTCAATATATTGACATGTGTAATGGGCGCTTCACTCCCTCCAACGGAAAACGCAGTCACGCCCGATTCCACTGTGCGTTTATATAGCTGCCTTTTAATAACTCATGATGACATCAAAATTTCGACAGTGAGCATGCATAAGGGCGAATACGCGATGATCGATTCTCTTCATCGATTTTCTCTTTGCATTGCTACAGCTAAGCGAAACAATTTTCTAGAATTTGTTCAATGCAGAGTAGTAACAGCTTGTATTGGTTATCAAAAGCAACAGCTAACGCACCGAGAAACGTTGAATCTAGCGAGTTATTAACAAAAGAGAAAATCGATGAAGAGAATCGATCATCGCGTATAGGCCCTTATGCATGCTCACTGTCGATTTGATGTATTTTTATTTTGTTTTTTCGGCATGCATGCAATAACATGTTGATAACTAAATTTGTAATCTAAATAAAATATCTATATCAAAATAAGTTATCAAGCAGTTCTCACTTATATCAATATATGTTATAATTTTGATATTCTTCGCATATCTTTTAGCTCTCATTTTTGTTCTGTTAGCCATCAACTCCATCAAAATGAAATCAATTTGAGTTATCAGGAATAATGAAGGCAACATAATTCTTGTTTTCATTTTGTTCTCACCCTCTGCTCGGGAACCTATCAAATTTCCATCGACAATTAATCATGTTATGGTGTTTTTGACAGCATTCACAACCAGAGGACCAACCGCTTTCGGATGCATATGGAGCTGGTAGTAAACGATTTGAGATTGTATGGGGATTTACAGTATTAATTGAATATTTCCAATATAAGCATGTATGTTAAATACAAGAAAAGTGCCCGAGCACATTAAAATGGTACAAATACAAGTACTCGTAAACATTTTACTTGCATTGAAAATGTATTTCGTAAGAAATTGCGGATTTTCTGATATTCTCCATACTGCAAAAATGATTTTACCAGCACTGCCGGGGCGACATCTCTCGACTTTTCGGTGTAACTACCACACAAATGACGTAATTAATTGTATTCATCTATATTAAAAATATCAAATAGTAATGAACTCGTGCACTTTTTTGCATTTAAAACTGCTTATCAGGAAGATAATGAATAGAAACTAAAATCTCCATACATTTTCAAACGGCTTCATATCACTCTTATAAATAAGTACGGACGATATCACAAATGGCGCAATTATATCCCGTATGGTTAGTACGATAGCCCGAATAGGTGGTTAAGCACTTTTTATGGTTATTTTGTATGCACTGTATTTGTAAAACAACAAAACATGATTAATTAAGAAAAAATCGTCAATACAGAAAATACCGAGGGGGGCGACACATCTAAATCTCAAGTTTAGATGGTCAACAAATCTCACACTAGCGAATCAATCTTCGAACAATCTTCTTTCATTTGTCGCATCTACTTGCATCGCTCATCAATTTTTTGCAGGAAATCTTCAGAATCTTCATCAATCTTCTTTCTATCTACTCAGTGTGCGCGCAGCTAGCCACAGCAAAACACAATCTTTTTTGCATCGTAGATAGAGTCGTCCCCCTCGGAAAATACAGATTTTTTAATAGAGTGGATACAGATTTTTTTTATAAAACCACCTGGCAGCTCTGGTAAACAGGGCCCCGCTGTTGTGTCATTTTTTTTTTCAATATATGAACTAAAGTTCACCCGTGCACAGTAAAGCCCTACAGTAAAAGCATGGACCCAAAGGGGGAGGATAGTTCGAAAGAGGATTGTTCGAAGAAGGATTGTCCGCAGGAGAATTGTCCGCAGGAAGATTGTCGACAGGAAGATTCTTTGGAGGAGGATTGTCCGCAGGAGGATTGTTCGAAGGAGGATTGTCCACAGGACGATTGTCCGCAGGAAGATAGTTCGGAAGAGGATTGTCCGTAGGAGGATTGTCCACAGGAAGATTGTTCGAAAGAGGGTTGTCCGCAGAAGGATTGTTCGAAAGAGGATTGTCCGCACGAAGCTTATTTGGAGGAAGAGAATTGTCCGCAGCAGTGATGGAAAAGTTCATCAAAGTTCCCTATGACTCGCGAACTTTTCCCTAGGTGAACTTCGTGAAATATCGCGAACTTTTCCAACACTGGTCCGCAGGAAGATTGATCAGAGGAAGATTTTCCACTGGACGATTGTCCGCAGGAAGATAGTTCCAGGAAAGATCTTCAGAGACAATCAATGACGTTCAAGGAAAACGTTGGGGAACGACACTCATCCTGATGCATGTTGCTTCAAAAAAGATATGGCAACACTGTGACGGCATGCGAGCGGAATTGAAAGAATTTTCGGAATAGACAGAAGGATCAACAGGGATATTCAGGATGTACTGAAAAATAGACAAAAAATCGAATAAGGATGTCTGGAGAAAAAAAGTTCTGACTGATGTTCTGGATATATAAGCAGAATTTTATGGATAAATTTGATGGGGATACAGGATGCATCCGAATGTATCGTTCCCCCTGGAACATATAAAGAGCTTCAGAGTTCCGGATAATCTTCTTCCTCCACGTACTCCTTGACTCGTCGGTAGCAGACAATTCGCCTTCAAACAATCCTCATGCGGTAAATCCACCTTTGAACAATCTTCCCGCGGACAATCATCTGACTGGCGGGATCTGGTCCATTCGGTCCTCGCTACACAAGGATCGTACCTGGGTCCGCCTTGGATGATTTCTAGTTGGACCCCCAACAATTAAGTGATAAAACTGATTCCATTTTGATCAACATCAACAATGACATTAATCCTAGCTCTGAAGTTCAGGTTAGGAAAAAAGTTAGGTTAAAACAAAACGTCAGTTATTGTTGGTAAACAAACCGACAGCATTGTTGACAGCATTACCCCATGCACTCAAAAATATAACTACCCACAAATCTAAAAAACCTACTACCATAGAGGTAATCTAAGACTAGCCAAGGAAGGTCCCGAAATAACGTGCTCAACTTTTTGGCTCAGCTCTGGTACTCTCTTCGGTCCCAAGCTAATCGATTCACCCCTCGAAACATAGGAAAAACCAATAACCCCTCATATTATCTGTCAAACTTTCATAGCAAATCAAAACAAACATCTCGTAGTACTAGAATGTTGACTAGAATGGGGTACGTTAATCGTTTGCTTGGGACCAATAGGCTAGTCAAGTAGTAAGCCAATTTAAAATCGTTAGTTTCGTATTGATTGTTGCTACTACTGCGTGCACTTCCATTCTATTACCGAGAACCATGATTTTTCGATAAATTCCTTCCACGCTATTGGTCCTGACCTTTGGGTCTATGGTAAAAGTATGGACGACTGTCACCACAAAACAGAAAAAAAAGCTGTTTCAATCCGATGTGCGGTATAAGAGGTGAGGAGAAAGGAAACTAGTGGACTCTTTCGTTCTCGTGTCTTCTTATGCAACAGCAGACGTGACGTCACGTCTGTTGCTGCATAAGAAGACACGAGAACGAAAGAGTCCACTAGTTTCCTTTCTCCTCACCTCTTTTACCGCAAATCGGTTCCAATCGAGCAAAGCGGTGCATTTTGACGGTTCGATTGGAACAACTTTTGACAGACGTCCATACTTTTACTGTAGGGCTTTACACGCTATTTGTAAACCACTCAAATTTGGGTACAATCCACCCAGATCGGTCAAAACTGAACCTACCCAAAAATGGGTAAACTGTGTTGAGAGTGACAATTTGGCAAATCAGTGCCAACATTTCAAAGGGGCGTAATTGCTTTTGTAAACATACCCGCATAAACAATAACCATAAGAAGCGCCTAACCACCAATTCGGGATATCATCCCAACTTTATGTGGGATAGTCGTACCATCTATGATATCGTTAGAGTATGGTACCCGTTTATTAGGGAAGGCTTTAGCCGTCGATTTCTCGCAAATAAAAGCTCACTCCTCCAAATTAACAATGCTAGCTGGAAGAGGAAACATTCCTCTACCTGTTGGTGCAATCAATTTTCATGAGTGAGCTTTTATTTGCGAGAAATCAACGGCTAAAGCCATTGTTTACAAATGCAATTACGCCCCTTTGAAATGTTGGCACTGAAATGAACAACATTGACATGAATCCGATCGACGTTTTTCATTTGTCAACTTGTCACTCCCAATACAGTTTACCCATTTTTGGGTAGGTTCAGTTTTGACCGATCTGGCTGGATTTTACCCAAATTTGGGTAGTTTTAAAATAGCGTGTAGTGCACAGGTCTATCAGAAAGTCCGGTTTTGGTTGCTCACGCAAACACTGCTCGCGCATTTAACCCACACAGAGAAAAAAATTACCCTAAATTTAAGTTCTTTTTACATAATTGTGGGGAATTTTCAGTTTTGCATCCCACTCTCACTTTTTGTTGTTGTCAAAAACGGAACGAGAGATTCGACTTGCTAATGACTAACGTTCAATAAGCTACTAGTGAGTATATGAGATATTTTCAAATATGAGTCAATTGAACTTAATTTTGGGTAGAAAATACTCACGAGTAAGTAATTATTTTTTCCGTAGTCAAATGTAAACTACTATAAGCAGTTTATTGAAAATTAGCTTATTGAACGAAACATGGGAGATGATTGAAAAGAACTTAATTTTGGGTAATTTTTCGGTTCCGTGCAGGTGATTTTCACCAGAGACGTTGAATAGAGACACCAGCGTTGCCAGATATACCGATTTATCGGTATTTATCCCAATTTCCAAACTAGATACCGATATACAGATAAGATTCATCAGAATACCGATGTTTGTAATTGTATACTGATTTACACCGATTTTATTTTATTCCTACAGAATAGCGAAATACTTTTTAAACATTATTTAACTTCCTAAAGTTTGTGTTCATTTTTAACTTCCTGAATTTTCTTACAACTTTCGATTCCTCCCGAAAACTTAGTTTAACTTTCCTTGGAAGCTTCTTCAGCCATCGCTCGAATGGTTCTTCCGTCTTCACCAATTTGTTTAATTCCCCTGAACTTCAGGAATGTTTCCAGATTTTTATTGCGTATTCACACTAGCTGCAGGAATTTTAAAGAAGTTCTAAAACTTCAGAAAAGTTTAGGTTTTTGAGTAAGTTCCGATAAATTAAGGATAGTTTCATTAACTTCTGTTCAAATTTCAAAACCCGAAAATTTCAGGAAAGTCCAGCGAACTCCAGTGAACTTACGAAAACATCAGAAATATTTTGGAAACTTCACAAGTTCACAAGAAACTTCAGAACTTCAGGGAAATTTAAAGGTTTTCAGGAAAGTTCCATTTGTTTCTGAGAATTGAGAGAACTTTAGGGAAGCTCCGTGAACATCAGGACAGATCAATTAATTTCAAGGAAATGCTGATATTTTAAAGGATTTCCGAGAAACTCAGGCAATGTTCCACAAATTTAGGAAACTTAAGGGAAGTTACATGAACATAAGAACATTGTGAGAACATTTTATGGGAAATTTCCTCGGAAATTTCCTGCTTTTTAATGGCAGATCGAAGAATTAAAATTTTAAAAATTGGGAACATTAGAGATCTTTAATGCTAATGATACAATAAATTCAAGAAAATTGTGAGAGCACTTAAGAAATTTTGTAGTCTGCAAGAAAGTCCAGATACCTTCAAAAATGATTATAGATATTCAGGTGGCCTCATTATAATCAGAGAAGTTCCGAGTACCTGAATGATGATCAGAGAACTTTAAAACAACCCCATTAACTCCAAAACAATTACAAGAACATTTAAGAAATTTAGTAGAATTATGGAATGTTCCTAAGTGCATTTCAGGAATGTTCCGAAAACTTCAGGGGCATTTGCGGGGTCTTCAGGGATGTTTTATGAATATCAGCAAAATTTGCTGGATCATTGGAACAATCCCCCAGAAATCTCTTTCTTCCGGAATTATGTCCTTGTTTCTTTCGACTGTTCCGTATGCGCTCTGGCTTCCGAATTTCTCCAGAAGTTTCTTGCAATCTACCTTAGGAAGTGTCTGCCAGCGTCTTCAGGAAGTTTCTTTCGTCTTCTTCTGAAAGTGTGTCCATAAGCCAAAGGTTTTCGACTTTTATTGGAAGGTTTTTCCGATTTTCTTCTGGCTTCCCCTAGAACTGGATACTTCTGGAATTTAAATACTTCCATTTTCCGAAACTTTTCTGGCTTCCTTTTGATGTGACATCCGATTTTTTTTATTCCGATAGTTTCTTTGAATATTCACTAGAAGTTTCTCAAATTTTCTTAGAATTTTCTTCCAAAAGAGCTTCTTTCTTCTTTCTCTGGATGTTCCTTCAGAAGCTAATTCAAACATTCCCCGGAGTTTTCTTTCAGAATTTTTCGATCACAGTCCGAAAGTTAAAATTTTCGCTTTCATAAAAAGCTAAAATATAAAATAAATTAAAATATTAAATGCCAATGAATACCGATATTTTAAAACCTTTGATACCGATAAATTTTAAAACAATCTGGCAACGCTGAAAGACACGCAAAGACTGAAGCAAGAAGAACCAAACGAACCGTCAAACGCTGAACCAAACGAGCGAAGTAAATAAACATTCCTGTTCACTCAATTCACCAGAAAGGAGTATTGTTCTCAATGATGAAAAATGAAATATTTGAAATCTGTTAAATATTTATTTATTGTTGATTCAATTAAATGCAACATTTATTAGTGATTAAAACCTATTTCGAATAGGAACGTTTCATTTAGTTTTATGTTAAAAAAAATGATTGCACTGTAAGCAAAACAGTAAAATATGACCAAAGTTTTACTTATACTGTCATGGAGCGACTGGCATACTTATTTGATCGAACTTCGTACGGCGCATGAATTCTCAGCCTATAGGTAACGCTTTATTCAGTTTCGGTCGAACGTTCAGCATCGCGGCACTGTATGAAAGTCATTTGAAGCCACTCGAAGAAACATGGTTGCCAGTGACATTGCCAAAAGATCCCTCAAAAACCGTGCTGCTGTTTTGGCAGAAATTTTCTTTGCGCGTCTCTATCAACGTCTCTGGTTTTGACGACGAAATATGCAGGAGAAAACAGTCGTTTTAAAACGCAATAGCGTTCGGTCGAGATAGCTTAAAAGATTTGCACTATTTGTACGCTGGTAAATCGTAAGGGGCATGGTAGATTCTGTTCTTTGGTTATTATTAGTTAGGTAAGTTCCAATTCTACACATTGTAGTTTCATTTTTATACCTGTGGTCTTGACATCTTTACCTAGGGGATGAGTACTTAAGGGGGTTAAATAGGTTTTTGTTAAGTCTTTAGTGGGAATGACACCGATGAAGAATGCACATTGTAGTCAAAATACGTATCTGTCATGCATACCAAAATTATTTAAGTGAAATTATATGGAAAATAACCCTTTTTTTGCTGTTTTATTTGTTTGATAGATTGTTTTCGGTTTTGTTACGCAATTTTGGCATGAAGTGATATTGTTATTAACAATTTCTAGATACTAAAAGGGTTTAACCTTAAAGCACAAAAATGCCATCTAATAGGGTTAAACTAAAAAGATTTGTGACTTGTGACTCTACCTAACGTTCGACGCTTTTCGATGTGATGAAAAATCGAGAAAAGATTGCTAAATTTCTTTATTTCGATCCTGAATCCGAAATCCTTCCAGGCAACAAAAAAACCACGCTTCCACTACGTGCATTCCAGAAACCTATCACTTCATGGATGCAATGAAACGTTGCAACTTTTCTACTAAATTAAACTTTGCCAGAGTGCCGGCCAAGTTTTTCGCATGACCAACAGAATACACGGTGCCACGTGGCGCTTTATGACCGTAGGTAGGCACCTACCTCCGACAACGAGGTGTTGTTTTTTGTTGTTGATTTTCTTTACCCACATCCTCTGTAGCTGTGGCGGAATGCCTATAAACAAATAAATTGGTTGATGACAGGAAGGATCGACGCGGACAAAAAAAAAGAACACGTCGTCATGCCAAACCGTTGAAAATCGCCATCCGGTGAACTGTGAATAATTTTCCATGCGCCCACCGTTGAGCAAGCGAACCGTCAAGAGGGTTGCTTGCTTTTCGATTTGCTCCAACATTGCAAGTGGGGGACCTCGGGAGAGTTGGGAAACATTTTCCTGGATGGGATAATTTTACTCAATTAATCTTGGTGCAGCAGCAGGGGACCGGTGGGCAATTTAAAGCAATTAAAAAATGATTGATGAGCCATCAGGTATACTTAATCAATTTTCTAAATATCATTATTGTAAATAACATTAATACAGACAATAACAATCGAAAATGAAAACCCACTAGGATACTTCAATCACCTCACGGCTTGCTACCATTAACGAACGCATCCTTCCAGTGAAAAATCCTTCCACACCACCAATTTGTTCCTCATAAGCCAGCTTGATTGCCGCAATCACCACAACAACGACGACGACGGCGACGGCGACGCCAGCGGACGAAACCTACGCAACGTGCCATGGTCGGGTGGGTTGATTTTCACCACGCTTGATGGCACTTGTCTTGATGATGACGATCCTGCTCTCTGCCAACGATGATGACGATGATGATGATATCCTTCTCTCTATGCTGCAGCGGTTGATGGCAACATGACAATAATATCCAAACTGTTGAGCCGAAGCGAAGGGGTGGTGCTCTGCCGCCTTTTTTGTTTGCCGGTGTGATTTTCCTCCTATTTCGGACGAGCAAGCAAGCAGTCGATGGTAGATGGGGTGTGGAAATTCACCGACTCCGGATCCAGGCAATATAGAGGATCTCGCGTTTCTGCTATGTGAGTGAGTGAGGCAGGAGCAGAGATATGCATACAATATCCCAGCATGCTGTTCCCGATAGGATGCTTCTGGGGTGCGCTGCGGTGATGGGAGGACTGTTCGTCGCTGTTGGTTTGTTGGTTTTTAAGTCTGAGCCGGAGATTCATTTCATTTTAAACTGTGCGACGAAACGGTTCGGTGCGACGTAAAGTTCTGCGGTCTCGTCGTGTTGTCTTGCTTTTCGGAATCCGTTGAATGCGGTGAGCAATTGGTGAAAGGATCCTTTCCCAGTGGGACGGTCGATGTTCAGTAGTGTCCTTGGTGCTGCGGGACAAGTGAGTGGTGTGATGTGATTTGGCGAATTTGCTCTACAAGATTGGCAGTAGCGCGCCAAGTGATTTTTATACAACGGCAAGTGAGAAGCGGCGGGAAAATTATTAGCAGCGTGAGCGGTTGGAGAATTCAGAGGTGCGTTAGAAATTCTGTGGATTAATATTATTAAATTACAAAATGTGCGTTTAAGAAGATTGTATAATGCTGTTATAATATTAGCATACCAGCTAGCAAACTTTCATATTGTAAATTTGTTCTTTTGTTGTGATCAATAGAGCCAACATTTTAGAAAAGAACTATCATTATTTTGAATTTAAATTTAAACTGAACATTACTGATACTTCATATAATTAAAAGTTAGTTTACAGACTAGTTAAAACTGTACGAAATATTTACGGTACAATTTTTTTAATCGTCGCTTTAATATTCGTGACTTGTCCGAGGATGAGATTTGAACTCGTGACTTTGGCATGAGAGGTATGGTTGTTAACCACTACGTGTAAGTTGCTGCAGCTTTCTGTAAGTTGCTGTGTAAGACAATAATATGGTCCAGCAAGTACGGGAACATACTTTTGATTTTTGCTGTACAGAATCGTACAGAAAAGTATTCACGAGAAACAGCCCTGTAGAAAATATCGAATCATAGATAGTTGACTTTTTTTAAACTGTACTATTTTGGTTGATAGGTGATCCGGTCTGGGTGTCGTGTTAGAATAAATTATTCTTTTAAGACCATGGTGGAGGTGGCTGGGTTTGATTCCCGGTCTGGTCTAGGAATTTTTCGGGTTGGAAAATTTCTCCTCTTCCCTGGGCATATAGTATGATTGTACTTGTCACACAATTATACTAATGTAAAAATGGTACAGGTTTCTAAATTAATAACTGTGCAAGTGCATCCTAGAACACTAAGTTGAGAGCACGCTTGTAAGCTAATATGCTTATTATTGTGGTAAGCGTGATTACATCTCACCCCAGCAGGCCTGGGTTCAATCCCATTCGGCGCCGCCGGGGTGTTCTGAGGCATAAAATCTCTGATCACGCCTTCCTTCGGAAGGAAAATAAAGCCGTTGGTACCCGGTTCATGAGTTGATGGGTCGATAGGGTCCAAATGTGGAGGCGTCGGTAGCGTTGGTATTAAAAAAAAAATAAAATTGTCGCCCCCATATGCTGATACAAGTACATCTGAGGTACCTGATCTTGCTAGAATCTGAATTTAGTTAAGTAATATATCAGTATTCATGATTTTCAAAGCGATCAAAGTAGGTCGCGCTGAAGAAGTGACGTGTTTGAATTTTGCTCCCGTGTTCAACAAATAAAATTGTGAAGTTTCTTGCAAACATGTGTTTTTGCGTATTGGAATGTTTGAATCTGAGAGTGGAACAGTTAGAGCTGATCGGAACGGGGATCGTGAGCCAACATCTGGAGGTTTATCGAAAATGCTGCAATGGCGGTGCGTTTATTCCGATGCACTTCATCCCGAGGCCAGAGCAAGGGGAAACTGATTTTGTTATTATCAGGATCAAGGAGATGGAGCTCCATTTGCGAGAACAATTGATCTTAAGAATCACGAAGAGGCGGGCCAATTACAGATCATTCGGGTGAGATCCTTCCTTTTTATTTCATTTGTTTGCATTATAATTCTATTAGTATTCATAAAAACTTTACCAAATTATGTCCCAGGGTTTAAATTGAGGAGCTCGGCTAGCTTTGTGGCTGCCGCTTTTGCTTACTGAGTAGAAGATCGTGGGTTTACTCCCAAGCCCCTCCAAAATAAAACAATTCCTAAGGTCACATCGCCTGCTTAAGCGAATCTTGACCCAACTCTTCACTCGAACATGCCCTCATCATGCTGTGCTCTCCTTGATGGTTTCAACCTGCATGGCTTAACGCAAATCAACTCGATACTGAATAGCAACTCTCGGCTGCTTGATCTCGTTCTGGTGAACGAAGCTGCAGGACTGGAATGTTCTATCCTAGAAGCCTCAGAGCCTTTGATTGGCATCGACACCAATCATCCTGCGTTGGAAGTTTCCATCAACCTATCTGTTTCTGTTCACTACGATAACCCCCCTGTTGATGTACATGAACTCGACTTTCGTAGAGCAGATTTCGTCGCGCTGAGTCACTCGCTTGCCCAGGCAGATTGGCAGTTCCTTGACACGTGTTCATCTATTGATGAAGCCGTCAACTACTTCGCTGAGGTCGTTGGCCGGGCAATAACTGATTCTGTCCCATTGAGGAGACCCTCTCCCAAACCCGCATGGTTCAATGCTCGACTACGGAATTTGAAGCGTCTGAGATCGAAGGCCCTCCGTAAATACTGTCGTACTCGTAACCCATTCACCAAACGATTATTTTCAACAGCGAGCAACGAATATCGCACATATAACCGCATTCTTTACAAGAGCTACACAAGGCGTGTGCAGGCTAATTTACGGCTTAATCCAAAGCAGTTCTGGTCACTCGTGAATACCAAACGAAACGGGGAGGGGCTACTAGTCGAAATTCACCTGGGTGATAGAATCGCCAGCAATTCCCTTGAGAAATGCAATCTTCTGGCAGAACATTTCAAAAGCATTTTCAATGACACTACGGCTTCGTTGTCCCAAGTTGCTGAAGCGGTGAGGGACACTCCCAGTGATGCTTTCGATTTTTCGATTACCTTGGTTACAGTAGACCTCGTCGAATCCGCCATCAAGAAGCTGAAATTTTCTAATGCTGCTGGCCCTGACGGGATCCCCTCAAGCATCCTGAAGCGATGCTGTTCAGAGCTTACAACACCGCTTTCGAAGCTGTTCAATATTTCATTACAGCAGGGGGAGTTCCCTACGCGTTGGAAATCGTCATTCATGTTCCCGATCTACAAGAAAGGAGACAAGAAAAACGTCGAAAATTACCGAGGGATCACATCACTCAGTGCCTGCTCTAAAGTTTTCGAAATCATCATCAACGACGCATTATTCTCTAGCTGCAGAAATTACATTTCTCCTGAACAACACGGTTTTTATCCCAAGAGATCAGTTTCAACAAATCTAGCTCCGTTCATTTCTTTATGTCTTCGAAGTATGGAAGCTGGAGCGCAGGTGGACGTTGTATATACAGATCTTATGGCTCCATTCGACCGGGCTGACCACTCCATACTGCTAGCTAAACTAGAAAAACTCGGTGTATCCTCGGGCTTAACTCGTTGGTTCAAGTCCTATCTGACCAATCGGGAACTTTGTGTTAGAATCGGATCAGAGCAATCGGACTATTTTACAAACAGCTCCGGTGTTCCTCAAGGTAGCAACTTGGGACCATTGCTATTCTGGATTTTTGTGAATGAGGCCGGACTGATCCTCCCAACTGGCTGCCGATCATTCTACGCGTATGATGTGAAGATCTATGTGATTGTTCGTAGCTTCGCCGATTGCTTTCGGCTTCAGCACCTAATCGATACTTTCGAAGAGTGGTGCTCAAGAAACTATCTCACGTTGAATGTACAAAAATGTAATATTATCTCATTTCATCGCAAGCTGAAACCAGTGGCATTCAACTATACGATAAATCACCAACTTCTGCAACGTGTGGACAATGTTCGTGACCTAGGAATCACGCTGGACTGCGCCTTAACATTCAAGCTTCATTACTCGGGCATCGTTGCGAAAGCTAACAGGCAACTCGGGTTCATTTTCAAGATCGCTGACGAGTTTCGCGATCCTGCCTGCCTAAAAGCTTTATACTGCTCTCTAGTGCGATCGATCTTGGAATTCAGCTCGGTAGTATGGTGCCCGTATCAAGCAGTTTGGATAGCGAGGATTGAATCTGTTCAAGGAAATTTGTTCGGTATGCCTTTCGTCACCTTCCTTGGAATGACCCTGTGAACCTTCCGCCATACGAAGATCGTTGACAACTCCTGGGTCTTGAACCACTAGAAAATAGGCGGAAGATTAGTCAGGCCGTGTTCGCAGCGAAAGTACTTATTGGTGATATCGACTCTCCAGGAATCTTGGCTGAATTCGAAATCAACGCACCCGAACGAGTTCTTCGGTCGAGGAGTTTTCTGCATCTTGGACCTCGTGCTGCGAACTACAGCTTGCATGACCCAATACGAACTACAGCTTGCATGACCTAAACTCGGTGAGATCGTTCCATTTTGTAAATTTCTATCTTTTCAAACCAGTAACGTCGGGCGATCACCTTTTTGTGGTGCGTTACTGGAATAAGATCTACCACCGAACCCTAGTCATGAAAACTTCAAACTAGGGAATCAGGATTTTCCAGTAATCAAAGGATCACATTTTAGTCCTTGTTACTTTTTCTGACTTGATAATAGTGACAAGACTCGGGTAGTGACCACCGCGCCGTTATGCATTTCTATATTACAGGGAAAATGGCTCTAATGTTGGCCTATGGATCTAAGATTGGGCCCATCGCTAAAAATCTGCTATTCATCAATTGTATCGGGACGGTACTAATGGATATTTTTTACCTATCTTGCATAAACCGCTTGGAAAACCGACTTTCGATCCGAGGACGAGTAACATACATCGTTCGACTCAGTTTGACAAGATCGGTAAATGACTTTATTTAAGTGTTTGTGTGCCTTTGTTACAAAATCCGGCGTTAAGGGGTTTTGGAATCAAACATATCATGTGCCACAATAACATACAAAAACTGAATCCCATGATGGTCCGTTCACTAATTATGTCACGTTTCAGGGGGGGGGGGGGGGGCGGTGAATGGCAACCGAACAAAATTTTTGAAGATCCGTGAAAAAATGTACTTTGTACAACACACATGAGTTTTCCATTGCCATTTTGTTACTGAGTTACCAATCGATCTGAAACCAACGAGTATTCCTCAAAAAACTTGTTTTGATTTAAACAAGCTAAACTTTGATTACAGTAAACACCTACAAAATGCGGATAATAGGGAAAATGTAAATGGAAACCGCGTAAACTGTGACCATACTACGTGGGATTTGACTTAATAGATTACAACATGGAATATATCGAGATTCTGACAAGATAGAATGTTACTGTCTCTGACAAAGTTGTTCAGGAGATCATAGCCCTGTCACTGGCGGACAGTAGTTCAGAATTTTCTCACTACGTAGCGCTAGTATACATGTGAAATTCTCGCATGTGATATTTCTCGAGATCCTCGCATTTTTGTGGGTTAACTGTGATAAAATTTTAGGTTGTTTAGTTAAAAACAAGTTTTTTAATGAATACCCGTTCTGCCCCTAATCTTATAGTCGACGTAACCACCAACAGCATCACTGGTGGGAAAACGCGTTTTTGTTGTATGCAGCCGAAAAGCAATATTTTGTAACAATTTCATTCAAATAATCTGTCCATTTGGTAAAGATTAACGGTCAGAAGTGGGCCGCTGGGCTTTTATGATTTATTGCTTAATTATTTCATCTCAAAAACGCATACGCCAGGTTATGCGAACAAACATACGTTCTGCTGAAGGTTTATTCGCATAGCTTGGCGTAAAAACCAGGTTACTGTGTTTGAAGTAGTATCAACATTCACGGTCACGTTGACAGATTTTCTCCAAAGCTCGTTAGATTCAGTGATAGTGAAAAGGAATTCAATTTGGAAGAATTAAAATGTCCGGAAGAGGTGCCCTGGATTTACTGCTGACCTATGGTAGTTCCGACTCGGAAGATGAGTTTGATCCGGATCTGCCGACTGCGATTACAGACGATATACAACCATAGCCAGCCGTAGCAGCCGCACCGAGGCCAAGGCCACCAACAAAGCGAACCTCGGAAAAAACAGAGCGCCGGGAAAAAGGTTATCTGACCGGAGGCCCATTTTGAAAGATTGTGGATGCAGAGCAATGTGTTGCGGCAAAATTTGACGTGACAGAAGATCTGACATCAATTCATGGTTCTGGGGATTGTCGGGAACGGAACAAAAGTCGTTCGTTTTGCAGTTCAGCAAGCGTAGCCCTGTAAAACGACGGCGTGGCCAGGTGAATCCTTCTACCCAGAACTTGCGGAGACAATTTTCCTACGATTACCAACTTGAAGACGAAAGAGGAGTACCACATGATGTATGCTGCGCATTCTTCCTGAATACGTTGGGCTACGATATCAAAAGCAGGTTCGTATTTTCTTAGTAACAATAAATATCTAATTAAGGTAATCTTTAATCATGCTAACTTTAGCAACATGATCTATCGATACCACGACCAAGCGCATGAGGATGGAGCACCAGCAGAGAAACGTGGAAGATACACCCGGCCTAGAACTCTTAAAGATACCGTCAAACAAGACATTTTCCGTTACTCACCGACAAACTCGCATTATCGCCGAGAGCACGCACCGCACGCGCTTTATCTGCTGTCCGACCTTTCGGCCCAGAAAATGTACGGTCTATTTAACGAGCGCCAGTTGGATGAAAAGGAAGAAAGTTGCAGTTATGGGTTTTATTGCAAAATGTTGAAGGCATTGAACATAAAATTCACACAGCTTGGACACGAAGAATGTGAACGGTGCCATGCCCATCACATCCACGAAAATCAAACTGGACACTCTATTAAAACAGACAACAACAAGCTAGAAGAAGGATCTTCTACAAACCGGACCGCATGCGAGATGTGTTCGAATTGGAAGGATCATATCGCACGGGCAATTTCGGGGCGGGAGGAGTACGACAGCGATCGGTCGAACGTGACGATGAACGGATCGGTTTTCTCGGTGGATCTTCAAAAGGTAACTTATAAATATGAATTTACGAGTCCAATTTCTTACTCATCATATTAATGCAGGTGGTTCAGCTTCCAAGAATGGAATCCTTTAAGGAGGTCATTTTTTGCAAAAGGATCGTTGCTTACAATGAAACGTTTGCTCCACTGGGTGGCTCTCGGAACGGTCCCGTTTATGCTTTTTTGTGGAACGATGTGATTGCATGACGAAAAGCTTATCACATTGCCAGTGTTTTTTACAAATTTTTCTCTTCTCTTGGGTCCAAGTTCGTTATCACTTTGTGGCTTGATAACTGCTCGGCGCAAAATAAGAACTGGAATTTGATGGTCTTGCTGGCCTTGCTTATCAACTCTCCGGCCATTGAAACCCATCAAATTAATTTGAAGTATCTGGAGCCCGGGCATACTTATATGTCGGCGGATTCATTTCATGCACCGATTGAGGGCACGATGAAGCGTGTCCCTCGAGGAGAAGTTTACAGTTTCCTTGATTTCGTTGACTGCGTGGAAAAATCTGGAAGTGACATTAAGCCACAAGTTTTTGTGATGGAACCGGAGGATTTCTTTGAATGTTTATTCCAGTGTAAACAGTCTGTACACCCGGCCTAAGCTCAAAGACCGACCAAAGATGGCAAACATCAAACATGTCATCTTTACCAGAGGTTCTTTTGACATACAATATTCCTATAACTACAACGACGAAATGAAAACACTACAGATACTGACGAAAAAACAGCTGAAGGAGGTTTCCAAACCGTCATTCAATTTGGTTGATCAGCTTCAACGCCAAACAGAAGCAAGTAGAATCCAAAAATCTCAGAAGGATATTATTATTAAAAAGCTTTTGCCCTTAATGCCGGAGGAGAAACGTGACTATTGGATAAATTTGCCAGAGACTGAATCAGGTGAAGATGTTTAGAATGGCGGTGTTGATTTAATCGATGTAAACTTGGACTTAAATATATCATATGTTGAACTGCATATAACGTTGTTGTGATTTCATAAATATGAAGAAAAAAATTCAAAGAAAATAATTTGCAAATCGTTCAATACTTCAGAACAGGTCAATACAAAAATTATCATATTTGAAGAGTGAAAGCGCCTCGAACGCTATAAGAAAAGGTTCAGTACGTTAAACGGCTTGATGGCGTGTTTGACGAACCACGTATAAAGCTAGTGTGTATGCTGAATATTGAGAATGCAAAAGCGTGTAAAAGCAGCTTGAATGATATGGGTTCAAGTGTACATGTGACAAATAGCAGGATTTTTATATTTGAAATATTGCAACCTGTATGGAGGGACGTCATTTTTCCATTGAAACGGCACTTACGCCAAATCGTTTTCTCAATATTACTCACATGTTTCTGAACAAAAAAAATGAGTTTGCATGTGGAGTTTGTGTATTATATGGTTAAGAATGCGTAGAAACAAAAAAGTGGATTTTGGTCATTGTGGCTCTTACGTCAACTATGCAAACATGGGCAGCGTTGGTTTCATATCGATTGGTAGCTCGGCTGCAAAATGGCAATGGAAAACTAACACTGTTGTACAAAGTACAACGCGCGAGTACTCATGTTATAAAAGTTGGTGCGAGTAACGGAGGGTTAAAGGGGGGTTTCGTGAGAATTGGTCTTTTGGTGGCTTCATACCTGAAAATTTATATCAATTTTCTTATCTTATTTTGTAGTTCAATTAATTTATTCATCATTTCAGTAAAAACAGTAGTTCATCAGTAAAGTGATTCAGTAAAAACAAAGAGAATTGCAAATTTGATCATAAATCAATCCTAATTGACTATTTTATCAAGAATATTTCACCTGATTTCACGAAGTAAAAACTGCCGTTCCAACGGCAATTGGTTTTCATCATTCATGTGATGATAGTGTCAATACTGTTCAGCGCTGATTGATCTGGAACTGGTTCGTACTCCTCATCTTGGTTGTCATCTGCTGTAGAAATGTTTGCAGTTTCATCCAGAGTGGTGTTCGTCACGCTTTCTTCTTCATAAAAATGTGAATCATGGTTAAGAACAGCATTGACTATGTCAGCATCAGACATGACATTGAATTCTGCATTCTCGTCTTCATTTTCGCCTGCAGCGGCTTCATCAGTTGAATTGTTACACTATCATCCCTAGAGCACCGGAACTCATATTTGCAATGTTAATATTTCAAAAATATTAATGGAAAATGGTTGAAATTGATCGAGTGCGTCAAGTTAGGAACCTCGTCAAATATGTTGCCTTCACGGTAGCCGTGATTTTCAGTCTAGCTTAACTTTGTCTCTACACACTCGTGAGAGTCGCGAGACTACGATTTTTCTCAAATTGAGGGGTCCCATGGCGTGGTTGGCTACACGTTCGCTTCTCAAGTGGATGGTCCATGGGTTCAATTCCATTGATCTTCTTATCGAATTTTGATGTATTTTAATGTGTCTCATGATAGGTTATTATCCAAGTCCGATTCTGGTCACTTTTCCGGGGCACCTGGAACTTGTCCGGAAGTGACAATATGGTCCAAGGTACTTAATTTTTTCCACCATTGATCTGGTTATCGAATTTTGATATAATCTGATGTGTCGCATGATAGGTTATTATTCAGGTCTGGTTCTGGCCACTTTGCCGGAGGCACCCGGAACTTGCCCGGAAGTAGCCAATATGGTCCAAGGTACCTAATTTTTGCCACCATTTATCTTGATATCAAGTTTTGATTTAATTTGATGTGTCGCTTAATGGGTTTTGTTCCTTTCAAGTAAAATTTAGCCTCATGGCCCATAAACGCCGGAACTTGTTCCGGCCATATCTACAAAACCAGTGGTCCGATTCCATAATCCTTCAATAGCGTTCAATAGGACCACTAAAAATATTAAATGAGACCACATAAGACAAAAAAAAATTTTTTTTTTGTTGGCTCGATTATCCGGAGGGCTTGATTATCCGGAGTGAAATTTTTTTCAAGACTCCGGATAATCGAGTCCGCCCTGTATATCATTTTTCAGGATGCTTTCAACAACTGACTGTGTTGGTGTTAGATTAGATTAGATATCAATATTCATGATTTTCAAAAACTCGATTAATAATTGCATACCAAGTGCACACCGGTTACACTCTTATATGCTTCAGATATACTTGGGAAAATGGTCAGACCCTTGCCGTAAAATACATAAGAATTTAACGGGCGAAATATAAATCACATGCCGTAATCTATATTATATATTTCGTAATCATAATTCTCATCAATACAATCATTACCTATCATCAATCTTGCATTAAGCTGATTGGAGCATTGGCCAATTGTCCACAGGGAAATCTCTATGATCAACAAATCAATTAATGATGTCTTATTTGTATTTTCCACGGCAGTTGCCCTCAAAAACCATGCACGGTTGGTTATTTACTACCTTATGCTATGTTTGCACTACGGAGTTATAACAGTTATAAGACTATTTTGATGACAGTTTTTTTGTCGATAATTATTATAACACCCTTAAGAGTTAAAAATCTTTATTTGATCCAAATTAAAAATAAATCACATTTTAATTTAACATTGGTGCTCCAGCTACTATAATAACTTATTAGCCTTAATTGTTATGGAATATATCTAAGTGTCACATTGTTCCTGTCTTGATAATTCAGCATTTTAAACAGGTTTTCTAAACCTGCATTTTTTTTTCTTTGGCTGGTTTTCCGTCGATCTTGTTTTCCGTACTGAGTACTAATGCTACCGACGCCAGGAATGCAGCTCCCACATCTAGATACTTCCTATGGACCCAGAAACTCATAGATCGGATACCAACGGCTTTACTTCCCTTCCGACTTCAAAATCATCTTCAAAACTTTGTTCTGAATCCTTTGAAGTGCTTTTTTCCTGGTAGTTCAACAACTAGACCATATTGGCACAGCATTAAGGATGGCCGTTCTAAAAAACTTGTTTAAATATAAGAGGTTTATTCGTCAGGCAAAGTTTGGATTTCCTGTTTATAAGAGGATACACACATTTTACATCAGTTCGGATCGTGGTTTTGCCGCGAGTGGAGGTGCATAAGTTTTCTCCCGGTATATCTGCATTTTTATATATGTGTCGGCGAGTTTATTAGTTCGACTGCATGGAAGAGTGATTAAATTGTCATTCAAGACATTATTACAATAATGACTGATAATGACTCTATTCAGAGGATGTGCAGTGAACGAAAGATAAAAGAAAAAAGTCCAATGCCATCATAGTGAAATGGGCTTGAAGAAATGGCGGATGCAAAATTTTTGTTTTGTGTTAGTGAATGTGGAAAAGATGAAAAAAAACGAAGTCATTTGTGAATTCCGAAAAGCTAAAAGCATTCGATTTTGGTCAAGCTTATGTGTGTGCAAAAAGGCTCGTGTTGTGTTTGTTGAAGATGCAGCAGAATTGGTGGAACCAGCGTACGATGCTAGGCAAATACATACACAGCTATGAGTACGAGCGTGCCCGTGCGGCTAATACGGAACACAGACGCATATCAATATTGGTGAGATCTCTCCATTCTACCATCTACCTATTTCTATCTTTCTCTTTCACTAAGGGGGCATCCATGAACTGTATCACGTAAAATTTTGGAAAGGGAGCATCCATAAATGACGTAGCATATTTTTGATCAATTGTAGACCCCTCCTCCCCCCTTCGTAGCGTATTTGGCTATATCCAATACATGGCCGGTCACAAATTCTGAAACCCCCACCTCCCCCCTCAAATGCTACGTCATTTATGCATGTTCCCAATGGATAGCTTCTCCTCCTGCCCTTAGTTATGTTTTTCGGATACCATTGCATTTTCACAGGCTTCCTGTGAGTGTGCTGAGTTGCAAGAGATGGTCCATCCACGGGTGTCATTTGTCTTGCTTTTATGACTTGGAATCCATGACAGGGACAGGAGATCGAGTAATGTGAAACTGATCGTCTCTTTCTTTGGCTCGCTTTTGGATCTGACGAACTACTCGCTTGCAGGGGAACAGCGTTGAAATCGAATTCGATTCTCATCTGCATAGAGCTTTATAACGTTTTATCGTCTTTCTCTATCTAGCACACGGAAATGGAGGGATTCATTGTTTTCCAATCAATGCGTTTCTCTCTGGCTCGCACTTCTTCGATGGATCTCGATTTAGTTGTATAGCATAAGCGTGTACGTGTGTATTAGAATATACTGACAACGGAGTTGCAGCGCATCGGAAATTGGAGCTTGCTACCAGTGCTACCAAAAATACGGATTTGTATTACTTATGTACAGTAATTACTATTTAGCATTGCTAGCTTTTACCTCGGCTTTTACGCTGGTAAAGCGTCAAGCGTGAAATAAGGGGCACGGTAGCGCAAAAATGTTAATGTTTTATGGATTCTGTACCCGTCTTAGGCCGCGGCCGGAGTATATGCGACGCGACGCGACCCATTCAAGAGAATCTTATTATTTTTTATTAACATCGAGTATGAGTAGAATTTAATGAAGGCATAAGCGCTTTTTCGTAGCTTTTTTGTTTCCAGGTTTAAAAGATCATCGGCAGTAGAGGCTTATTCTTGTGTAAAGGGCACCACCGTGGAGTTTGAGTTTTAATAAATCCCAGGTCCTATTATATTTTTATTATACATTCAATAACAAATATTTAAAACAGGATCAAAACACAACTGGAAGAAGCAACGTAACATTGATTGATTTTCTCTAATGTATGTTCAACGTTTATATGACAGAGCAATTAACCATTTTATTTATCCATTCCCGGAGAGAAAATTCCATTACTTGTTGATATATTTAATTGTATACTCATTTAATAATCAGATTCGGAATATGAGTGACGGGGGAGCTTATTGTGTTCGTGAGTCCTCCGTTTAGGCTGGATTTATTGATTTAAATCTTTAAGTAGATTCTCAGCTCTTCGATGATGGAAATTTTTTTGAATAATACCAGACCACTTTTTCAGCCTTCGTTCACATCATTGTAATGCATGATAACAAGTGCATGAAAACTGTTAACTGTGCAAATAACCTCGATTTTTCTGACTATTGATTCATTATTAAAGTTTACCAATATTTATAAAAGCATTCCATATTGCGTTTAAAGATTCCATGGTGCATAATAAAGACTTTGTTTCAATTCCAATAATATCTAATAAATCAGTTAAATGTACGGAGGTTAACTAAAATCGAGCTTATTTGTATTTTGTAGTACCGTAAAACGAGGTATCTTTGATAATGTGGTTAACTTTGATAGTATAATATAAAGAATAAATTCACTCGCTGTGCGTTTTCCAAATAAGAAACATTGATTCCATATTGTAGCTTAGGGTATTTCCGTTGATATTGTATATAGTTTTATATAGTATGTGTTACATATTTTACAAAAATATTAAAAACCATTTTCGTGTTTTTCGCGCTTTTGAAAAAGCACGCAAACCATCACTTATGAAATGTTTTTCCGATGCAGCCATCACAAATTCAATGTTGAATTATTATTGCTTTTACAGTTTTCTGATAATATACTCATTCAAAGTTTCATATTTAAAGAACTAATTGTTTGAGTTTCACTCATTTTTTTTTTCTACATTCATCGAGCAGTATCAAAGTAACCCCAAATCAAAATGCAGAAGTTAGGTCACAGAACTAAAAAAAAAGTGCAAATACTTTAATTTTCGTTCAACATATTACTAACGAATTAACTCTTGGATCCTCAGTACTTGTTTTAAAAATATAAAATCTGAAAAACATTCATTGTTTTACGGTACATGTTTATTTTACATTAATTATATATTATATATTGCATGACTAGTAAATTATTTTTATTTCACATATTTAAAATCTCATTATATCATTGTAACTATAATTTTCATTTACAGAAGGTGTATCAAACATCAAATCATTGTTATTTACATTTATTTTATAATAATATAATATGATATCTATGGTTTTCAGAATTTGGATTACCCAAAGAATAAATTGAATATCACCATATGTTATTAAATTGTTTTACCTTTGCAGAGTTTTGCTATTACAAGAATTAATCATTGATGCTTATTTTTATAACTCTTGTATGCTCAAACAACCTCGATTATTTAGCAAATTGATTCTTTACATAAATTGTGGATTCATTAAATAGGCAAAGTTGAGTTCAATCATACCATGCAATTAAAATATTCATATATAGCTTGAGTGTAAAGAATTTGAGTGACTAAAATCGAGGTTTTCTGTATTTTCCAGTGGCGTTTCCTTAACCTCGATCTACCTGTGCACCAACTCTCAAAACATAAATAATAATCAATATATTGCTTGCAATAGATAGATATCGAGTAAACTAGAAGATTGAGTGTATTTTCAACCGATTCGAATATGAATATGGCATTAAATCTGGTTTTGAAAGTTAATGCACAGGTAAATAGTGAGGTTACGGGACGCCACTGGTATTTTGTTATATTTTCTGTGTTTTAAGGAAATACCTGCATACATACATACATTTTGAATTTCACTACTTATATTATATAAATTATACATTGCATGATATACTATTACCTTTAGCTTAATATTTCAGTTTACCCAAGCAAGTAATCGAAATTAATATGAAACAGAAGCATTAAATAATATTATATGTTATAATTATTAAGCAGGTTATTTCTCGTCACGTTGGTTATTCATCACAATTTTTAGCATTATTGTTAGTATCATTCGAGCAAAATATATATAATTGCTTAATATATATCCTATACATTTCAGTGTTGCATCCACCTGTTGTGAGCTGAGGAGGTGTAGAGCTGCATCTTATTATATGTAAAATACTTCTTCATTGCAGTAGCAACTATATTATCCATATAAATGTATTTCATTATGTCATATTTTAATGTTCTGATATATTTCATTTCTCCATTGCATATATTTTTATTATATAAATAAATACTAGGTTGGGAGGGAGCATCAGGGTATCATTCAAACTGAAACTGGACGATGGTATGATTGACAGCCGGAGTCTAGGAGGGAATAAACACTATCATTTTCTTTATCCTACCGATTCGATTGTGGTGGTGTGAATTCTACTCCAACAGTTTCAGGGCGATTGACGCGCCCTTCTTAACAAACCATCCAGTAGGAAGCTTAATAAGTATTGCGAATTGTGTTATTCGATTTGTTGGAGCGTACCGTTGGAAGGAGATTCTTAAATTCCCGTGGATTTCGCGTAAGTGTCTCTGCTTACGGGTCCACCCCTCCGTTTTTGGCCCTTCATACAGCGATATAGTGAATTCAGATCGGTAGCTCAAATTGATCTTGCTATTAAGTGGAGCTGCATACAAGACAAGTCTTGAAAGGATGGTGGCTACCTTAAATACATACATACATACATAAGAGGATACACACATTTTACATATTTGTTACATTTGGCTTGAATGCCCTCAATGTGATCTCTAAAAATTAATTTTTGGTCAAGTACTAATCCACGATAGTTCACTTGGTTTGACCAGGAAATTGGAGCCCCGTTTACAGTGACTATGCGACTACTAATAATTTTCAGAAAGGAAGCTCTAGGCTTATGTGGAAATATTATAAGTTGAGTTTTGGAAGCGTTGGGAGAAATCTTCCATTTTTGTAAATAAGAAGATAAATTTTGTGTCATCCGCAAACAAAGAATTGTGGAAAGTGAAAATTTTATACAATATAGGCCTCAGTTAAATAATTTTTAACTAATTTCATAATATAGAATGGAAAATTGAACTTTTTCAACTTAGCAATCAAATCTTCATGCCAAACATTTTTTTAATAAATGCGTTTATTTTCCAGGCTCATTTGCTGTAGCTTTGTGGAGCCGATATTCAGCGTTTGGATTACAAACTTACTTAAAACTAACGAAAGTATAGCGGGGGCCGATTACTCGTGGCTATCTCGAGGTTAGGGGTAACAATTGTAACAATTGGATGTCAGGGAAGGGATTGAGAACACAGAGTTTGGAGATTATGCCAAACACTGTCGAATGTTTTTTTTTATCTAGAAGAGCAACTCTAGTTGAGCAGCCTTGAGGTTTATTTATTTATTTATTCATTTCGTCAAGTCAGTTTAGGCTACATACAATGTTTACTTACATACTATGCATTAATTCTATTATGTTTTAGCTTAGTTTTTATTTGCTGCTTGGACATAGTGATGTCAATAGTTTAGCAATGCAAATTATACAGGCGCATCATTCAATTGATTGGGCTATTTTTTGCATAGTTTGTAGTGTACGATTTTTCAGAAAATAAATTCCGTGTTCTAAGATATCGACAAGGTGTGTAATGTCGTTGACGAAGAAAAGCATTGCAAATTGGCGGCGCTCCTTAAGTGTTTGTATATTGATGAGCATGCAGCGCGCTTCATAAGATGGTAATGGAAATGCAGCCCAATGCAGCCCAATTCAATGCCCCAGAAACACCAATGTTGCCTGCTGAGCAGTTGATTGAGCATGATCATAAGACATCAGCGCATTGAACCATTGATAACTTTGATCCTTGCATTTAATCAAAAAGTGGTTTTCAGCAAAGTTGTAGCTGGAAAAATTTCCTACAAGTACAGTTGAAAGTTTTTGAAGTAGACCGATATGGTGAATTATTAGATAGACATGAAAAAAATCTTGGTTTTACCATAGTAATTCCCATACAAACTTCAAATGTTTTGTGCCATCTCAGTTTCTCACCAAATGGGTTCAAATTTTGAGAGGTTAGTCAGGATCCGATTTGGAATCGTTTAAGTATTGTGGTGCGAAAATTTCAAATTTTGCTTCACTCTAATGGGTCATCGAAATTATGACTGAACCTCTTAATGAAGCCTGGCATTCTGTTTGCCTTACTAATGATAGTATTATAATGTTCTATAAAAATTATTTTGGAGTCCAGGATTACACCTAGATCTCTCACAATATTGCATTTTTCAACTATTTGGTTGCCTAAAGATATTTCAATTTTTCTCCTTAATTCTATTACGGTACATTTTTTACGTTCAGTTGAAATAGACTTTTACTACACCAGGTGTGGAATAGATTGATTTCATTCTGGAATTCTTCTGCATCGCTAGAATTAATTTTTCCATGAAGAGCTTCATGTCGTCTGCATATACAAGCAGTTTTATTTTTTAAGTATGTAGGAAATGTAGTTTATGTACAAAATAAAAAGAAGTGGGCCTAAATGAGAACCCTGGGGTACCCCAGAGGTGACTGAAATTGGATCTGAAAGTTTATTTTGAAAGCGGACTATTTGTTTACGATGTGTTAGGTATGATTGAAACCAATTCAAAAGTCCTGGCTGACATTCCTATTTTCTGCAATTTGAGGATTAATACTGCTATGTCGATGCGGTCAAATGCTTTACTGAAGTCAATGAATTGCGCTTCAACGTGCTTGCCACTGTCCAACGCTTTAAGAATGAAAAATACATATTCTAGAAGATTAGAGGTAGCTGAGCGACCTTTGAAAAAGCCGTGCTGTTTACTTGTAATTAGATTTTTCACCTGCTGATAAATATTGCCGTTTACGATTGATTCAAAAAGTTTTGGAATGCAAGAAATAAGAGCAATTCCACGATAATTTCGAATGTCTGATTTTGCGCCTGATTTGAAAAATGGTACAAAATAAGATGAATTACAAATTTCAGGAAATTTTCTATTTTTCAGAGACATGTTGAAAAGACGCTCTAGAGGAAATGCGAGTTTTTCAGAAAGGTTTTTCAAAAATATGAGTGCAATGCCGTCAGCTCCAGACCCTTTCGACGCATTTAAGTTTTTTAGTGCATTGAGGACTTCATGTTGAGAAAGTTGGTGGACAGAGATGTTTTTAGAAATATCTGGAATGAATGCAAAGAAATCGCGGTCACAATCTTCTTCGGTGTATACTCCTTGGAAGAAGTTTGCAAAGAGATTGCAAATTTCAGAAGAATTCTCACCTTCATTTGCATCCAAATTCATTCGCGGAGGAAAATTGCATCTTTTTAATTTCGTGTTAACATAATTAAAAAAGTTCTTATGACATGATTTGACTTCATTCTCGACATTGCGGCTATAATCCTCATATGCAGAGTTGATGGCGGGTACACGACGATCGTTAGGCATACGGACGTTAGGCATAATGTACGTTAGGCTTAAAGGACGTTGGGCATAAAGGACGTTAGGCATAATGGACGCTAGGCATAATCAACCCGATGAACTCCAGAAGGATGATAATGGGGACCGTCTATTGATTGCTGACTTCGGTGACAATAATTGAAGAGCCTTAATTTTTGGAACTCATGAAAACTTGCGACGTCATAGATAGGCAAAGTATTCGGTTACAGATGGTACGTTTGCCACAGTTCCTTGTTTGTTTCGGCAACTCGTCACTGTTCATGGAAGTATCGCTCCCTCACATCAGCAGATGGTTGCGCTAGTTTTCATTCTGGTGACATCAAAAACAGAATCATTGTATGGAAAAGTATGGCAGGAAATCCTGGAAGCAGCAGGTATGTTTTTTTGTTATTGAGCATGAGCATGAGCATGATTGACCGCCCACGGTTGCTACTCTGTTATTGCCAGACCAGCTGTGATTACACAGAGAACCAATAGACGATGCTTGGGACTAGCAATCATCCTCAATGTGTAAAAACTGGTGATCTCGAATTAAGCAATATCAGTGCCAGCCGCGCCTGAACGCAGGTCAAGAAAGGAATGGGTAGGAATATGTTGACGTGACACTCGCTTTGATGGAAGCCGAGGAGTCCTCTGCACTTCCACGAGGAATCACAGGGATGTTCGGTAAGAGGGTTGGGTTTGCAGCAGGGTTCGTTTTGGTAAACCATAAGCTGAATTGATGTCCTAACAATCATATAACGTGAAGGAGCTTGGAATTGAACCCACGGTCTTCTGCTCAGTAAGCAAAAACGTTTGCCACTAGGCAGACGAGCTCCTTTTTAATCATCGAGTTGCTGTTATTACCATGTAGTCATGTTAACAAATAAAACAATTGACGAATCTTGAATGTGGATGGGCTTGAGATTAGACTCATGATGTTCTGCTTAGTAAGCAAAATCGGTTACTCTAAGGCCACCGAGCCCCTCATATCACATTATAGCGTTACTCATGTTTTTATTACTATTCAAACCCGGCACCGACGACAACGAAAAGTTTTACAACATACACGATTAACAAGCGATCTAACCATACATTTTTAATACGAAAGGACCTGGGACCGCGTTTTTCTGCTCAGTAAGCAAGCCACTGCAACCGACGATCTTTGAAATCCTAAAACTAAAGAGTACGTAGATCCACTTTCACGCGACGTTCAATGTTTCGATTTTCTCTTAACGCATGGTTCAGGCAATCATA
Organism: Ochlerotatus camptorhynchus; assembly: GCF_037179485.1. Taxonomy (NCBI): domain Eukaryota; kingdom Metazoa; phylum Arthropoda; class Insecta; order Diptera; family Culicidae; genus Ochlerotatus; species Ochlerotatus camptorhynchus. The sequence continues at coordinate 2,088,518 of NW_027040918.1, read as the reverse complement.
ACAAGCTATGACCGACGTGACGATTGTTTAGGACCTGGTTAAACAAGCTATTCAAGGGAAATTACGTTCTCAAATTTCACTTGGCATGTAATGAACAACAGAAATTCGCGGTAATTTATATTTTCAGCGATTGATAGTTAATTTTAAATATACTAACGGCACTGCCTACGACTACGACGGCGATTACGACGGCGAATACGACGGTGCCTACGACGACGACAACAGCGAATTTGTAACTTACCATTTGTCTAGGATAAATACTTTTGCCCGGCACCTCCACTGGTCCTCCATGTCCGCTATTTGTCACTGTTTGCAAAATATCTAATAGCAATTACCTTTGTTGTAATACTTCCTGCATTGCCATGGTGATCTGGGAGGAGGTTCGCATCTAGTGCTTTCCCCAGGAACCGTTCACGGCCACCGGGTGGATCCAGAGAGACATCATTCATCTTACTCACAATCTCCGACACTCAATGCAAATCGCAGGCACACTTACGCTAGTTACAAAAAAACACACACACACCCGTGCAAAGAAATGGATCCAATAAACGTCACCCTCGCGAAAGCACACCCGTCGTCATCGAACGGCATAAAAAAGGAATCGGTGGGCAATTTTATGATACGGATTTCCACAATCAACTGGGAATGCACGAATTTTACCACACCCAACTGCAAAACACGTGCAGAAGCACTTTTGGTACACTTTCGTTCGAAAACACTTAATTTTTTCAAAAATAGTTGCGAGTGAACCAACATCATCACCGCGTAAATAAACTAAAATAAAAATTATCACTCGCGATGCCACAAATTTCTCACAGGTACGTTTTTTTGTTATTGAATGAAAAACCACAGAATTCACCATTCTTCCTTTCATGAGCTATTCTCTGGCATCATATTTTATTCAACCTTAGCTTATTGATTTCAAGATATAGTTCAAAACTATGCTGAGTTTTCATTGCCAGATTACTTTTTCTTTTTTGTATAGTTTATTAGCTTTCTGTTTTTAATTCTTCAAATTTTTCAGTTGTGGATTGAACCATACTTACCTTACCAATCAGGCTAAGGCCTTGTTGTCCTCTGCTGTCCGAAGAAGTCGTCTCCACTCTACTCGATCCATGGCCACTTCGCCAGCCTCGTAGTCTGCGAAGGGTCCGCAGGTCACCTTCTACTTGGTCGATCCACCTTGCCCGCTCCGCGCCTCTTCTTCTTGTTCCTGTTGGGTCGCTTTCTAGAACCATTTTCACTGGGTCGTCGTGCGGCATTCTTACGACGTGCCCAGCCCACCGTAGTCACCCAATTTTTGCAATGTGGCGATGGATGGTTCTCCCAGCAGCTGGTGCAATTCGTGGTTCATTCGCCTCCTCCACGTTCCGTCATCCATCTGCACTCCACCGTAGATGGTACGCAACATCTTTCGTTCGAAAACACCAAGGGCGCGTTGGTCCTCTACGAGCATAGTCCAGGTCTCGTGGCCGTAAAGGACCACCGGTCTAATCAACGTCTTGTAGACAGTCAACTTCGTGCGGCGGCGAATTTTATTCGACCGGAGCGTCCTCCGGAGTCCAAAGTAGGCACGATTCCCTGCCATAATGCGTCTTTGAATTTCTCTGCTGGTATCATTTTCGGCGGTCACCAGTGAGCCCAAATACACGAACTCATCGACCACCTCAATTTCGTCACCGTCAATCTGAACTCGAGGTGGGAGGCTAACATTGTCTTCCCTAGAACCTCTTGCTTTCATGTATTTTGTCTTTGATGCGTTGAAGGCAAGTCCAATCCGTCTAGCTTCAGCCTTCAGTCTGATGTACGTTTCCGCCATCATCTCAAAGTTCCGTGCCATAATGTCAATGTCATCGGCGAAACCAAGGAGCTGGATGGACTTCCTGAATATCGTGCCACTCGTGTCTATCCCAGCTCTTCTGATCACACCTTCTAACGCGATGTTGAACAGCAGACACGAAAGTCCATCACCCTGCCGTAACCCCCTTCGAGAATCAAAGGGACTCGAGAGTGTCCCCGATACTCGAACAACGCACATCACTCGATCCATCGTCGCCTTGACCAATCGCGTCAGTTTATCCGGAAATCCGTACTCGTGCATAATCTGCCATAGCTGATCTCGATCGATTGTGTCGTATGCGGATTTGAAATCGATGAACAAATGATGTGTGGGCACGTTGTATTCGCGGCATTTCTGCAGAACCTGCCGAATCGCGAAAATTTGGTCCGTGGTAGCGCGGGCACCCATGAATCCCGCGTGGTATTGCCCCACGAACTCTCTTGCATATGGTGACAGACGGCGGCATAGAATTTTCGAGAGTACCTTGTAGGCGGCGCTCAGCAGTGTGATCGCGCGGTAGTTGCAGCAATCCAACTTGTCGCCCTTTTTGTAGATTGGGCATACGACACCTTCCATCCACTCCTCCGGTAATATCTCCTCCTCCCAAATCTTGGCAATTACCCAGTGTAGCGCTCTAGCCAGTGCTTCACCACCGTATTTCAATAGCTCACTTGGTAGTTGATCTACACCAGTTGCTTTGTTGTTATTCAGCCGACCGATCTCCTCCTCAACTTCTTGAAGATCAGGGGCCGGTAGCCTGTCGTCTTCTGCGCGTGCTCCAAGGTCTGTTGCCGTGCCACCTTCGTTTTCTGCTGCTTCACCGTTGAGGTGCTCGTCATAGTACTGCTTCCACCTCTCAATCACCTCACACTCGTTCGTGAGAAGGTTACCGTCCAAGTCCTTGCACATATCGGCTTGCGGCACGTAGCCTTTGCGCGAACTATTTAGCTTCTCGTAGAACTTCCGTGTGTCGTTTACGCGGTACAGATTTTCCATCGCCTCGCGATCTCGGTCTTCCTGCTGACGCTTCTTCCTTCGGAAAACCGAGTTTTGTCTGTTCCGCGCTTGTCTGTATCGCTCCACATTCAATCTCGTGCGGTGTTGCAGCATTCTCGCCCGTGCTGCATTCTTCTCCTTTACTAACAGTTTGCATTAGCCGTCAAACCAGTCATTTCTTCGGTCCGGGATTGCAGTACTTAGTGCCGCTGCAGCAGTACTACCTATGGTGGAACGGATGTCCCTCAAGCCATCTTCAAGAGAAGCTGAGCCGAGCTGCTCTTCCGTGGGTAGTGCAACTTCCAGCTGCTGCGCGTAGTCCTGGGCAACTCCGGCGTCCCGTAGTTACTCAATGTTGGGTCGCGGCATTCGACTTCAACGGATGTTATGCATCGTCGAGAGTTTTGAGCGCATGCATACTGCAACTAGGTAGTGGTCCGAATCTATGTTCGCACTGCGGTACGTGCGGACGTTGATAATGTCGGAGAAGAATTTCCCGTCGATTAGAACGTGATCGATTTGGTTTTCTGTGTGTTGGTCAGGTGATCTCCAGGTGGCTTTGTGGATATCCTTGCGGGGGAAAAAGGTACTTCGAACTACCATACCCCGGGAGGCTGCAAAGTTCACGCATCGTTGGCCGTTGTCGTTCGATACGGCATGCAGGCTGTTTGGCCCGATTGCCGGTCTATATATTGCCTCCCGTCCTACCTGAGCGTTCATGTCGCCGATGACGATTTTGACGTCCCGTTGCGAACAGCCGTCGTACACCTGCTCCAGCTGCGCATAGAACGCTTCTTTCTCGTCGTCGGGTCTCCCTTCGTGTGGGCAGTGCACGTTGATGATGCTGTAGTTGAAGAAACGGCCCTTAATCCTCAACTTGCACATCCTCGCGTTGATCGGCTGCCAACCAATCACGCGTTGGCGCATCTTACCCAGCACTACAAAGCCGGTTCCCAGCTCGTTGGTGGTGCCACAGCTCTGGTAGAAAGTAGCCGCTCGATGCCCGCTTTTCCATACCTTTTGTCCCGTCCAGCAGAGTTCCTGCAGTGCTACGACTTCGCAGTTGCGTGGTTGAAGTTCGTCATAGATTAACCTATCGCAACCCGGGAAGCCGAGCGATTTGCAGTTCCATGTTCCGAGTTTCCAATCGTAGTCCTTATTTCGTCGCGTCGGTCTGTGCCGATTGTTCCGATCCGTATTTCTTTCTTCGGTATTTGCAACTTTATTTTTTTTTTCAGGTTGGCTTGTTGGGCCTGTCCCAACCCCTTGTCTCGCCGGGGGACCATCGTGCACAGCTCTGTTTAGAGTCCCACGCTAGCACTAGGACGGTTATCAGTCGCTCCTAACATGGAGAACAGACGCCGTTTTGAGCCGCACCTCCATGGTGAGCAGACGCTCAGGTTTGGTGAAGCATTTCCTCTATCACCGTACTATGGTTACCGCGCCAGTGTTCGCGTCGCACCTCTTCACTTTGCTATTGCCGGACTGGCAACATTGCCCAGGCTACGCCACCCAGCTGTGTCCATGTTTCAGCTGGTAGTCTTTTGTTATCATATGAGGAGGCGTGAAGTACGAACTTGTGAGGACCAGGGCTAGGTATTCCGCTCCTTTCAGGTTGTCAACTCACCATTACAGGTTGTCAACTCATGGATTGAACCATGCGGGTAGTTTATTGTTTTGTGTTCGTCTTTTTTTTTTTTTATCGTACAGTTACTAAAATTAGGCTTTGAAGAATTGAGTGAAATGTTTCTACTTCAGTATCGACATTTCCTTCAATACTTATTAAATTTTGCCAATTTATTGATTGAGTATTCAATTGCTGTGTGAAACACTTCATTTTTTCATAAAGGTGCTAATGATGTATCCACACAGAAGTCTTCAGTACCAGTTGTAAATAAAAGGTCCAAATATGCAATTTGCTTAAGATTAAGACCAAAATAAGATATTTTGTCGAAAAAATGATTGTAATGTTTCGGCTTCACCTACGACTGGGAGTAAAAATGATTAATTTTCAATGTCTGTAATAAAGTCTGCGTTTCGTTCATTGAAGTCGCCATAATTAAGAGGTAATTCTTAAAAGTTGATGAGTAGTTAAATGTCCATGGTGAAATCCAAAGTGCACATCTGCAAAAATTGAGTTCGTATTGATGTGAAGCATCATTCTGTTTAAAATTGTCTTTTCAAAAAGTTTACTTATTGAAGAATGCAAACTTATTGGACGGTAGCTAGAAGCTTCAACTGGATTTTATCCGGCTTCAAAATTGGAACAACTTTTGCATTTTTACATTTATTAGGAAAGTATGCCAAATGGAAACATCTGTTAAGTAATGTTTCCAGGTAGTAGTATAGGATTATAAGAAAAGTTTTGTTTTGTTTCTTTTCCTCCCCCATTAGTTAAATTTTCATTTTGTAATTCTGTGTTTGTAGTGTTTTCTGTGTATTGTGTCTGTGCGAGTTTTAACATCAGTTCAGTGAGAGTATGACAAAATGGAAGTTTTGTCGGAAGACGACATGGATGACCATTCATCTCAGAAAACTGATAATGTCATCCCTGGTTCGTCGTCTCAGTCTTTCAATGGGAAGGCTGTGAAAAGCACCAGATCGCGGGCCTACCCGAATAACTCGACTGGTCCATGGCACAGTGGTTGAAATCGGCATTTTCGTGCGCTTAATTAATAGCTCCTTTATCATGAAATTAAGAGATATAGTGTCTTGAGAGAAGTGTTTCAATATGTTACTGCGCTTCTTTTGATGTTTTTAGTTAAAAGATTAATCGCCCTAAAAGTGAGATCGAAAATTTATTTTTTCAACTATTCAAGATACAGTGTTGGTGTTTTCGACAAAGTTGTAGAAAATTTCTTTTTAAAGAACTTTGCTCAAAACGTTTAATTAATATCTGTTTTACTTTTCAAGATATGTGACGTTTATTGGCGACGGTCCCTCAAAAATAGTTTTCGCATCATAACTTTTTGGTCTACATTTTTACGGCTTTGCTATGTTCTAGTAAGTTGTAGATAATAACAAAATACACAATATTGTAGATTACCGCGTTGCAGTATTTTCTGTAGAAAAAAAGTTATTGAAGTTTTTGTAGATTTTTAGACCATAATTTATGAACTTGTAACTTAGCAGCGGCAAAATGGGGCAAAGTACCCATGGTACATCTGAACCTTTAATAAATTTACTTCAAAATGATAGCAAACATCTGTGAATGTAAGCTTTTGGAAGGTATGTTTCGTGTTAAAACTTTTTCTTCGTTATAGTAAAAAATACGGCACGCTAATTGGGTTCAATTTAATTTAATTAAATTTAACTGATAATAAAAGTTTTTCAACATGTCTATTTCATAAATCGCTGTCGTCCTCGCTTTTGATTTCGTTGTCGTTCTCGTTGTCATTCTCACTATCGTAAGAAAAACTTTTCAAAAGGCTTTTCGCGTCATCCAATAGTGATTTTTCGATTTTTTTTTTCGGCCATCCTCGAGTAATTGTGAACCATGGATCAGAAGATCACGATTCGTAGCTTGTCTTGAATGCTTTGGGAGTTGAATTCTCGGTATCTGTTGGATGGGTAAAAATCTTTCAATAAAATAATTACATCATGAAGCCTGTATTTACCTACCTTTTCCAATCTTTATTTCTAGCCTCTTGCGCTTCTTCTGAGAGTTGTCCAATTGGTACCATAAAATTGTCAACAGTGATGGAAAAGTTCATCAAAGTTCCCTATGACTCGCGAACTTTTCCCTTGGTGAACTTCGTGAAATATCGCGAACTTTTCCAACAATGATTGTCAATTATGGAAGACCCATGTATAAGAACCTTATGGACACTTGCTGGTAGATAGTACCAGGGATATAATTTCACCAACAAGCGTGCTGTCTCAACACAATAGTTGTCAAATGATATTGAATCGATTTCGCAACCTGATCCTATAAATTGGAGAATTGAACCACAGCGCTGGATTGCTGTGAGATTTAGTTTAGTGATGTCTGCTACTTGTTCAGCGTTCGCAGAAAAATTTCGAGCTAAATTTCCATTATTCGATGTTCCAGATCCACCAGATCGTGGTTGATCCACATTCATACCCAATTCTACCTTCAAACGCTGTTGGATTTTCTTTTTCTGTTCTAGCATTTTCTGTTTATCTTCTCCGCGGGACTGCCATTTCGTCGTTTCAAGTCGATATGCAACAGCCATAAAATACTCGAAAAATCTAATCCATGCATGCAGAGGACATAGTCCATACTAAAATGCAGTCTCATTCTCTTAACGCTGTCGAACTTTGTCTATATCATTCATTTCTGTAGGCTTTGCTAGGTAGCCAAAACATATTTGGGACGATTTTGTTCCAGTGAGTGCAGAACAAATCTTCCCGTCCACCATAGTTAGCAACATACTGTACCGAACCCGTATGTCTCGTCCATATTTCGTAAACTCCGGTGGCAACAGTTTCTCAATTTGCTCTTCAATAAATTCTTTCTCCCGAATGGCATGCTCAGCAGTTTCGGCCATTATCTGTATCCTTATCGGCCGGCACAGCCGAGTTGATGATGCCCGAGTATTACGAAAGTATGTCCCATTCGTTTCGGCAACTATGGGAACTAGTGATGTAATGAACATGTTTGCATCGCTTTTTGAACCGTCATCATCCTCGAATTTTTGATTATACTCAGCATTTCCGGTACTTCCGTTCATTTCCCACTTGATCGTCAAATTAATGTTTAGAAGCTCCTCATCTGTGAAGTTATCCAACGTTTCTTCGTTTGCATCGAAGATTCGCTCCGACGTGTGGTCAAGAAGCTGTTGTACTTTTACTTCCACACATGTGTCGCTGACTATAACACAGAAAAAAAACTTAATTTTAAACTATATTTAGTATAAATATAACTAACTTTTAAACATTTAAATATATTAAATATATTAAATAACTAACTTTTAAACATTTAAATATAACTAACTTTTAAACATTTAAAGATGCTTGCAAGTTACAGAAATATTTGCAAGATTTTTTCATACCGTGTATATAGTTTTCATCCGGATAACAGCTTTTTTTCGCTTCTAGAATGTGGTGGTACGGCGGATATATTCGCATTTCGTTGTTTGGCCTCGGTCTGAATTCTAACGTACTGCCATTTGCACAGCTTTGCATCAACAAATAATGCCAAAGCTTCAGCATCGTTATACTCGAACAATGGATTGTTCGATGATCTTTTCCACGATTTAGCAATTTTGCTTGCCCGCACAGGGGTAGTCTGCGCAGCCTCTTTGAGAATATCTGCAGCATGTTTCTGACCTGACTCGTGTAGCTTCATCTGCGTTGCAAATACAAGCTCTTCTGCTTGATGGTTCTCACGAATGGATGCTGTTTTCTTTCTTTTAGTCGAGTCACTACACTTTTCGAATGGCATTGGCTTGATGATGATGAAGGAAGCATATTGAGGATGTTTGCTGGAAGTTTGAACGGTATTTTGAAATTCTCAAAATGGTGGAGCAGCACCCTGACAGCTGTGCGATTATGTTTTATCCAAAGCCTTTGAAAAATATCACAAATAGTCTTGGTGTACTTTTCAACCTCCACAGCAACTTCCGGCATAATGTCTGAATCAATTGAATAGGCTTTCAGGACCTCTTTGAATACGCTGCGATTTTTTATCGCCAAACTCCTTCCTGCTGCTCTCCATGTTGAAAATAGATGATGTTTATCGATTTCAACTGGAATATAAGAATGATTTAAAAAATAGTTCTATGCATAAATTCCAAAACATAGACAATCAAATTTCAAATTGAGATATTTTACATACCGATGCAGGCCATTTATACAGTTGAAAACTGGACACTGTTTCCGTGGTTCGTGTACACAATAGAGCTTTCAAACCACTCAATGTCCAACAAATAATTAAGATTTAACCATGTTATTTTACTTCACTTGTCGATGGTTGCTAAGGGACTCAGAAAAATTATTGAAGTCTTGGGTCATGGCTTACTTGATTTCAACAGTAGCATTATAATGTATACAAGATTTCTCTAACACTAGGAGCGGCAGCTCTGATGAAATAGCATGCACATTTAGGCACGGCTATCACTATTTTGTTTAAATCATAGTTTACCAACAATAGCTTACATTCACAGATGTTTGCTATCATTTTGAAGTAAATTTATTAAAGTACTTTGCCCCATTTTGCCCCCTGCTAAGTTACAAGTTCATAAATTATAGTCTAAAAATCTACAAAACTTTCAATAACTTTTTTTTTACAGAAAATACTGCAATGCGGTAATCTACAATATTGTGTATTTTGTTATCATCTACAACTTACTAGAACATAGCAAAGCCGTAAAAATGTAGACCAAAAAGTTATGATGAGAAAACCATTTTTGAGGGACCGTCGCCAATAAACGTCACATATTTTGAAAAGTAAAACAGATATTAATTAAGCGTCTTCAGCAAAGTTCTTTAAAAAGAAATTTTCTACAACTTTGTCGAAAACACCAACACTGTATCTTGAATAGTTGAAAAAATATATTTTCGATATCACTTTTAGGGGGATTAATCTTTTAACTAAAAACATCAAAAGAAGCGCAGTAACATATTGAAACACTTCTCTGAAGACACCATATCTCTTAATTTCATGATAAAGGAGCTATTAATTAAGCGCACGAAAATGCCGATTTCAACCACTGTGGCATGGGTTGTCTACTTTCAGCCCAAAAACAAACCTTTGAACCTCTATGTTACCTCTATGTTTGAACGTTGTTCAAAATTCAAATGATTTGATGAAGTGATTCTCGGCCGTGACCGAAATCACGAAGGTTAGGCACAATAAACTTCGTGTGTCCGTCTCTAACCTGAAGCAAGCTAATGAGATTGCTGTCTCCCAGCGCTTTACGCTCGAGTGTAGAGTTTACATCCCAGCTCGTGATGTGGAGATCGAAGGTGTGGTCACCGAAGCGAGTCTGACCCCCGAGATCTTGGAGAAGCAGGCGGTTGGCCGTTTCAAGAACCGTTTGCTTCCACCGGTGAAGATACTGGATGTCCAGAAACAGGGCTCAGTATCTGTCAGCGAGGGTTTAAAGCGTTATACCCCCACAGACTCGTTTCGTGTGACCTTTTCTGGTTCAGCCCTTCCTCACTACATCGAGCTGGGAAAACTTCGACTACCTGTGCGTTTGTTCGTTCCTCGGGTCATGAACTGCCAAAACTGCAAGCAGTTGGGACAAACGGCCTCCCACTGTGGCAGCAAGGCACCGTTCCAAATGCGGGGAGAAGCATGAGAATGCGTGTACTGCAAAGGAACTCCTTCTCATGGTCTCTTGTCGTGTCCGGTGTACAAACAACACGGGGAGAAACTAGAACGCTCTGTTAAGAAACGTTCCAGGCGGTCTTTTACAGCCAAGCCATCAACCAACGTCAAAAATCCCTTTTCTATTTTGTCAGATGACGAGACTGACTCTGACTTGGCTGAGGAGGGAATTCCTTTCGGTTTCCCGGAAGTTTCTTCGTGGAAACGAAGACGCATCCGTCCACGGATAGTCGCTGATCAGGAACCTCAAATCAGCTTGCACAAATCAAGGAGTGATGGAAAAAAATGAAAGTTTCAACCCCTCCTGGTTTCCGAAGAACTGACTATACCCACCACTCTCGGGGACATCCAAAACCCCTGATGTTCCATTTTTCCGTTCTTCATCTGGGTTGTTCTCAAGTACCTCGATATTTCTGATCCTCTGAAAAGCATTGTTCTGGCAATGCTTCCTACTGTGAAGACCCTCTTGAAGCAATTCACATTGAAGTGGCCCCTCCTTGCAGCAATCATTTCCTTCGATGGATAATTTTCCAAACGAGGTAAATCCCCGACCCCGACCGTAGGTGAATCCCCGATCACTGTTCTACAGTGGAATTGTCGAAGTCTTATTCCGAAATTAGATTCGTTCAAGTATTTACTCAATAACAATAATTGCGATGCATTTGCCCTCTGTGAAACATGACTCTCTTCAGATATAGATCTTCCTTTTTATGATTTTAACATTATTCGACTGGATCGTGAGGATTCGTGTGGAGTAGGGGTACTTTTGGGGATCAAAAAGTGTCATTTCTTCTATATAGTGAATCTTCCACAATTTCCAGGTATTGAAGTTGCCGCATGTCAGGCTATTATTAAAGGTAAGAGCCTTTGTATTGTCTCTGTGTATATTCCTCCTAGAGCCGTTGTTAATCGAAAACAACTTTCAGATATATGTCCAGTACTTCCTGCTCCAAGGTTGATTATGGGAGATTTTAATTCCCACGGTACAGGATGGGGGGAACTGGATGATGACAACCGTTCTACTTTGATATATGACCTCTGCCACAGCTTTAATATGACAATTCTTAACTATGGAGAACGAACACTCGAATTGAAGTAGATTAGACCTACCTACAGTCGCTAGTGGGTTCAATCCGTCGGAACCCGTTAACGTCGCGTACGATCTTACCCGTAATATCGATTGGACAAAGTTCAAGACTGTGATAGATGAAGCAGTAACGTCGGTAGAAGGGCTTCCACCGTTGGAGGAGTATAAATTCCTCTCCAATATGATCTTGGCCAGCGCGCTTCAAGCTCCAACTCGGCCGGTTCCAGGAACGTCTTTCCGTAGGAAACCTCCTTCCCCTTGGTAGACCAGCAATGCACTGAGGTTTATCGTAAAAAATCCGACGCGTTTAAACCGTACATTTCAAAGCGTACTCGGCTCTTGAACGCGAACTCAAGATCCTCATTAAAACCAAGAAACGCGGATACTGGCGGCAATTTGGGGACGCGTGAAACGTCGATGAATACGCTTTGGAACGCGGCGCGAAGGATGCGTAACCGGTATTCAAACAACGAGAGCGAGGAGTACTCGGATCGTTGGATTCTCAAGTTCGCGCGAAAAGTGTGTCCTGATTCCGTGCCGGCACGGATGATTCCTCGCGAAGCGACGAATTCGAGATCAGCCAGCCTTTTTCAATGGTGGAGCTCTCAATCGCGCTTCTTTCGTGTAGCAATTCGGCTCCGTGGCCTTTCTCCATCAACTTTTTGTACAATTTGCTGTCAGAGAAACATATGAGCTTTTTCTCCTGGAAGCTCTACAGCTTCACGATTTAGCTACATGGGTCTCCCCGAGGGCTCATGTTTAAGTCCCCTTTTGTATAATTTCTACGTCAGAGAAATTGATAATTGTCTTAGCGACAACTGCACGTTGAGACAACTTGCAGATGACAGCGTAGAGTCTATGACAGGGCCCAAAGGGGTCGACCTGCAAGGACCCTTACAGGATATGTTCGGATAACGTAAAACATTCTTCGTATCAACTCTTGTTGAGCAGATCAAAGCTACAAATATTTTTTATTAGATACTTCTGAATAGAACATAACATAATTTATCATATAGTTTTCCTCCTGTAGCAAATTTCCGTCGTACTGGAAAGCATATTCGATTGAGACTGTACAAATAAAATATTTAACAAAAAATTGTCTAGACAACCAGTTTATAGGTTAGTACTTTGCCGATGGCTGTTTCCTCATCCGATTTCGATCCTAAGATAATTTCAAGATCATTTTCATTCAACTCAGCGTCAACTGTTGAACGCAGCCTGTGCTTCGAAATTTGCAATACCGATTCTTGAACCATTAAAAATTGATTACCTCGAAGATAAATTTTCTTTAGCTCCGTCAACTTGGCAAATGTGTTCCCATGGATGGTGGTGAATCCACAATCGTTGCACTTCAGTGTCTCCAGAACGTTACTTATCAAAAATGGCTTATACCCGACAGGAGCAAGCTCACGGTTGGAGCTAAGATCTATGGTCTTCATTTCCGGTAGTCCAGTCAGCAAAGTGGATGGTATCCAGCGTAACATATTGCCACTGAGGTCCAAAAATATTAAGCATCTGTTCTTTCGGAAAGCGTGTTTTTCAATCTGCGATATCGAGTTTTTTGACAGTTCCAGATACTCCAGCCGTGGCAACTCACGCAGTGATCGATTGTAGATTTCCACGATTCCACATTTTGCGCAGACATAATCAGTTAAACTGAATGATGTCAGCATGGGCGATCCATCGGCAGGGAATTCGAAATGGGCGTTACTGCTCATTACAAGTTTTTCCAAATCTGAGTACATTGAAAAGGTCGTGCTATCGATGTTCACTAAATCGTTCCTGCACAAATTGATGAATATGACATGTGGGGGAATGGTTTCGAGCACTTTCGAAAGCTGATTAAAATTTGTCAGGTTTTGGTAACACAAATCGGCGTATCTGTAAGAGAAAATGTGGATTAAATGTCGAATCAAATGAGAATCCTATCAATCAACCACATACCTTTCGTCCTGAGGATCGTCCAATGTTGCAGTGCAATACAGCATCATCATGAGCATAACAATAAGTGTGATACGCTTATCCATTTTGATATCTTGATCACTAGTGCCTAGAGGAAAGAGAAAAACAAAATCTGAGCTTTTTTTCACAAGTTAAACTACATTTGGTTGTAAACCGTGATAACGTTGTTAAAACTATATAGAATATGTCATAAATGGCGTTATTCTCCAAGATTTTCAATCATTGCAAACTATGAAAATGCTGCACAACAAATTTAATGAAAATAAAATTGATCTTACTATTTTTTGATTATTTCACAATGTCATGAAAGTACCTTGAATTAGCACCTAACAATATATGTTCTCCCAAAAAAGCTCTAAAATCTGCCATATTGAAAAAAAAAAAAAGTAGTAGGGTTTGTGCCTAGAGGCACGAACGGAAGCTTGACGTAGGACCGCTAGTGGACGGAACAAATATGTTGATCATTTAGTGCTTAACTCTTTCCGTTTTTGAATTGGTGGCCCTGAAAAGAAGCGGTTGTTTTTCAAATGGTGGCCACACCAGTGCAAGCGCTCTATCGTTGCGTCTGTGTTTGGGATTGTTCGTTACATGTCTGAATTTTGATTAATATGACCCCCAGTTCAGAAATCTAAGACATAGTACAAATTTGGTGGAGTTGTGTACAAGACACGAGCACATGATTGACCTACACTACGTTAAGCTGTTTAGAGAACTTCCCGGGTAGATTTCGAATTTGCTTCCTCCACAGTATTACCTTTGTTACTACCGTAACATAGGTATAAGAATCGATTTTCACACGTCTTGCCGTCTGTGACCGATAGCCATCCACACAAGCTATCTCACCTGTATAAAACATTCCCAATCGATAGAACTCGGCTCGATCTGGCTCGACAGTTTGATTACGACATCGTAGAATCAAATTAAACATGAAAAATCGACCCGGCAAGGTGAAGTTTGCTGATGTCTGTGTGTGCGTCTGTGGACGCGTTTCATCTAGGCAAACTTTTTTCGAGATGGCTTATCCGATCAATATGGTTGATACGTGCATGTCGTTTAACCCCGTTTTTTTTTTGTTTCAGAGGAAGGCTTTATGATTAGTGTGGGCGTTATCATCAGAAGAAGAAATCGTACGCAAAATCGTGGAATGTACGTATTCCAATAGACCTTTTCGATGCTTAATAGCCTTTCTCTATCTATCACACATGTATGAAAAGACGGTGTATTTACCCACTAATCTGTTTCCCTTTTGCTCGCACTCGTTGGATTTTAATGGTACAGTAGTGTGCGCTGATTAGACGTCTAAAAGCTCTATAAGACCAGTCAGATGTTGTTCCTTCAAATTTGTGCAAGGCCGATGAGATCAACCAAAATAAAAAACTCAATAATCTGCTGGAAAATGAGGAAAATTTACGAAAAATTTACTCAATCTCGATCGAGAAAATCCAATCGTTACTGTTATCATATTCTGGAATTTTTCCTTGAAAAAGCGCGAATGATATTTTGTATGTTTAAGTAACTAGAAAAGATTGTAATGTTTGTGTTTGACACATAAAACATGCAAATTTAGCTTTGGCAGAGTTACAATGAGCGAAGAGCGAAGAGTGGGTGAGATAAATGACAAAATCGCTTATTGCGACACTCAAGCAGCAAAATTGGCAGGTATTATGTGTCAAACACAAACTTCACAATCTTTTCTTGTTGCTTACACAAACAAAATATTATTATAATATCTTATTATTTCATAATTTTATAAAACATTTTTTTATACAAAATTAATGGAAATTATGCGCACGTTATTTCTAAACATCCAATTCAGTAAGATCTACTCATTTCCATTAGAAGTAAGACTACCCAATACTGAGCAAACAAGATTGTAACTGACAAGATAACGAATTAACATTCGGATTCAGGTGTTCATTCACCATCTTGTAAGACTTTGTTTACTAAATTTTGGTGTATAAGAGTAGATCCTACTCAAACTTGGGTTGTTTAGAAATAGCGTGCATCCGGCTCTGTTTTTGTCCATAGACCTTTTTGCCGTTAATTGACCACTTTGTCAAGCAGTTTTGGCGTGACTTTCTACCAGCGATTTCACAAAAATGGACCAACTAATTTCTATTTTTTTATGAAACGCTCAAATGTTGGCTACTTTTCTCGTGGTTCTAGAAGAGAAAATCTCAACATAATGTTTTATTTCAAAGTTCGAGTGGTAGTAAACGTCATTTTAACTGCTCGAATGAAGTGGTTAATTGTCTTTCTCTATCTAGCACAGCGTTGCCAGATATACCGATTTATCGGTATTTGTACCGATTTTCAAACTTCATACCGATATACAGGTAATGTTTCTCAGAATACCAATTTTTGAGTTAGAATACCGATTTATACCAATTTTTTTTATTGATAATCAAAAGGATTACTGTCTGCTCGCAGTAAGTGCTCGCTGTTAGTGGAAACTATTGTGAGAGACTTTTAACTTTCTGAAAATTAAATTTTCGAGCCTGCTCTAAAAAAATATCATCTTCAAAAATTCCTTATGCTTGATACTCTTTCGACTAATGCTTTCATTTTCTCGCCGTTTTTGGTTTCCAAGGAGTCAAGAAACATGATGGATCATCCCAGTAATTTCTGGGAATCGGGAAATACTTTTATTCAGTGAAACGTTAATTTTTTGACTTCCTGAAATTTAATTAACTCCCTTCGAAATTTCGTCCAACTTTCCAACTTAGGAATTTCCGTCCACCTTATCCTGTAAATTATTATCCGATTCCTTCCGGAAAGCTATTTCGACTTCCCTTGGAAGTATCTTCTGGCTTCGCTCGAAAGGTTATTCCGTCTCCTCCAGTCAGTTTTTTCTACTTCCCCGGAACTTCAGAAATGCTTCCAGAGTTTTATTGCGGTTCCATTAGTTTCAGGAAAACTTCAGGAACTTTTCAGAAGTTCTGAAACTTCAGAAAAGTTCAAACTTTTAGGTTGGTTCTGATAAATTAAAGACAGTTTCATCTACACAGCAAAAAAAAATGTAATATCGATCAACGTAATTCAAGCTGATGTATGAAATAATGATGTAATAGCAAAAAGCAGATACAATATTACATTAATGGATGTAATTTTGTTCGCAAAATCGATGTACATCGTACAATGTGATATTACACAACCGATGAATTGACCTGGTTGCAGCAGTTTCGATGTAATATTCAACAACTTTTTTTGCTGTGTACTACTGTTCAAATCCGAGAACCCGGGAATCTCAGGAAAGCCCAGAGAACTCCAATAAACTTAAGGAAACTGAAATATTTTGGAAACTTCACAAGCCCAAAGAACTGTAAAGAAATAAATTGGTTTTCAGGATAGTTCCATTTGTTTTAGGAGAATTAAGATAACTTTAGGGAAGCATTAGTACCAACAATCAATACGAAACTAACGATTTTAAATTGGCTCGCCACTTTAGTAGCCTATTGGTCCCAAGCAAACGATTAACGTACCCTATTCTAGTTGAAATTCTATTACTACACTATGTTTGTTTTGATTCGCTATGAAAGTTTGACACATAACATCAGGGGTGTGTGGATTCATGCAGAACATGCAGGGGTGAGTGAAATAGCTTGGGACTGCTTGGGACCGTTGTTCTGGTACTGAGTGAGCCAAAAATAATAATGATTTTCTTCGGGACCCAGTGGTCTTAGAGTTACCTCTATGTTAGTACATTTAAATTCAAAGAAATTTCTGAACCTTTAAATGAGTTCCAAGAAGCTTAGGAATTTCCGAAAACTTCAGTTAATTCCGAGAGGTTCATGAAAATTTTGAAAACGGGAGGAGAGTTACAGGGGAGTGAATAATCAAATAGATTTCATTGGAAACATAAGGTTCATGTGATTTAGTGGTGCAATTTCCAATTCTGAGATCACATGAAAGTTATGTGAAATTCACATGGATATTGTCCACTGGTTATGTGATTTATTTTATGAGTGTAGGGCGAATTTAATTCTGTTTTCTCGCGTAACATTTGAAAAGGGCCTATCCTCGTTGATCGATTCTCTTCGTCGACTTTCTCTTTGATTTATCACGGCAACATAAACGAATTTCTCGCTAAGCTCACAGGACAGTTCGACAGAAGATGATGTTAGCATTATAGTCGCTATCAGAGTTGCGACCTATCACAATCACGATCGCCAAACAGCTGATGGTAGTAACGCTTTGTACATTCCTATCAATGTGTTCGTCGAAGCTCTAACCATGACCATTAGAGTGATACAAAATTTGAAATTTTCGCTCCACAATACTTAAACGATTCCAAATCGGATCCTCTCAAAGTTTGAACTCATTTGGTGAGAAACTGAGATGGCACAAACCATTTGAAGTTTGTATGGGAATTACTATGATAAAACCAAGATTTTTGTTCATGTCTATCTAATAATTCACCATATCGGTCTGTTTCTAAAGCTTTCAACTGTACTTGTAGGAAATTTTACCAGCTACAACTTTGCTCAAGACCACTTTTTGATTAAATGCAAGGATCGAAAGTTACACACCAAAATTTAGATTCTAGTTCCAGCAAAATTAATTGCTGAACTGGTTCCAGCAAAACCAAAATTTCACCGACCATCCAGCAATATGAAATAATTTGCTGGATACTCAGTAAATTGTATTCAATCTGTCAAATGAAATTTCAGTGCTTGAAAACTCAATTTCTCCCATAGAATGGTTGATTGCTGACTACAATATTTGCAGTAAATTTGCTACATTCTAGCATTATTTTTCTCATGAAAATGATGTTTTCTGATTCACCAACAAGTAAGTGTAACATTTTTAACGTTTAACCGAATAAAATATATTTTTTTCACTATGCTTGCAGCTCGAAACAAAATCGCAACATGACCGGATCAGGGATGCGTTTACATATTTTATAGAAACTATTAACAAAATTGGTATATCAAATACTTACATGATACCAAACATAACTAGCTTAGAATAAATAAAGATATTTTGAATGATTGTAGCACACATTGAATTCCAAACCATAAAAAAAAATCATTCTTCCCGCTGTGAAATAATTGCTCCTCCTAATTCTGCTGGTTTTTCAGCAATATGCTGTCACTTTATTGACAGACCATTTTACTGGTCATCCAGCAAAATTATTTTGCTGGACGGATTGCTGAACTTCCAGCTCGGCAAAATCCAGCAAAATTTTGCTGGTTTAAAAATTGGGTGTGTACTAATGGTTCAATGCGCTGATGTCTTATGATCATGCTCAATCAACTGCTTAGCAGACAACATTGGTGTTTCTGGGGCGTTGAATAGGACACCAAAATAATGGCTACTATGTCACACTGCAAAATACAGTGTTGCCTACAGAGCAGCTGCTTGATCATGTCATAAGTTAACCAATCTCTCAAATAATTAATAACTTTGTCCTGTCTCGTTTTACATAGAAACAATCTTGAGCAAATTTGTAGCTGAGAAAATTTTCTATAAGAATTGTTATCAAACTGTTTCGCAGCTCAATATGGAAAAAGACTAGAAGGTAATGAACAAAAAGTTGAGATTTCCCATAGTAATTTACAGGTAAACTTCAAATGGCTTGTGCAAAGTCTGTTTCTAACCAAATGAGTTGTAACTTTGGGAGGCTAATCAGGAGCCGATTTGAAACCATTTAAGCACTGTGGAGCGAAAAAGTCAAATTTTGCATCAGTCTAATGACCATCCATCAAGTTAACGAAAGAAGTAAAAAGCCACTGGTGAATATCGTCTTCTGTTGTGATCCATCACCGATCTGGTCATTCCCGACAATCACGACACTCATCTGTGCTCGTTTTGAAGCAGTTGCTGCTTTGCTTGCTTATGTGAGTGTGTTGGTGAGTGAGCCCAAAAGCTTCCGTTTCATGTTGCCTGCTTTGTTTGTAACTCACACAGTCGCGCCTGCCGAGACGAACTTGGAATGCGTAGGCTTAGGCATTGTTTTCATTTTCTTCTGTCGTTTCGCTTTTTCTCATGATCGTACTGCAGAAGTCTTCACTGATTTCGTTGTGCTTTTCATCATTAGCAGCGAGTGTAGCGGTTTGCTTGTGAGCAGCGACCATTACTGGTGATTGTTGCTTGCCATGGCTCTAACTCTCACTGCGTGACTAAACGATCTGTCAGCGATAGTCGGTTGGTGCGAAGACGAGTGTCACGTGAGTGACAGTGCATCACTTTGGTCGCTATATTCATAGCCTGGCGGAGAGAATCTCGGGATCAATTGAGCTGCCAAATAGTTGTTTGACCAATTGAGCTATCAAATCACGACCAACAACAGAAAAGAACACATCAGCTATTGCGAACAAAACTTCCGGAACCCGTTTTCTCCTGACTCAAGGCACGCCTACGCAAACTAACACCATCTTTCAGCTGGAGAAAGTTTCCCCTATCCGATGATGCCGGTAATTTGCGTTCGAATGTCGAGGAAAGAATAATCAACGTTTTGTTTATAAAACTTGATAATACGTTTTCAATTTTTGGTCTACAATATATTGAATTGGTTCCGCTTTTTAAGCTCTGAACCATTTGGTGGATTATTTTAACTTTTGGTTAAAATTTGACCGATGAAAAGTTATCGATTAACCCTGCTATCCGAGCATTCTTTCTTTCTTTCCTTTTTATTTAACGTCGGTCTCTGTTCCGCAATCTAGTGCCAATCACTGACGGACATCGATTGCCATCCATTGAGGGCAATCGAATGTGCAGGAAGGCAGCTTCCACACCTGCGTAGGATATCGCACCCATTCAACACACATGGGCCGGGACCAACGGCTTTACTTCCCTTCCGAAGGAAGATGTGACCAGAGATTTTTATGCCTCAGAAAAATCCCACCGACTTCGGCTGGGGATTGAACCCAGACCCATTGGGGTGTTAGAAAGCAGTCACGCTTACCACTACACCACCGGCACCGGCTCTGCTATCCGAACGTGGTTACTTCTGACAGACAAGAAGTTAAATTTCGACAACGGTGGGTCGAAAACCGGTCGATCGACAACACGGGGATTTTCGAACGTAGAAAATAACTTTCGAAATGTCACTTTTAACCACGAGTTAATTTTAACTCGGCAAATGGTTCACAGCCTGCATGGGAAATTCATTGGCAGTCGGGTTATTCTGAGGGACACGCAATAGCCATTTGACTGCGTTGGATTTAAAGTACAAGGTGTTTAACTATGTAGTTAAGTAATTAAAAATGAAAATTAAGTATTTCATGTAATTAAATTTAATTTCGCGTAATCAAAGCAGTGCCAGTGTAATTACTGTAATTAAAACACGTACTTCAATTTGATTACGTAATTAATGTTATTAAAAATTAATTTTCTGTAATTAATGTAATTAAAGTTACACAAATGTAATTAAAAACGTACCCAAATCCTTATTCTTGAACTATTTAAAAAAAAATTGAAGAAAACCCTTAACACATACTCGAATGAATTTATTTATTCAAAAACTCTTCTTACACCCTGAAATACGCATACGTAGCCATAAAAATGAAATGGGAATCTCTTAGTTGCGACGACAAGTCTTCAAATTTTACATTTCCTTAAATTCAAGCAATTCCTCGAGCAAATTTCCTCCCGATCAAAAAATGTTCGAATTTTAAGCCATGCTCGCAGCACAGTTCGACAGATGATGATATTAGCTTGTGCCTGAATTAACAGATTCAATGGAAGATGTATTTGCATTTGCATAAATTTTCTGATGTTACGCGTGAATTATTTCAATATTTCTTTCAAACTTAATATTATTATACTAATAATAATTAACAGATTTAAGGCAGGGTTCATTAACCAAAAAATTATAATCAGGTTTTGGTTGCAGACACTAAGATGATTCAAACCAATTGTGTGCTTTTATTTGTATTATCGCCATCATATGATCACATCCGTATTCAGAATTGACGCGATAGCATTTATGAAATTCGCCTCCCCGTTGTTCGTCTTTCCATGGGTCAACTAAACAATACTATGGGCAGAACTCCAAACCGATAGGAAACGATGAGTCCCATGTGCACAGGACACGAAATGATCGTTACCGATCAACTTGACACACTCAAGTTATCTGTGCTGGGAAGACAATTGCATACCAGCTGCGATTTTTTCCCGGAAGTAGCTCAGCGTGTGAATGTCCTAAGTATTCACCAGCTCCAGTGTCCGTTCAGCTGTCTGGGATAGCAAATTTGAACTCTTCATATGGTCATTACCGACGGAGTTTCGTAAAATAATGAAGTTTGATATGTCACACGAGGGGTTCCGGTTCTTATTGGGAGTTGGATATTTAAACGGGGGGGGGGGACAATTAAATGGGACTGTGGATTGTCTAAGACCATTATTAGCCGTGCAGAATCATGAAGTTTGATATGTCGCATGAAGGATTTTGGTTCTTGTCGATAATTGAAAATATACCCGGGAACACCGGAACATGCCAGGGAGGGCCAATGGGATCGTGGGCTCTCAAAAAGACCATTACTGGCCGAGTTCAGCAGAATCATAAAGTTTGATATGTCGCATGACGTGTTTTGGTTCTTGTGGAGAATCGGTCACTTGCCCGGGGACACAGGAACATGCCCGAGAGGGCTAGTGTGACCGTCGAGTCTCATTAAGGCCATTACTAGCCAAAATTTGGAAAATCATGAATGTTGATATGTCGCACGATGGGTTTTTTGGTTCTTGTTGAGAATTGGCCACTTCCCCGGGAGCACCGGAACATGTCTGGGAGGGCTAGTGTGACCAGGGCTCTACATTTTCAAAGCTCTAAAATGAATTCGAGTTTTGTTTCTCTCATACAAACGTGTTCAACGCTTCATTTCTATAATGCCTACCCTAATAAAAAATAACCGTAAACGAACGATAACCCAAATCATTGAACTATTCCACAAATCGTTTGGATGATACCCAGAACACGTCGTTAAGCAAATTAACCATACAATTTTTATTAGGGTAGCTAGATTATCAGCAAGAAATGATAATGAAAAAGAAGCACACTTAGAAGAAAACGCTGGCTGTGGATCTTCTCGTCGTTGCTTTGCTCATCGCTTTCAATGTAAGTAATGTCGATTTTCTAGTTAAACGAAACCTCATTATGGTTTACAATCTCCTTTCACGAACACTCTATCACCGCTCTTTCAATTTGTTTAAAATGCGTTATGTCCCGTTTTCGTTAATTTTTTTTAGAGAAATAGGGGAAATGTAGGTAATATCGGCCTACATGTCCCTAATTTGGGCCCATACATAAATTCAGCAATCGACTAAATTTTCAATAGCGACCAAAAATATCCATTAATACCATCCTAATGACGCGTTCATCTAGATAAAATTGATAAATAGCAGACTTTTAGCGATGGGCCCAAATTAGGGACATGTAGGCCGACATTACCTACATTTCCCCTATGTCGATGGAAGATAAATTAAAAATATTACGTGTAATCTTCAAGTGTTTTCACGTGATAAATGCTTTAAATGTGTTATTTCATTTTCCGTCATATTCGTCATGAAACCTCTGTTGATGTGTTTCATGACAGAGAAAACTATCAAAGTCGAGCGCTCTTTCGCTCATCCGTTTCACCGAAGCATGAAAGGAAGACCAATGGAGCAAATTTGAACTCTTCATATGGTCATTACCGACGGAGTTTCGTAAAATAATGAAGTTTGATATGTCACACGAGGGGTGACGGAAGAAAGAGAGATAAGCGATTGAACATTTGTTTGTGCACGCCGACTGAGGTTCTAAAATTCTGCGAAGCTGTTCGACTTTCACAAAAAAAGAAAACCAACAGTCTCTTCGTCGCATCAATTTAGTCGGTTGAAGCTGATATTGTGACGCCCTGAGTGTGACCATGGACTCTCAATAAGACCATTACTGGCCAAGATCTGTAAAATCATGAAGTTTGATATGTCGCACGATGGGTTTCGTTCTTGTTGAGAATTGGCCACTTCCCCTGGGGGCACCGGAACATTCCCGGAAGGGCTAGTGTGACCATGGACTTTCAATAAGGCCATTACTGGCCAAGATTTGTAAAATCATGTTGTTTGATATGTCGCATGATGGGTTTTGATTCTTGTTGAGAATTGGCCACTTCCCCGGGGGGAGGGCTAGTGTGACCATGAACTCTCAATAAGGCCATTACTGGCCAAGATTTATAAAATCATGAAGTTTGATATGTCGCATGATGGGTTTTGGTTCTTGTTGAGAATTGACCACTTCCCCGGGGCACCGGAACATTTTCGGGATGCCCAATGTGATTGTGAACCATCTGGTTCAATTACATCGTTTGAGAGAAAAAACATGATGTTCATCGTGTGTATACTTATTACAGAACTATTGCCGACCAAAAGCGACCTCAACGGGAACCGAAATAACTCCGGAACCATGAATTGATCAAAATATTTTCAGATGTATTCAGAAACTTCAATAGATTCAAGACAAAATTCAATTTGTTGTAAAGACAAATATTGAGAAATTATTTTGAAATCAACAATATACAACAAAGACAAATAGCTAATTGAATTTTGAAATCTATGCAAATTTAGACGTTAGGCACGCAAAGGTTAACATAATTTTCTATTGTAATTCTGTTTTCGTTCGCATCCTCCAAATTAAATTCGTTATTTCTTAGGTTGAAACAGGTAGCACAAACAAACATTCCTTTCATTGTCGCATTCTCCGGTGCTTTTACAGGGGCGTGATCCAGGATATAGTTCATTGCCCTGCCAACACCTCGGCAGTATTGAAATCCGACTACATTTCCAATCACGAACCGATCGTTGTTGTGAATTGGCACCAATCACCAACTGAAATTATCCTTAACGTAGCAAAAGGGCCTGTGAAATTTTTGTTTCACGGGCCACTAACGAAAGGGTCTAACGGTACGCTGGGGGAAATTTAAGTACATTTCTCGTTGTACATTAATGGAGTTAATGTACTTAATTTATGCGACTTGTAATTGAAGCTGAAATTTGTACTTAAAAGTAATTAAATCAAAAAATTAATCATGTAGTTAACTGTAATTATTGTACTTAAAAAAGGCTTGCGTAAGAGTTAAAGGTTATTGCGTGCCCCTCGGGTTATTCATCAAATATTATTGCATTAAGATTGTATCTAATAAGATTGTGTTGAGCACAATAAAGCAGATTAAGTATAAAGTCATAAAGCTTCAGCATACGTAAAACTCATATCAGCTCTACATAGATAAGCCACAATTATGTCTTAAAACTATTGTCATGTTTGAAAATAAACGATAATTATTGAATTATGATTTGAACTCAAATTCAAAATAACAATAGAATGAGCAGTGCAGAAACTGAGACCAATAAAAATAAAAATATCCATTAAGACCTCGTATATCTATGGATTATATCAAAAACGAGATTATACTGTGTAACAAAGCCCGGTGGATCAATATGGGTTTTTTTTTCCTTGATATGTTTGTCGATCTTGTTTTCCGTGCTTAACACCACCTGGACCCTAGCTATCGATCCATCAACTCGTGAACCGGGGACCAACGGCTTTACTTCCCTTCCGAAGGAAGGCGTGATCAGAGATGTTATGCCTCAGAACATCCCGGCGGCGCCGACAGGGATTACACCCAGGCCTGCTGGGGTTAGAGGTAATCATGCTTATCACTACACCACTGGCACCGCTTAATCCTCCACAGTAACACTCAAATTAATTTAAAGTACTTCATTTGAAAACTCTAAGCATTTTAAAACTTCTCTCCCATAAAATATTTTGAAATCTGCTGCATCAAGCCTTTTTTTTGAGTTGTGCTGTCAATTAACCGTGTCTTTAATTTAATTTAAATATGCAATAGTGTATAACTATAATAAATACCATGTTTTAGGCTCGAAATTTGATTTGACGCACTTACATTTGAAATTTTCGAGTGTAGCTCACGGCAACTCTATCTACTCATATGTACTAGCTTAAAGTAGTGAGTTGCCCGATCATTGCACACAAAACCAACTTGAATTAATTCAAAACAAAAATACTAGCGAACCAGGACGGAAGGTGGACTAAAATTCAATTATAAAGAACCACATTATTTGAATTAATTTCTTCGGAGAAATTTCACATTTGCACATTTCACTAATCCATTGGACATTGCACATTTCACTAATTCACCTCGACATTTAGTGTACTTCAGTCCACCAGTACATGCACTGATAAAACGGCTAAAAAATATTTAAGTGACTTCACAATTGGCAAATCAAAGTTGGCACTCGTGGAGAATAGAAGAACTATAAAAGTGATGATGGTTTCAAAATTTTCCACGGGGAAGTATACGAGTGCAATCTTAAAATGCTTTAATTTTGCAAATGGAGCATTTTATTTAAATCTGGTTGCTGCTACAGTGGTAGAAAAGCTCAAATCTATGTGTACACCTAAAAATCTGAAAAGAAATTAATTTTTCTATATTATATGTCTATTGAGGAGTCCTTAAGTTTTCTACTAACATAGCATCAACCAAATTTAAATAAAATGCTCCATTTGCAAAATAAAAGCAATTTAAGATTGCACTCGTATACCTCACCGTGTAAAATTTTGAAACCATCATCACTCTCATAGTTCTTCTATTCTCCACGAGTACCAACTTTGATAAGCCAATACGGGCCAACAGATTACCGGACGGGATGAACTGGGTTGGTTAAATTAAAAAAAAAACCATACCGGTTTTATACATCATCTGAATCGGATTTCAGAGTACAACGATCAATTTTTAAATTTTAATTTTTGGCACTAAATTTCTAAGTTGACAGCTCGCTCCCATACAAAGTCCCACCAAGGGACACTTAGATGGTGATTTTTTGCTAATGTAAACGCACTTATTTAAAAAAGTTCCAGTGCACCAAAATCGATCAAAATTTTTGATTTCGGTTCCATTTTTATTGCAGAATACGAATATGTATTTACCTCAATAACCCTAAAAAATCCAATTCCGAAATAATAATAACGCAGTGAAACGACCGAGAATTAGGATTTATGTTTGTGTTGGCGCCTAAGCGGTGAATTCTCCTCGTCAAGGAGGAAAACAAGCAGAATCGGGTAAGATGTTCGACCAGTCCAGCGAATGCGTTTTCAAACGCGGCAGAATAACAGGAGCACACTTTTGTTATTTTAACTTTCACTTCTCCAATATTTACAGTGCGCAATACAAACATTAACTGAATGCATTCACTGATGGGCTACTATTTTTATACCCATAGACGAGTGCACGGCTGGATTTGACTTCAGTTTACTAATCATGAACACTAATGGCGATAAGCTCCGCCTTAAATTAAATTTTAATATCGTCCCTGTGCCAAATGTATGTTAAGGATAGTATTGAATAACATCAGGATTAACATTCGACAACAAAACAGTCGTAATCGAGATTTAATCCAAGGATTATCCCGTTCAATATTATGTGTGATAGCATAATTTCTTAGAAAGGAATTATATATAAGGATTCGCTCTTCAAGCCGCTGCCATAAAATACTATCTAAGCTACGTACCTGTGCATAATATTTAAGGGGCGGAGTCACCAAATCAAAATTTAACATATGCGCGACAATAATATCTTAAAATCTCGGATTCTTCTTCTTATTCTTCTTCATTCCTTTATTTAACGTCGGTCTCTGTTCCGCAATCCATTGCCAATCACCGACGGATATCTTTTTTTTTAACTAGTTCGTTTATTTGGAAGCGCCGGCGCCGGTGGTGTAGTGGTAAGCGTGACTGCTTTCTAACACCCCGATGGGTCTGGGTTCAATCCCAGCCGAGGTCGGTGGGATTTTTCTGAGGCATAAAAATCTCTGGTCACGTCTTCCTTCGGAAGGGAAGTAAAGCCGTTGGTCCCGGCCCATATGTGTTGAATGGGTGCGCTATCCTACGCAGGTGTGGAAGCTGCCTTCCTGCACATTCGATTGCCGTCAATGGATGGTAATCGATGTCCGTCGGTGATTGGCACTAGATTGCGGAACAGAGACCGACGTTAAATAAAAAGGAAAGAAGAAGTTTATTTGGAAGGCTCAATCGCATTAGCATTACGGAGCCGATAGTTCATTGTTCTTTGTTTGTAACCAAATTCACTTAATTCTATGTCTAGTAGGAGTTGGGCCGAATACTCGCGGCTTACTCGAGGTAAGAGAGGCACATTGTCGAAGGATAGGATCAGGGGAGGAGCAAAGGGTAAGGTTTAGTTGTGTCATCAGAGCGTTGCCGCCAGTAGGAACGGTAGTGCGGTACCGACGGACATCGATTGCCATTCATTGACGGCAATCGAATGTGCAGGAAGGTAGTTTCCACCAGGCTTGCCAAAAGCCTTATCAAGAGTCATCAATAAGCTGAGCTCCAGCATATTTTGATGATGATATATTTTGCGCTATACTTGATGCTCAAGCTAGGCTCTTGCCAACCTGCATCACTGAGAGGAATGCGGAGCTCGTTCTCGGGTGTACATTGACTCTACCTACCGAGCAGAAATTTTAACTTCGTTATGCGCTCGCACAAAGCAGTAAACTTGGAGCTTCGTGATGTGTTCACGGCGAATGAGAACGACTCAAATTTGAGTTTAGTTCACTCATAATCGCCAAAAGTGCAGGAACTCAGCGATGAGTTAATTTGCCTCATGTTTTCCCAGGTTTTTCCAGGATTTTCCAGGGAAAAATTCCTGAATTTGAGAAAAGTAAAGATTGGATTCACTCAGTCTATTGGTACTACTCCGAGACTGAATAAATTTTTTGTCAATTTCCTCATTTTCCGGTAGATTTTTTAGGTTTTCCACAGGAAACCATGAGACAAATTTTACTCATCGCTGAGTTCCTGCACTTTTGGCGATTATGAGTGAACTAAACTCAAATTTGAGTCGTTCTCATTCGGCGTGTTCGTATCGAGCTTGGCTCTTGATGGCTTTTCCCAGTGCGCATGAATGAGTGATTTTGAATTGTATTCGAGAAAGAAGTGCACAACCTTCTTAAGAAGACACAAGTCTGATCCTGTGGAAGATCTGGAATATCCGTAAAAGTGGCCAATTCATGAAACTGATCATAGAGCTCTGCGGATTTTTCGAAACCACTCATAAACATCTAATCAGAATGAATTCAAAATTTGTGACCGGAATATGGGCCCTAGGGACCACGGAATGGTTCATCGGAAGATCCGGAACATCCGTAAAAGTGGTCAATTCATGGAAGTGATCCTAGAGCTCCACGGATTTTTCGAAACCACTCATAAACGTCTTATCAGAATGTATTCGGAGTTGTGACCGGAATATGAGCCCTGGGGACAACGAAATGGTCCACTATAATATCCGAAACATCCGTAAAAGTGATCAATTCATGAAACAGATCCTAGAGCTCCGTGGCTTTTTCGAATCCACTCATAAACGTCTTATCAGAATGTATTCGGAGTTGTGTTCGAAATATGGACTCTGGGGACCAGAGTGGTCAATTCATGAAAGTGATCCTACAGCTCCGCGGATTTTGCGAAACCGCTCATAAACGTCTTATCAGAATTAATTCGGAGTTGTGACCGAAATATGAACCCTGGGGACCACGGGATGGTTCACCGGAAGATCCGGAACATCCGTAAAACTGGTCAATTCATGAAAGTGATCCTAGAGCTTCGCGGTTTTTTCGAAACCACTTATAGACGTCTTATCAGAATGTATTCGGATTTATGACCTTATTTTGGACTCTGGGGACTACAGGATGGTCCAACGAAAGATCCGGAACATCCGTAAAAGTGGTCAATTCATGAAACTGATCTTAGAGCTCTACGGATTTTCGGAACCACTCATAAACGTCTTATCAGAATGAATTCGGAGTTGTGACCGAAAAATTAACCCTGGGGACTACGGAATGGTCCACTATAATATCTGATACATCCATAAAAGTGATCAATTCATGAAACAGATCCTAGAGCTACGCGGTTTTTTCAAAACCACTCATAGACGTCTTATCGAAATGTATTCGGAGTTGTGTTCGGAATAAAGAATCTAGAGACTACTGGATGGTCCACCGGAAGATCCGGAACATTCGTTAAATAGGTCAAGTCATGAAACTGATCCTAGAGCTCCGCGGATTTTTCGAAACCACTCATAAACGTCTTATCATAATGTATTCGGAGTTGTGACCGGAATATGAGCCCTGGGGACTACGAAATGGTCCACTATAATATCCGAAACATCCGTAAAAGTGATCAATTCATGAAACAGATCCTAGAGCTCCGTGGCTTTTTCGAAACCACTCATAAACGTCTTATCAGAATGTATTCGGAGTTGTGTTCGAAATATGGACTCTGGGGACCAGAGTGGTCAATTCATGAAACTGATCCTAGAGCTCCGCGGTTTTTTTTGAAAACCACTATTAAACGTCTTATCAGAATGAATTCGGAGTTGTGACTGGAGTATGGACCCTGCGGACCACGAGATGGTTCACCGGAAGATCCGGAACATCAGAAAAAGTGGTCAATTCATGAAACTGATCCTAGAGCTCCGTGGATTTTTCGAAACCACTTATAGACGTCTTATCAGAATGTATTCGGAGTTGTGACCGAAAAATTAACCCTGGGGACTACGGAATGGTCCACTATAATATCTGATACATCCATAAAAGTGATCAATTCATGAAACAGATCCTTATTTTGGCCTCTGGGGACTACAAGATGGTCCAACGAAAGATCCGGAACATCCGTAGAAGTGGTCAATTCATGGAAGTGATCCTAGAGCTCTACGGATTTTTCGGAACCACTCATAAACGTCTTATCAGAATGAATTCGGAGTTGTGACCGAAAAATTAACCCTGGGGACTACGGAATGGTCCACTATAATATCTGATACATCCATAAAAGTGATCAATTCATGAAACAGATCCTAGAGCTACGCGGTTTTTTCAAAACCACTCATAGACGTCTTATCGGAATGTATTCGGAGTTGTGTTCGGAATAAAGAATCTAGAGACTACGGGATGGTCCACCGGAAGATCCGGAACATTCGTTAAATAGGTCAAGTCATGAAACTGATCCTAGAGCTCCGCGGATTTTTCGAAACCACTCATAAACGTCTTATCATAATGTATTCGGAGTTGTGACCGGAATATGAGCCCTGGGGACTACGAAATGGTCCACTATAATATCCGAAACATCCGTAAAAGTGATCAATTCATGAAACAGACCCTAGAGTTCCGTGGCTTTTTCGAAACCACTCATAAACGTATTATCAGAATGTATTCGGAGTTGTGTTCGAAATATGGACTCTGGGGACCACGGGATGGTTCACCGGAAGATCCGGAACATCCGTAAAAGTGGCCAATTCATGAAACTGATCCTAGAACTCTGCATTTTTTTTTTTTTGAAAACGCTCATAAACGTCTTATCACAATGAATTCGGAGTTGTGACTGAAATATGGATCCTGGGGACTACGGGATGGTCCACTACAAGATCCGGAACATCCGTAAAATAGGTCAATTCATGAAACTGATCCTAGAGCTCCGCGGTTTTTTCAAAACCACTCATAGACACCTTATCAGTTGAGTTCAGAATATGGACTCTGGAGACTACGGGATGGTCCACCGGAAGATCTGTAACATCCTTAAAGGTGCTCATTTCATGAAACTGATCTTAGGGCTCCGCGGCTTTTTCGAAACCACTCAATATAACAATAAAATCGGAGTTTTGACCAGACATTTTATACTGAAGACCACGGGATAGTCCACTAAAATATACGGAACAGCCGTAAAAGTGGTCAATTCATTAAACTGATCCTAGAGCTCCGTGGTTTTTTAGAAACTACTTGCGATAAATAATATCAAGCTTGACGTCGACATCAGAGTTAATCCGAGAATAGCCGACACCGGTGCTGTAGTGGTAAGCGTGACTACTTTCACACCCCAATGGGTCTGGGTTAAAGGATTCGAACATGTATGGGTAAAAACGCAAGTAGCAGATGAAACTCATGTCTTTGCTTCGGTTTACTTTCCTCCGAACAATGCTCATAAGGACACGTATGATAAGTTTTTTGGAAAAGCGGAAGAAATTTTGTCTAGTCTACCCCCTGAAGTAAAAGTACATATATATGGGGACTTTAACCAACGCAATGTTGACTTTATTTCTGATATGGACAATGAAACCATCTCACTTCCAGTCGTTGGGGAAAATGAAACACTCCATTTCATTTTTGACAAAATTGCAAATTTAGGACTTAATCAAATTAACCATGTGAAAAATCAACAAAATTGATATTTAGACCTTTTATTAACAAATACTTATGAAGATTTCTGTGTGACAGAATCGTTAAGTCCCATATGGAGAAATGAAATGTTTCACACAGCAATAGAATATTCTTTATTCGTTCACATAAGTGAAAGAACCAACGACTGCGAATTTGATGAAATCTTTGATTACAATTCAGCAAATTATAATAACATTAGAAATAGATTGAACATTGTCGATTGGCAAGCAGTATTAAGAACTGCAGGAAATGTTGAATGTGCAGTTAACGTATTCTACAATGTGTTGCTTGAAATCATACTTGAAGAAGACGTCAGAGTCATGCAAAACATCCTGTTTGGTACAACAGGGAACTGAAAAATTTAAAAAATCAAAAGCAAAAAGCGCACAAATTTTATAAAAAATATAATAGTGAAGAAACATTGGCATACTATTTAGACATTTGCGATCAGTTAAATTTGGCCGTGAATATGGCATTTAAGGAGTATAATTTAAAAACTGAACCTGAAATAAAATCTTGTCCTAGGAAATTCTTCAATTATGTGAAACCTAAATTAAAATCTGATAATTTTCCATCAAAGATGCATTAGTACGATAGGGTAGGTGAGAACTCGGATGATATATGCAATTTGATTGCAAATTTCTTCCAGGAAATCTATACTACGTTTTTTGAAGAGGACCGTGACCGAGAATATTTTTAATCTTATCCAGAATTTTCAAGTGACATCAGCGTAAGTCAAATCAAGTTTCATGATATCTTAAAGGGTTTAAACAATTTAGATGCATCTAAAGGTCCTGGCGGTGACGGTGTTCCACTAGTTTTTATGAAAGCTTTAGCAACTGAACTTACTGCTCCATTATTTTGGATTTGCAATATGTCACTGGAATCCGGAAACTTTCCTAAAATATGGGAAAACTTGTTTTTAGTGCCTATCTTTAAATCGGGCAAAATCCGACATACAAAATACGACATAAAAGATAAAACAGTTCTATGATTTTGACAGATGGAATCGCTGCACATTTGAGTCGGCCGTTTTGGATTCTCGATCAAGAGTTAAGTTTAAGTTTAATGTCGGTTTGTCGGTGGTTTGAGAATAGATACTATAGATTCCATTTATTTATTGTTATAGTCCATCTGACTTGATAGACTCAATGAAACTCTTAAATCTAAATGTAGTCACTCATTAAAAATTAAAAATTGGCCTACAGCAAATGATGACGAAACCTAGAGGCATTGATGTCAAAGTCAAATAGGTTAGAGGCTTCGTTGAATTGATGAATCACGGCGACAAAGGAACTGTTTGCAGCATAGTTGGTTGCATGTACTACTTCATGTAGCAAGGTTCTCGGACGGAGTGTTCGGGCAGGAGCATACAGATTAATTTTGTCCAGTAACTCAGGAACATCATATTCTGCGAGTAAAACTTTAGCAACAAAGACGACCTGCGATATGTTTCGTCGCTTAGCAAGGGTATCCAAACCCAGTAAACGACAGCGATCAGCATACGGTGGTAAATTCAGCGGGTCACTCCATGGAAGATAGCGCAGTGCGTATCTGACGAATTTGCGTTGAACAGCTTCGAATCGTCCACTCCATACGGCTCGGTAGGGATTCCAGACAACACACGTGAATTCCAGTAGTGAGCGTACCAATGAACAGTAAAGGGCTTTAAAACACAGAGGATCACGAAATTCCTTAGATATCTTGAACATGAATCCAAGCTGACGATTAGCTTTGTCGATCGTGGTTGAGAAGTGAGGAGTGTATGTGAGCTTTTCATCTAACATGACACCGAGGACTTAATCATGATCGACACGTTGAACTGCAGTCCCAGCAACGTTATAATCAAACAAAACGGCAGTCCTAGTTCGACGGAAACTAATTACGCAGCACTTTGAGACGCACAGGACCATAAAATTACGTTCACACCAATCATTAAAGATTTCAATAAGGTTTTGTAGTTCTAAACAGTCGGCATAGCCTCGAACGACTAGATAAATCTTCAAGTCATCAGCAAAAAACAATTTATCTCCACGTAGTAGAATAAACGTTACATCGTTCACAAATAAAGAGAAGAGCAGTGGTCCCAAAGTGCTACCCTGTGGAACTCCTGATCTGTTCGAGAAACACTACGATGAGTAGTTTCCGATGCATACAGTAACTTCACGTTGCACGAGGTACGATCTAAGCCAGCTGCAGAAGGAAACAGAACATCCAATTTTTTCAAGCTTTGCTAGTAGAACGTCGTACACAACTCTATCACACGCAGCTTTAAGATCAGTGTAGATGGCATCCACTTGAAGTTTCTTGCATACATTTTCCATACAGAACGACGTAAAGCTGATGAGATTAGTTTCCACGGAGCGGCTAGGAAAGAAACCATGTTGACATGTACTTATGTAATGCTTGCAGGAAGCAAACAATCTCTCATTTATCAGTGACTCAAACAACTTAGATTCAACCCCAAGCGAGGTAATCCCACGGTAGTTTTCCACATTGCGTTTGTCTCCTTTCTTGAAAACAGGGAACATAGTAGACCGTTTCCATAGTGCGGGAAATTTCTGTTGACGAAGTGACAGGTTGAAGAGCAAGGACAACGGAGTAGCACTCGGACCTGGTGAAAAGGATGATTTGGTTTTACTCATCACAGAGAGAACCATTTGTACATCTACGGCAAAAACATCCATGTTTACGACGTCGGTTGGCACATCACGTACGGCTCGCTCAATTTCTGCTTGCGATGGGGAGTCATTCGAGAAGACGCTTAAGAAGTGCCTAGCAAATAGGCTGCATTTGTCCTCAGTTGTCAATGGTACGTCATTGCCGAGAAACATTTTTGACGGCAGTCCACTTTCCTTCCTCTTCGTATTCACAAACGACCAGAATCCCTTGGGGGCATTGCAGATTATGTTGAGTACGAATTACATACCACTTGCAAAGAAGCTTGTTGTAGTGGCGATATCATTGCTGGTAATTGAAAAATTTCGCTTGGTAAGGGTACATCGTCGATGAGTGAGAGCACGGAGAGCTCTAGATCGCACTCGTTTCAGGTTGCGGAGAGTAGCGTTAGACCAAGACGGTTTTCTTGGAGGTTGGCACTTCGATACTGAAGCACACACACAGTCGCGCAAAAGGCTATTATAGCGAGCGGCTGCTGTATCGATATCAAGTTCATTCAACACGTTCCAATTGATCCGGGACAAGGAACGCCTTAGAAAACGGAAATCGGTCTTCCGGAAATAATTGCAAGGGTAAATGACTAATGTTGAGTCAAACTATTTCTACTCATTATGAAACGATACTAGAAGGCAAGAACATGTATTTATGTGGTGAGATATGTTGCGAAAATAGTGATAAAAATCCACTGCCTACAGCAGGTGGGAATCGATCCCACACCTCCCAGTACGCAAGACGGGCGCTCTACCACTATGCTACCGTAGACTTGATGCTACCCTCATCAATCTTACGGAGCGGTAATGTGATAGAGACGGTCCAACTCCCCTAGTAAGTGGGATGTGATGTGTCCCCTAGTATGAAATGATGATGCAATAACAAAAAGCAGATACAATATTACTGTTCGACTACTTGAGCATCCCTAGTATTCACACGATCAACAACCGTAAGCACACCCTGTGCACCAAACGCAAGCAACACTACACACCTTCGTACGACAGACCAGAACAAGAATAAAACATTGACGTAAAATCTTTCTAGGCGCGTTTTTCCTCTTCTCGGAAAGGAAAATCCGGATTCCGAATTCCCGATATACTATAAGTACGGTCCACTTAATCGAAGCAACAATTACATCAATGGATGTAATTTTGTTCGCAAAATCGGTATACATCGTACAACGTTATATTGCACAACCAGCGGAATGACCCCTGTGCAGCTGTTTGGATGCAATATTCGACAACTTTTTTTTTCTGTGTGAACTATACAATTTCAGGTTAGAATTCGCGTTGACGGCGACTCTGTATACAGCATAGTGTTCTTGGATGTCTCGCATTTACTAAATGGAAAATCGCGTGAGCAAACGTCAAAATGTGCGTGAAACATGGCGGCTTTTGTACTACCTCTTTACTCCATCGAAAGTTCCGTAAGATACTGTCAATTTTTGCTAGAAATTGGGGGGTTTTGAAAACTGTGACGACCCATACAAAAACAAATTAAGGTCCATACAAAAAATGTGACAAAGGGGCGAGGTGGGGTTGAAAATTGGCCAAATTTGCGTGACATAATTAATCGACCATCCCTAATGAAATTCACTATGAAAATAATTCAATTATATTTCACTACACTAATTTAGAACACTGCATTATACCTATAGATGTCAGCCACAATATACGAATTTTCACTTTTTTATTGAAGAATCAAAGTGACGATTGACTCACAAACTGTTGACAACACCTTTCGCAAATTATGCCTCAGGCTAAAAATCTCTAAAATAAAGAAAAAAAAAAAAGCCTTTCGCATTTGTGGCACAGACCTGACAGCTGCATATTTTAATCGACACCTACTGTGGTATCTGTTTGGTAACGAATATGTACGTTTTATACGAGTATCCCGAATACAACGTAAAGTTCGTCTAATTTTACATTGCAAATGCTATGCAAAATAAGACGAGTCATACGTTGTATTCGGGGTACTCGTATACAACGTATATTCGTTATAAGTCAGGTAACACAGTAGTTTCGGTATGTCATGCAATTTAACAGATTGATATCTGAACGTCTTTACGATTTTCACCCACTCGCCATCTGCGGGTCAATCTTCTTTTTCTTCATTCCTTGATTTAACGTTGATCTTTGTCACTTGTCAATTGTCACTTTGATTCTTCAATGGGTCAATGAAAATGTTGAGGTTTTGACAGAACTATGCTGTGGCTACCACAGCATTTTACATTTGATTGTCCATATAGAGTTCTCCAGATGCACAAAAGTGTGCGTGAGACCACGCGCTACCTTTTTAAGTAGTTGTGATATCGCGATACTTTTTTGGTTCTTCTTCTTCTTCATTTTTTATATATGAACGTTGGACTTTAGTGTTCGTGAGATTGCGCTTGGAGATCTCTATACAGTAGCACCAACCGGTGGAAACTATCGATTTTAAATTGGCTCACTACTTGACTAGCCTATTGGTCCCAAGCAAATCGAGTAACGTACCCCATTCTAGTCAAAATTCTAGTACTACACTATGTTTGTTTTGATTTGCTATGAAAGTTTGACAGATAAAATGAGGGGTTATTGGTTTTTCCTATGTTTCGAGGGGTGAATTGATTAGCTTGGGACCGAAGATAGTACCAGAGCTGAGCCAAAAAGTTGAGCACGTTTCTTCGGGACCTACTAGTCTTAGAGTTACCTCTATGGTAGCACCAAAAGCATGTTGTGGTGGGTTCAAAACTTGACCATCTAAATTGATCCGCAAGATCTCACTAATACAACATAGCTAGGGTAAACGTAAAATCGATATGTTTATTTTTTTTAACCACGAAATCAGCTGTCAAAGTGATGCCTTGACAGCAGTTTGTTTTTTTTTTAACCAGTAAAACGCATGTATTAGGGAAACTGCTGGTAGAGAACTCTATTCTAACAGCAAACAAAAAATTTCTCACAACTAACAAAAATATTCATGTCACAAACACAACCAAATCGCACCAAAACGAATTCACCTGGTCAGGACTATAAATCGATTCATTTTGCAATACTCACTCACACCCTCACGCATACAGCATAAGAAAGGAGCAGCGGCTTGTGAGAGCCCAGGCGAGTAAGAGAGATGCCACAGTCGGAAGAAGTGTTAGTTTGTTTACTAAAATGAACCGCCCATTTTGTAATGGCAAGTTTTGCTATAAGAAATGCTCCTCGTGTTTATTAGCGAAATTCATATCAAAGATTGATTAATTGCGTAGGAAATCAGTTTGGCACGGCATTTGTGACCAGCATACACCTTCCGGTCGTATGAAACAGGTCAAAAACTGTTCAAATCCGCAGATAAAAAATTTTGTTTTGAATTTCTGTATGGCAAAATAGTGAACTTTTCGTGAACATTAACGGCAAAGAACTCACCAACACTGGGAGACCGTGAGTTCTTGCCCACCTGTCTTTAAAACATCTCGTGTGAGAGCTCTATATGGATGGACTGGTGGCACAGTACCTAGTCGTATTAAACAGGTCCAGATCATTTTTTTGGCAGTTCTTATGGCAAAATAGTGAACTTTTCTTGAAATTTAACGGCAAATAACTCACTAGGGGACCCACCCGTTATAATACGGCATGGTGCGAGTCCTAGACGGAAAATACAAAGGTGACACACAACGAAGAAGTGTTAGTTTGTTTACTAAAATGAACTATGCCCATTTTGTTATGGCAAGTTTTGCTATAAGAAATGTTCCTCTTGTTTTTTTAGCGAAATTCAAATCAAAGGTTGATTAATTGCGTAGGAAATCAGTTTGGCATGGCATTTGTGACCAGCATACATCTTCCGGTCGTATGAAGCAAATCAAAAACTGTCCAAATCCACCCATATTTTTGGTTTGTTTTGAATTTCTGTACGGCAGAATAGTGAACTTTTCGTGAACATTAACGGCAAAGCACTCACCAACACTGGGAGACCGTGAGCTCCTGCTCACCTGTGATATTACCCGCCTAGGTGCGGGTCGCACTGATTTTGTTCGCTTTCACTTTTCACTTTACTTCAACTTTATTCGGCGAACGCAGAACTCATAAAAACTGGCAGCTGAGTACTCCGTGACTGATTCTGAGTGTAGTAGTATGTATGATTCCTCACTGATTATACTTTCCATACTAATTCGTTCAAAAGAGCTGAGGGAGTTTTTTGTAGTTACTCTACAGAAATCTGGTTGGAAGAATTTACACTCGTTGAGCAATCTGTTTGCAGAAAAGGGGCTATTTTCTTTCTGTGTTGGTCGCGCGAATGAATGATTTTTTCCTTGCTTGAATATACAGGGGTCAGAACAGCCAGCAATCTTCACTATCCGACGGTGAAATAATGACTGATTTCCAACAAATGAGAGTGCTGTTCAATTTAATGTCAAATTTCGTATTTTTTTCTGTCCAAGAGATAAACTCGCGGTTAAAAAAGAAGATAAGCAGTGTGGACAATCAGTTACTGGAATATATAGCGTAGCTGAAATTATTTTAATCTTATCAAACGCTAACACCTTACAGCATTTTTGAACTTAGTACGTTGATGGTCATTTCCAATGTGAAATCATGCGCTGAATCCATAAATGTAGTCCAAAAAAATCTCAATAGGACAGCTTTCGAGTTATAGCTAAAAAACTTTAGTAAATGTGTTTACTAAAATACAAATATCGCCTATTGTAATGAAGTTATATTAATTAATAAACGTCAAACTAAAGGTGATAAAATTTTCTCTCGATTGTTTCAACACCATTTTTAGTGATATTAGTGGTACAACCTGGATTAGTAAGTTTTCCGGCAAATTTTGGGGGTTCGTGAGCATTCCTGACATTGCTGAAAATTATGATAGCATCAGATTGCGGGGTTGCTAGTATAATAGGATGCTTTGTTGATTGTTCATTAACTCTTGATTGCTTGTAATACTTATGAATATTTTAGGTGGACAAAAAGGCGAACTAAGATTTAAACATTTTTGGTTCATCTTCAGAATTAGAATATTGTTTTGAAGCTACCAGTTATAGGCACAAAACTGTGGAATTTCTGTGTGCCAGATATTGTCTTTGACTATTATATAGTTGATGTACAGTTCAGTGGATATGTACTCGAAACGTAGTTTTGTGATATTTTTATCAGTTTTTTCTACTGCCCTGTTATATAATGCTCGTGGAGTTGTTATGGTGTTTCCATAATCTCTATGCTATGCTCTATGCTAATGTTATCCGATCTTTTCTGTCAGCTGTAGGGGAATTGAACTTCTTCTTTAGCTGCACAATCATTTCTTCGTATGCCTCTACTTTGCTAATGTCTGCTGTATCTAGGCCAAATATATTTTTTCGCACTGTTTGTGCAATTTCTAGAGATTTTTTTTTTTAGACTATGATCCATGCTCCTCATGTTCCTTTAAATTGGAGATAAATTCAGCGTTTCCCCAAAGCCATTAAACTTCTCAACATTGTATGAACGTTGCAAATCATCTGCTGATGGAATTGATTTCAGTGATGTGTTTCCATAATCTCGAGCAAGACTAGCTCTCTTTGCCATACGCTTGATGGCATCACAGGGACCATGAGATGTTGCAATACATGCCATTCTGCTTCTAATCCTTCTAATCTAATCTAATGTTGGGTGTGCTTGGAATACCCTGCTCATATACAAGGCTCTTCACCTGCCTCACCA
Source organism: Ochlerotatus camptorhynchus (assembly GCF_037179485.1). Lineage (NCBI taxonomy): Eukaryota > Metazoa > Arthropoda > Insecta > Diptera > Culicidae > Ochlerotatus > Ochlerotatus camptorhynchus. The sequence continues at coordinate 2,048,775 of NW_027040918.1, read as the reverse complement.
TGTACGTTGGTGCGTTGAATTCTACTACGACTTTATTCACAGACCATGACTTAACTGAACTTCTATTATGAGATATCACGCTACGGCATGACTCACAAATGCACATCGTTTTATCAATTTTGTAGCTATATCCTATAAAATTTATTTTTTCCACCATCGCTGACGATATGGAAGTAACTTATTTCGGTTGCATCTCGGATTATTTATATTTGCACAACATTTCAATCCTTTGAGCCTTAATTTACTACTTTGGTCCATAGTAATAATTTTACTAAAACTTGTCTTCACAACTTCACAACTTTCGTTATCAGATTGACTGCTGCTTGTATTGTAACGTTTTACGTTTATTTGTAAATAGTTTTTCGTTGAAATCTAATTTAATTAACAATTAAATCCTTTTTATGTCAAGTTTGCTAAGAAATGAAATATTTCAACCGTGTAAATAAAATCAGACCATTACTGTGTCGATTTTACAACTTTGCCATATTTACTGTGTCTAGGCTACAACTTCGCCATAAAAGCTCAACTTATAGTGAGCTGTATTATATTGTACATGCTTTCTGGAGGCGCCATAAAGTCCGTCGCCATTCGAAAGGTTTGGCGCAACTCTCGAATAAAGAGGGAGCTTTTAAAAGATGACCTATTTCAATAGGAAAAGGTCGTTAGGAATTTACAAAAAAGGTAATTTTATAGAATTTTGTTAAAATTTAGAATTGTATAAGTAATGTGAGTTCGCGTTGGATTTCCAGCGCTTTGCGCTTTTTTTGTACGGGCTGGATATACGTTCCGTTCGGCTATCGTCAACGCCGGATCGGGGGTTCCATCTGTGGCATCGCCATCATCGTTCGTGGGAGACGGACATTTCCCGTGACTCGTGCGCCCTGCTAAGGCCCGCCTTTTCGAAGGTAGCTAAACGGAGGTGGGTGAAGTTCGCTAATCTTCGAAGCGAAATATCTTCCGACGGTCGCCAATCATCCGTCGACGAGGTCCCTTCCACTACAACCCCGTGGACCATTAATTCCGAGAGCTCGGACCGTGTGAGTGCGTCGCCAAAAGCGTGCCACGGTCCGGATTCAATCCAACGGGAGAGGGGGTTCATTTCATCACGGATGGTCATAGCGGAAACAAAGTACGCGAAGCCGTCCGAAGGTAAGTTGGCCTCTTCTCTTTGCGGAGCGAATCTCCCGGGACAGCACGACTTCTCGTCGTAGCTCAGCTCTCGATTGCCAAATCGGAAGTCTTCCGTCCAGCCGCCACTCCCTCCGCAACTCTAATTCGGCCATACCGCGTACGAGCCACCTTCCGTTGCTGCGCGCCATACTGCAGCATGTGAGCGACACCATCACGTTTACGCCGCCATCGCTACACCGCCATCGCTACACCGCCATCATCGAGTCATCGAGCCCTCATCGGTCAGCAGTCATCGATTCATCGTTTCGTCAAGTAAAACCTTCGCAGGTATGTGAGAGCATGTTTAATTCATGGCCATGATTTGCTCTTTCCCGTAAACCCCTCTCAGAAATCCAATGCGAATGAATGCTAGAATATAGTTTAAAGAAAAATTTGAAAATTAGTTTTTCGAACGTTTTGAATACTACTCCCTGAATAAAACACACTTACTACGTTACGTTCTGTTTTCTTTCGTTTCCGCTTAGTTGAGTCAGCATTCCTTCGTTCTCTTTCCGTTTCGTTTCGGGGGTGAGTCAGAGTAATACCTTTGGTTTATTTATTTGGTCCATGCGCTCCATTCCTGTACACTGGTGGAAATAAATATAAAGACACATAACACATAAAAAAGCATGGCGCCTACCAAATATAAGAATCAGAAGGAAATCTAAACCATGTATTTTTGGAAGCCACATTATCATGCTACAATATCACCCATAGAAATAACCAATTGCATCATGTACGCAGGGGAAATAAATGGAAATGTGATTTTCTCCTTCGGAAATAAATATAAGGACGCCATACAAAAATGTATGGGAAATTGGTCATTTTCGAAACATTCCTAAGCATGTCAACAATTCTTGTAGCACCAAAATAACCAAAGAGTTAGTTAAAGTAATAATTAAACTTAATTTCTGAAACGTTTTAAGCAGATCCAATCGCTAGAAGTTATCGAAAATTACAAAAAATCATTGGTTGATCAGCGATGATTAATTAGGTGATACATACATTTAGGCGTTTTCCGAGTTAGAATGTGTCTTGAGATGTTCAAACAAATTAAGCAAAACAAAGTGCCCATCTCGCGATGTATGAACGGATGGTTGTAAACATAATTACCTATCTTGAGGCAAAGTTTCCTCCAAATCAAACATGGCCAATTTTTTAATCGACTTTAAATTTTAAAAGTCATTTTTTTGTGAAGGTCTCAAATGGAATTTTTTCAGTATTTTTTTTCGAAAACTTGGACTATTTCCTAAAAGTCATCTGTACAATACATTTTTGTAGGAGTTGTGATTTTTCCATAATATTTTTTTGAAAAAAAAAATCTGCAGAAAAAGTTTGGCCCTTCTCAAATATTAGTCTAGATAAATTTTGGAAAAAACCAACCATCAATACAAAACTAACGATTTTAAATTAGCTCACTACTTGACTAGTCTAATGGTCACAAGCAAATCGACTAACGTACCCCATTTTAGTCGAAATTCTATTACCACACAATGTTTGTTTTGATTCGCTATGAAATTTTGACAGATAAAATAAGGGGTTATTTGATTTTCCTATGTTTCGAGGGGTGAATCGATTAGCTTGGGACCGAAGATAGTACCAGAGCTGAGCCAAAAAGTTGAGCACGTTATTTCGGGACCTTCTAGTCTTAGAGTTACCTCTATGGTACCAGAGCTGTGCCAAAAAGTTGAGCACGTTTCTTCGGGACCAACTAGTCTTAGAGTTACCTCTATGGAAAAACTGAGTATGCAAAAGTGCTTATTTAGTCAAAGTCTACACATCAAGAAAATTTCATTGAAATCTGAGAGGGTGTTGCCAGCTTCGATTCGATTTGGCGCGAAATGCGTCTGCACTCCATGTGCTTAGTGCCTTGTGAACAATTTTTAGTATGCACGACGTGCAAATTAACCAATTCATTCGAGCAGTTAAAATGACGTTTACTTCCACTCAAACTTTGAAATTATACATTATTTTGAGATTTTTTCTTCTAGAACCACGAGAAAAGTAGCCAACATTTGTGCGTTTAATAAAAAAATAGAAATTAGTTGGTTCAGTTATGTGAAATCGCTGGAAGAAAGTCACGCCAAAACTGCTTGACAAATTGCTCGATTAACGAGGGGGATGACTCTATCCACGATGCAGGAAAGATTGTGTTTTGCTGTGGCTAACTACGCGCACGCTGAGTAGATAGAGAGAAGATTGATGACAATTCTGAAGATTTCCTGTAAAAATATGATGCACGATCAAGGAATCAAAAATATCTAAAAATGACAAAATGACAAACGATCAACGAACCGAATTATAACGCTATGTTAGAAGTGCACCGTCGGGGTTAAACCATAGAGGTAACTCTTAGACCAGAAGGTCCCGAATAAACGTGCTCAAGTTTTTGGCTCAGCTCTGGTACTATCTTCGGTCCCAAGCTAATCGATACACCCCTCGAAACATAGGAAAATATACGAACCCCTCATTTTAACTGTCAAACTTTCATGGCAAATCAAAACAAACATTGTATAGTACTAGAATTTTGACTGGAATGGGGTACGTTAACCGATGTGCTTGGGACCAATAGGCTAGTCAAGTAGTGAGCCAATTTAAAATCGTTAGTTTCGTATTGATTGTTGGTTAAACTCAATCTGATGACATTTCAGTGGTACTGTTTACGTGATTGAGTCAATGTTTTCTTGGGCAGATTTTCTCGATAATTTTTCAGACTACAAGATGATGTAAACCACACTTCTGCATTGTCCACGAGCAACATCCTTTCAACACGCTGATCTGGACCCTACCTATCGATCCATCAATTTATGAACCGGGGACCAACGGCTTTACTTCCCTTTAGAAGGAAGGCGCGATGTTATGCATCAGAACATGCCGACTGAGATTGAACCCAGGCCTGCTGGCGTGAGAGGTATCCACGCTTACCATTACACCACCGGAGCCGCTAACTTCCTAGGTGTTGACATTGGCAAACTGCGCAAAAGGAAAGGAGCCAGTGTCGCTACTTGATAGCAAACTACTCATGATGGGAGGAGTCTTTGTAGCTTACCGGCGTCGTCATAATCGAGTATCACTTGGTTGCACATCATTCTGCTTTAACCTGAAAAGATATAAAAGAGCGCTGCTGTCTAGCCTCAACTCATCACAGTCGGTTGTTTGATTCGCTTGCTCAGTGCCAGTGATATTAGTAGTGCTACGCGTTTGTTCACGTTTTCGGTCGTTTCGGTGCATCGCGTGTGATGTCGAAGCGTAAGAAGAAGACAGGCTCGAACCAGGGTTCGAACCCTGCAACCCAGTCTAACGCTGCCCAAGGCAGCAAAAAAAAGGAGGAGAGACACATCCGACCGTGGAAGTGTCCATACCCCAATGAATAGGGGTCCCCAGGATAACGCCACAGCAATCAACGGTAGTGACGTCGGTGATTTCGGCGGGTCCGTTGAAAACATGGCCACGGGCGGCCAGAACGGTCCGAAAGTGAAACTCCCACCTCTGGTGGTAAAGACAGTACCACTCGACAAGCTGGCTCAAAAGATGGCATCCCTTGGCGTCGCTGCCGAGTACAAGCTGTGCGGGCTTGGCACGAAAATCATCCTCCACACCAAAGCGGACTACAACAAAGCTTTGGCTTCGTTGAAGAATTCCAAAGTGGAATAGCAGAGAAATCAAAGTTAGACCATCGAAACCTTCGCGAAGCGGCAAATTCAGCACTTCTCGACGAAACCAACATGCATATTCCTGACATTGCGAAGCTTCATCGTGTTGCTAATCGACCGTGGCACAACGGAGGAATCAAAGCGGATTGGTCGATTAAGCAAGCATTTAAAAAAGGACAAAACATCAAAAACGCACAGATTATCGTTCGCGATCATCTCAATACCAAATACAGTAAACACGTGAAGTTGTATACTGATGGTTCTAAAAATAACGGTAAGGTAGGCTTGTGAGTAATTGGGCCGAATATAATATTGGAAGGCAGTCTCCCACCTCAGTGTAGCGTATTCTCCGCTGAGGCAGTCGCCTTAGTCTCTGCTGCTAACATCGCAACACACAACCCTACCATCATACTCTCTGACTCCGCAAGCTGCATTTCAGCCCTAGATAGAGGGAAATCAAAACACCCATTCATTCAAACGATCGAAAAAGAGGCAGCTTGCAAAGATATCACCTTTTGCTGGATCCCTGGACATTCCGGAATTACTGGAAATGAAGATGCTGATCGTGCTGCAGATCGGGGAAAGCTCGCCCGTCGAATTGAAAGTGTTATTCCTGCATCCGATATCCTCAACTGGGTTAGAAAACTGTTACAAGAGAAATTTCAAGCCGCTTGGGACTTCCATCGTCCAACATTTCTCAAACGATGCAAGGCATCGACTGAAAAGTGGATGGATAGAAAAGATCGTCGCGAGCAACGCGTATTAACTTGACTAAGATTAGGTCATACTATACTAACTGAAGAGCACTTATTCAACAAAAATGTTTCAAAGTACTGCGACGTATGTAAAACCGAATTAACAATCGAGCATATCTTATAACAGTGTGTAAAATACGATCTTATTGGCGAAGAAATAGGAATCAATAATGACCTAAGCATTACATTAGGAATCGATTGGAACGAAGACTTGAAGGCTATAAAATTTCTGAAAAAATGTAAGCTATATGTTAAGATATAATCGAATTTTCTCCAAAGAGGCGAATGAACCCGTTGGTTTAAAACCTCTATAATAAACAAAAAAAAAATTAAGGTAGTCATCCGAGGCCTTCCGAATTTTGAAACGAAGGTGATCGAAGCTGAAATTAAAGACCGGTACAAGCTGGCCCCCATCGCCGTCTTTCGGATCAAGAGGAGGAACGAACGCCAGAGGAAGTGCCAGGATTGCCTTTTCCTGGTACACTTCAAGAAGGTGACGCTTAATGCGTTGCAAGCAATCCGCTCGCTCTTCAACGTCATCATCCGTTGGGAGTCCTACCGTAGTGGCCGCCGCGATGTAACGCAGTGTCAGTGCTGCCTCAACTTCGGGCACGGCACCCGAAATTGCAACATCCCACGCTGCAGCTTATGCACCAGACAGTCCTGAGGTTATCAAGTGTGTCAACTGTGGCGGTGCTCATCAGGGCTCTGACAGGCAGTGCCCCAAACGCGAGGAGTTCAAGCGTATCCGAAAGGATGCATCGACCTCCAACCAACACCCGGCGAACAAATTCCACTCCCCCCTGGATCCTGGAGAACACCGCCAACGCTAGAAGGTATGTACTCGGTGGACGAGTGTTGGAACATGGCGTCTAAACCACTATGAACCTCCTCACCGAGACCCACCTCAAGTCTGGCGACAGTTGCTGGTTACCGGACCACAACATCATTCGGCTTGATCGTACCAGCTCCAGGGGGGGGGGTGGTGTTGCGATCATCGTCAGAAAAGGGATAAAATACTGCAGTCTGTCCCATATCCGCACCTCTATCATCGAGGCCCTTGGTGTGGAGGTAGAGTCGGCGACTGGATACGTCCAGTTCATCGTCGTCTACTGCCCTCGAAAGTGTGCCGCCAGCAACGGACTAGCGGCTAAATTCAAGAAAGACCTGGCCACCATCACCCGTACCGGTTCCCGCTTCGTTGTTGGAGGAGATCTGAATGCTCGCCATGAGTCCTGGCGGAACTACCAGCAGAACCAGAACGGTCGTCTGCTGTTCGACCACTCACAGCATGGGCTGTACTCCGTTTGGTTTTCGGATGAGCCAACATTTATCCCATCGACGCTAGACCTGTTCCTGACAAATATCGGCTTGTCCAAGCCGGTAGCCTTGAACGAACTCAACTCCGACCATCAACCGGTGGTGGCTGAACTGGGATACAACTTAGCTCCTGCTCCAAGCCTGCGCAAGGACTACCATCGCGTAAACTGGGCCCAGTTTGGACGCGTGGTAGGCAGGCACATCATCGACAACCCGCCGCTTGACTCCGTGGAGGACATCGACAGAGCGTTGGAGGGACTCCACCAAGCCGTAACCGTGGCTGACGAGGCGTGGGTCCGACGAGTTCCTGTGAGGGGTAAGTTTATTGCCATTGATTCCCACACCCAACTATTGATTCGACTCAGAAATGTTCGTAGACGCCAGTTCCAAAGAACCGAAGATCTAGCGTGAATCGTTTATTTTGCTGTGCTGGGCCCGCTGTCAGGGTAAAACATGTTGCCTACGCGCCTGCCAGTGGGCTGAGCTATGTCCTCATCCATGTATATTGCAACAAAGTAGACAAGCAATATAGACTTCTCTGACGTTTGTGAAATGTATAAGTATTACTGCAGAACTCGGGGTAAATTATAAGTGTTAGTGCAAGAAAAACTTTGAATTCGACAGTGAGCATTCATAAGGGCGAATACGCGATGATCGATTCTCTTCATCGATTTTCTCTTTGCATTGCTACAGCTAGGCGAAACAATTTTCTAGAATTTGTTCAATGCAGAGTAGTAACAGGTTGTATTGGCTATCGAAAGCAACAGCAAACGCACCGAGAAACGTTAAATCTAGCGAGTTATTAACAAAAGAGAAAATCGACGAAGAGAATCGATCATCGCGTATAGGCCCTTATGCATGCTCACTGTCGAATTTACCCAAAGTTCTGCACTAATACTTGAGCAATTCACAAACGTCAGAGAAGTCTATATTATTATCCTTCTACCACTCCGATCTAGTTATATTAGAGAGCGTTTGTCATGGTAGTCGTAGCAACCGTTTTGTCTGTATCGTTGGTTGCTTTATGTGTTTGGATTCACTGTGCACGATGCAAGTAGATGCGAGAACATTTTTCGAAGATTGATTCGCTAGGTACAGCTCATTCTAAAGCAAATTTTAATTGTAATTGTAATTTATTTAGTTTACGATACCCTGTTGGTTGTACCCTTTGTCAGGTCAAGGAAAATACATTTATAAAATATGAACTTTGGAAGCTAGAGAAAACTCTGTAAACAAACTCTGTTTTTGAAAGGAAGCTATGCAAACAATGAAATGCACCTTAAACCTATCAAAAACGTCCTGTCCTTCCCATGTTTTTGTTTTTTTAGCCAGAGGAGCGGAGCGACGCGCAAGCGTCTAGAATGAGCTTTGTTTAAAATCATCTTAAGAAGCTTCTTGTAGAATCTTTTAGAAGGTTATTCTAGACGCTTGCCCGTCGCTCTGCTCCTCTGACTAACACAAACACGGGCAGGACAGTAAATCTGAGTAGCTACGCAGTAAAGCAGCATTGCATCGTTTTAATGTTACCATTTTCTCAATTTTAAAAGGGTGTCGACTCCATAATATACTTTGATTTTCTATAATTATAGTGGTTTGAAAGATTGAAGAGCTAGAACGCTTGAAATAATAAACCGAGTAACCGAGCAAGCAAGAGTACCTTGGTAGTTTATCAACCAACAACCATTTTGAGTTTCGTCAGACAAGTGAGGCATAAATGGCTTATAAAGTTTCAGCATGTTTTAAAAGTATAGCTATAGTAATTCCGGAATGTTCTGCTGTTGAATATGCTAGTAAATATCGAAACAACGTTTATATCGCAGTATATTTGAATAACAATTACCTTCCTAGTTAACCCACTTGTTGTATGATGGTTGAGGTAACCTTACTGTTACCTTATGATGAACGATAAAAATCATACTGAATTGAAATCCAATCTTTGCGTCTTGAGTTATTACGCCAAGTCAATGTGGCAAAAACTTGCGGGTAAATTATCCACATAATTTATACCCTCCACAAATGAATTATCGTCTTCGCAATGGGTGGTGCACTCCAGCGGAGCTCATCAATTCCACCATGTCGACGAGGGACCGCTCAATATAGTCAAAAATCCATAATAATGTCAACTGAAGAGCGCGCGCGTTGATTGCACGAAACGCGAGGGTGATTTATGCCTTGCGGTTGAAAATTGATTTTTTTTTTTCGTTTTAGCAAATCTCCTGAGAAAATCTGGCGGAAAACAAACACAGTTGAAAGGAGGATGGGAGAAGTGAAATATCAAGAAGCAATCCGCCGTGGTTTCATGCAATTAACGGCCAAGTTTTTCCTACGGCAAGAAGCTTTTCCGCGCTGTAAAATGAAACCAGTGTTGAGTGGAAAGAATAAAATTTATGATGATTAAAAAGGGGTTGCCGTTGTCACTGCTGCCGTTCGTCGTCCCGTGGGGATGTTCCCAAGGATAAAAGTTTCTTGCAAGAAGTAAGCTATTTTGGAGGAGATTTGCATTGCATGGAGGTCGGTTGGTGTCCGCAATCTGGGAATCCTTCTTTCTTGGTCTGGGGGAGTGGTGTCTTCGAGCTGGCGTTACCGCTAATAATTCATCAGAAGAAATAAAATCCTGGAAGTTGTCCACAGATGCAGATTTGTCGGCGAGGAGCATAAATCTGCATAGTTATAGCAGCGCATTTTATTTGAGTTTTATTGGAGTTTGTTGGAGAGCGCGTCATGTGGAAAAAATGCAGTTGTCTGCGAATATTAAAAACTTTTTCCACAGTATGAATTATTTGTTTGAGCAAATGAAAATTTCCTTTTTTTACGTTTGCATCAAATGCAAAATCTCATTTCACAGAGAAGCTCTACTTCTCCAAATTGCGTCAACTAAAAATGGATGAAAAATCACATTTGTCCAAATTTTAATCCCCTCTCGTCAGTCCGGTGCGGTTTTCATTCAAATTTTAATTCAATTTACTTCATCATCGTGTAGAGCATCCTGATTCCCCATAGCAGCGCAGCCAAGTCCCATCAGTCATCGTCATCGCTCGCAGTAGGCTTTTCTGCAGAGCGTCCGTATCCGAGCATCAACAGCAATATGATGGACGTCACTCATCGCCTACTTTGCGAACGAGACCGGCCCGATACGATTTAAATTCATCATTCACCGAGGTAACAACAAAAGTGCTCTCTGCGTTCCGTGAGGATAATGATGAAACACAAAAGGCAACGTCAGGACGATCCTTACACGTAGCGGGAGTATCACGATAGCCACGTGCGTTTTTCGTCAATTCCAATCGCTGGCCGACTGCCTCCCACCCATCAGCATGGTAGAAGGCCTCCGGAGTATGAGATAAAAAGGGTGCAAAGGTTGAGCATCGTGAATGCCACAGTGGTATGCGTCGCTTTTCAGGGATTGCACCCCATCAGAAGGATTGTAAACAATAATCTTCCGTTTGGGCACGGTAGCATCGGAGTTGTACGGCGGTGGATTCGAGGCATGCGATTTGATGGGTGGGTTGATAGCAATTAAGGTTGCCAGGATTGAGCGACTACCGATTGATGCATTGATTGCCTGGAAGTGGAATTTTGGATGATATTTCAGAACTTTATGACGTGCCCCAGGGCAGCTGTGGGCTGTTGGAAGGAAAAACATCCTTTACCTAAGAGGATTAACTCCAAATTACTATCTAACAGTATCGGATGAAGGTGGGTCTTCTACTTAACAGCATCTTAGAGCTAGTTTGTGAAACTCGGTTTAAGCTATGTTATATTTCTGAACTTTATAATCGCCAACTAAAACACTACCGATCATAAGTTTAAGGACACCCCCAAAAAACCATGCAAATATGTTTTGTTCAATGATCTCTCATTTACGTCCAATTTTCGATCTCCAAAGGTTATTTGAATGGTATGAATGGTATAGCAGAAGTGTTCTACTACTACTTTTATTTCAAAATTTGGCCAACCCAATTCTGAGAAAATCAGTCACGATTCTTCAGAGTAAATTTTGAAAAATATTGTAATTTTGGGTGAACTTTTAGCACACCAAATTTGAAAATTATATTTAAGTTCCATTCAATGCCTTTCAAGTGATCTGAAGAGAACGAAAATTGGACGTAACATGACAGAGATATGAACATAACACATTTGCCATGTTTTTTTTTGGGGGTGTCCTTAAACTTATGATCGGTGGTGTAGCTTTGTAAAGTGATTTAAAATTATAAAGCCGACTAAAAAATCTATAATAATAACAATAGTTTTCTAAAAACTACAGTACTATAACAGGAAGACATCAGCTTTAATCACGTGGAAAATAAATTTTCTAAGTTATAAAAGTTATAATGTAAGTACACACGAAACTGAAGAATGAGTACAAATTAAGAATTAATAATTTAAACCATCCTTACATGATACATTTTCAGCATCTTATGAAAAACGGTAAATCGACCAAAACTATGACGAAGGGATCAATCAGCCAATGGTCATTCAAACTATGATCATATTTTCAAAATGATCTGGCAACACTTGTAGCTGCAGACTGGCTATTGCCGCAGAATCGGCGAATAAAAATCAAATTTTCAAATGTAATTCATCCTTCACCCCATCATCGTCGTCATTACCGCTGTCATCGTCATCACCGTTGTCATCGTCATCACCGCATTCATACCGGTTACAGTTGTACAACATTTTAGATATTCCGACGGTGCGCCGGCATTATAAAACAGTACAAATTACGTTCATAAAGGGGTAACCTAAACGAAAATCAGTCATCATCAGCTTGAAGTCCGCAGTTACATCAACACACTTGTTCGTATGTGAGTATACACATTAGGGTGGTTCAAAATAATGATTTTAAATCAGGTCCTGCTCATTCTCCCCAAATTTGAGCAGATGCAAACTCATACTGCACTGGCCCTTTAAACTTTATATGGGAATTACTATGGGAAAAGTGAACTTTTTGTTCTCCTCATCGTAGCTTTTCGCCAAATGATTCAAAGGTAAGCTTTCTATATATACTTATTTTGAAAGACGAAGCACACAAGTCTCTTATGACACAATTTTATGTCAAATTTGACGCTCGTATATGTCAGTCTCAGAGCACCTAAATTTACATGATTTTTTTTTAAGCGTGCAGCCCATGGCTGATAGCACTAGTTTACAGCATTTTTGAACTCGGTAAGGTGCTGATCATTTCCAATGCAAAATCCTACGCTGAATTCAATGGCGTGGTCAGAAAAAATTAAAGTAGAGCCATTTTTGAGATACACAAAAATTTTGATTTTTTGAATTTTGGACAAAAGTACGATTATACTAAAATGTCAATATCTATGGAACTAGTGCACCAATTTTAAATCTTTTTTTATGAAAATGAAGCTAAATAAATTTGCTATCGTTCACTAGATTATTATGTCTTAATTAAAAATTTAATTTTGAGGTCATTTAAAAATTTACAGCATTTTTTTTTATTTTTCCTGCGAATTTTCCATAAAAATCTTGTTTTAATCAACATTTTTAATGGGATAAGAAGATTCAAAAAATCATTCCATAATTTATTCTTAAAGTCCATTCGAAACCGGAGAAAATGAGCCTTTAATGGATGAAATCGGTTGGAAATTGTCGAAGTTATGAGAATTTTTGTAAAACACTTAAAAATGTTGCTGAAATACAACAGCTTTAGAGTTCCTTTTCTAGGTGTCGTTGTAAGCATCCAAATCGCATGTAAAGTTTTCATGGGAGATTCTTTTCTCTACATATCAATTTGATTAAGGCATATCAGGATTTAAAACCGAGTTGATACAAAAGAAATTTATTTAGGTTTTATTAAAAATGATTGAGAATCGAATGACTTTGTCTTCGATGTTTTGAATTTGTTTCTCGAATCAGAAACCAACAATAGTCACCCATCATTGCTTCATCCCAAAACCCTTGGTAACGACGTTCCATCATCTTCATTTGTTGGTGAAAACGCTCGCCGTGCTCATCACTCTCGTCACCAAGATTTTCCGGGAAAAAATCCATGTGAGAATGTAGGAAATGTATCTTCAAAGACATATTCACACCTGTGTTCAGTGAAATAAAAGGATTTGAAATTAATTATATGTAACAAACACAATATTTTTGATTTAAAGGGTGATACGGTCAAAATTTGGTTAATATCAACTTGACGTATTTCTTTCAATTTTGCATTTAAAAAACCTGAACACCCCTCATTTTGAAGGTGTGTGTGTGTAGAATGTTGCTCCTATTTTGATTTTGGAATTCACTCTTCAGTTGTCAAAATGCCGTCCAAGCAAGAAGAGCAGCGTATCAAAATTTTGCTCGCGCATCGCGAAAATCCGAGCTACTCGCACGCAAAGTTGGCAAAATCGCTAAAAGTTGCCAAATCAACCGTTACAAATGTAATTAAAGTGTTTGGGGAACGTTTGTCGACAGCCAGGAAGTCTGGATCGGGGGGAAATCGAAAACCGGAAGCCGCTGAGACGACAAAGAGAGTTGCCGGTAGTTTCAAGCGAAACCCTAACCTCTCTCTCCGAGATGCCGCAAATAAGCTGGGTGTATCGTCTACAACCGTGCATCGAGCCAAAAAACGAGCCGGACTATCGACTTACAAGAAGGTAGTGACTCCAAATCGCGATGATAAACAAAATACGACGGCCAAAGCGCGATCCCGGAGGCTGTACACGACGATGCTGACGAAGTTTGACTGCGTGGTAATGGACGACGAAACCTACGTCAAAGCCGACTACAAGCAGCTTCCGGGACAGGAGTTTTATACGGCAAAAGGAAGGGGAAAGGTAGCAGATGTTTTCAAGCACATGAAACTGTCAAAGTTCGCAAAGAAATATCTGGTTTGGTAAGCCATCTGTACCTGTGGCTTGAAAAGCAGCATTTTCATAGCTTCCGGGACTGTCAACCAAGAAATTTACGTGAAAGAGTGTTTGAATAAACGTCTGCTGCCTTTCCTGAAGAAACACGGTTGTTCCGTACTGTTTTGGCCGGATTTGGCATCTTGCCATTACTTTAAAAAGGCCATGGAGTGGTACGCCGCCAACAACGTGCAGGTGGTTCCCAAGGACAAGAACCCTCCCAACACGCCAGAGCTCCGCCCAATTGAGAAATACTGGGCTATTGTCAAGCGGAACCTAAAGAAGACCAAAAAAACTGCTAAGGGCGAGCAGCAGTTCAAGGCAAACTGGCTTTCTGCGGCGAAGAAGGTGGACAAGGTGGCTGTACAAAATCTGATGGCAGGGGTCAAGCGTAAGGCCCGGCAATTCGGATTTGGAAAAGCGGAAGCCTAACTGAATATTTTTCCTGAATTTTATACTAATTGAACTTGAAAAAGAAATTTAATTTGATTTTTTAAATAAACGATTTCACCGATTTACACGCGTTTTCCTTTGACCAAATTTTGACCGTATCACCCTTTATACCTATTTTCTCATAATTTTTGAGCAATTCATCGACGGCTTCCTCATAATCTGGGCTTCTGAAATTTCCTCAAAAGGTTGTGAAAACACGCTGGAACAATTTCCACGCTTCTTCCTCATCAGATAAATTTGGAAATACTGATTTCAAGTACTGGAATGCCGGCCCTTCTTTTTGCAACGCTTTGACGAAATTTTTGAATAGCCCAAGTTTTATATGTAGTGGTGGAAGTATTATGCGTTCTTTTACCACAAGAGGATCATTTTTAACGTTGTCTTTACCAATTGTGAAATTATCCCGTTTTGGCCAATCTTTTCGGACGTAGTGTTCCTTACGTCATGGCAAAAACATGCCTTGTCCTTTGTAGAATAATATTTGTCAAATTTCTTGTGACGATTCCTGTGACAAGAAATTTTGACCTCCTTGTTCAGCATGTTGTGTTCTTTCAAGCGTGATGCCAGCAATTCGGATTTCTCCTTCGATAAGTCGAGATCTCGCACCAAATCATTAAATTCGGATTGTGTAAACAGTTTTGGGTTTCTTTCCAATTCCACCTCGAAGTCTTCCTCGCATTCCTCCTTGAATTCCTCCTCACTTTTTGTAACGGTCGATTCAACAGAGGGCGCTCGTTTCCGCTTTGGATAAACAGGATACGGGACCGAACTTGAATGTGGAACAGGTTTTGTCATAGAAGCCACTTGTGGATACTCAACTGTTTTGTGACGTCCTTGTTGCTTAACTTTTGTCAAGCAGAAATAACAATCCGTTGCATGACAAAACGGTCGACGCCATATGGTGGGCATGTCAAAGGACAAATAGCGACTGACAGATAACAAATAAGTGAGTTAGTAAGTAAGACATTAATACTTATCAAAAATAGATGAAGTAAGATAATGTCGATCAGGAAAGAACAAAGCACTACCATGCTGTACATAAATTGTTTATATGAAAGTTATTCAAAAAATCAATTAACCTTGCGCCTGACATCCACCTAGCCAAGCACGTTTTGCACGAACTACATAATACTTTTGGAATCCACGGTTCGTCAAAGTCTCCAGGATCAATTTTAAAATAAAGCCTGTATGCAGTTTGCAACGAAGCAGTGAAATTGACCGATTTTGTAAATATATAGTTGCCACACGCGTAACAAAACTTTTGAGGATCATTTTTACACTTGAATTCACGTTTTGTCGTATACATCGTTAAGCAATGTTAAAGAAAGAAAGCTGTCAAATTGAGTTGGTTGCGTTAGGTTCTCGCCGAGCGGTCTCACAAACACTACCGTAAATTATATTGTTGAAAATATCCCATTTAATTTTGCGTGACAGCTGGTATTGTTAGTGAAATGCACCGTATGCGTACACGTCCGCAGAAAGGCTTACTGGAAGTGGTGCATGAACCTGGGAGCGGGACAACGGCCAATCTTGGAACATTCAATTTCCATGATTTTACAAAAAATGTCATAACTTCGACAATTTCCAACCGATTTCATCCATTAAAGACTCATTTTCTCCAGTTTTTAATGGACTTTAAGAATAAATTATGGAATGATTTTTTGAATTTTTTTATCCCATTAAAAATGTTGATTAAAACAAGATTTTTATGGACATAGACATAAGACATAATATTCTAGTGAACGATAGCAAATTTATTTAGCTTCATTTTCATAAAAAAAGATCTAAAATTGGTGCACTAGTTCCAAAGATATTGACATTTTAGTAACCGTACTTTTGTCCAAAATTCTAAAAATCAAAATTTTTGTGTATCTCAAAAATGGCTCTACTTTAATTTTTTCTGACCACGGCATTGAATTCAGCGTAGGATTTTGCATTAGAAACGTTGGTCAATTACTAAAGTTCACACTTTTTATGTTGTTTTGTAAACTAGTGTAGTCTTTTCAATAAAGCAATCTAATCTAATCTATTAGGGGAAATGACTCTAAATGGGCCTAAATGCCCCTAATTTGGGCCCATACATGAATTTAGCAATCGACTAAATTTTCAATAGCGATCAAAAAATATCCATAAGTACTGTCCCAATGACGCATTCATCTAGATAAAATTGATAAATAGCAGATTTTTAGCGATGAGCCCAAACTTATATCCATAAGCCAACATTAGAGCCATTTCCCCTATATGCTTATAGGATTTTTTTTCAGCTACAACTTTTTTGAAGACCACTTTTTCATTAAACTTCAATATAATTAGTTATTGATTAATTTCGAAACCGAAAACTATCTGAAAAGCTTTCCGAGACACGCTGCATCCTGCACTGAGACATAGTAACCTGTATGTGTTGTCCTATTCTTCGCGCCAAGTACACCAATGCTGCCTGATTAGCAATTAATGGAGCATGCCGGAAGAAAATCGCTAATTAATGAATAACTAATTATCCCGACGTTTCATGAAAAAGTGGTCCTTAACAAAGATTTCCACATTAGTACAAAGAGGAAACTTTTCCGTCGATCTAGAACGATGAGAATTCCCATACAAACTTCAAAGGGCCAGTTCGCAACCAAATGACCTCAAATTTTGGGAGAATGATCAGTGCCTGATTTGAAGTTGATTTAGATATTTTGAACCACCCTAGTATACACATTGTATCTACATATGTATAGAATGTCTAGTGACAAAAATGATAACGCACAGAGGGAGACGATGTTGGTCCGCCGGCCGGGGGTTGAGAAGCGATAACATACGTGTTAACCCCTTCTATTAGAATGCTATCGATGTCAGTGTTTCACATATAAATCAATGTCAGACAAGCGACGACGGTGATGGTGGTGGTGGTGGTGGTGGTGGTGGTGTCAATGATGATGATGTTAGGCTCATTGCCGCCATGAGGTTTGATGCAATTTCGAATGATGTATGTGTCATGTTGAGGAAGGTGGATGTGGTTTTCGGAAGTAAACTCTTTTGCACTGATTACAGGGACCGCAAAATGTTTGAAATATGATTAGTGAACAGGTCAAGCGCGTCGGTTGCGATAAAAATTGTTCACCGGCGCGGGATTCCAGCTCGTTTGAGGTGGAAGTTTCTCTTTTTAACGAAGAATCAATGTTGCAGCTGGAATTATTTGAAAAACGTCATCCAGTTGGATCGATTTCATTCTGATGATGATTTGAATATGTTTATAGTAAAGCGTCATAATTGTATGGACTATTTAGGTTTAGAATTAGATAACACATTTCAGTTTCCAGGAAGAAAGTCGTCAATATGTATTTGATAGAGGAAATGGCTCTAATGTTGGCCTATGGATCTAAAGATTGGGCCTATCGATACAAATCTTCTGTTCTTAAATTTTCCTTACGACAATGCGTCATTTGGACAAAACGAAATTTTTGGATGCATGTGAAAAAAATCCAATAAATGCTTTCCTTCAAATTGTATGTCTGTGCCCAATATTAGGGACACTTAGGCCGACATTAGGGACATAAACCCTTTATAACTTCAAATAAAACAAAGATTCGATTAGTGGAAATTTAAAATTGATGATTCAGATCAATGAAATTTAGTGGAATTCCGCAGGATCAACAGAGCTCTAATTAAATTTAAGCAACAGCAAACAAAAGAAGCATGCTTATTACCATCGTATTGACCCGTTGCTATTGTAGTTTGTTTGTTGTTTTTTGCTCCGTAAAATCGTGACTCGACAAGGATCTGAACGAATATATCTCTGGCATGAAGCGGGGTTGTGTCCTCCTCTGCTTCTGAAACGAAAGCAAAATTCACCGATTAATGATGTTAGTAGTAATAGTACTAGAAGAACTAGTACAAACTACCACCTCCGTTGGTTAATTTTTACGAGACCAGTGTGAAGAATAAGAGTCCGTCGAGATGTATTTGACTCCGAAAGATACTGAATTTTGCGAGCAGGTTGCTTTCAGGCAGATAGAGAAGATAAAACGGTTGAATTAAGTCTTCTAGATGACGATTCTTCCAGCATGAAAAGGCACTCTGAGTGTATATCTAAGAATTCCCCAAACTGCTATGACCAGTGCTGAAAAAAATCATTACTTCTACACTCAACTTAGCTGAAAATGAAGACAACCTTAACAGATAGACCATGAATTTGAATTTTGAATTAACAACATTCTTTTGATCAAGGCAACCTCTGAGTATCGAAATCAACATTTTTTGTTCATGGCTGGATGATCATTATCGTCTGTGTTGTTGTCAATATTAATATTCGTCTTCATCTTGGTGGCGATGATTTTGAGGATCAATTCAAGACCAACAATTGAAATGGCCTTAACTCCATTTTGTAAACAAACCATTGTAAGGCCATTTTCTCGCGAACCGAAGTCCGCAAAGGCAAACCAACATAATGAACAGGCAGGGGAAATTCTCCTCTACCCGATTGTGGTTTAGGTTTGCGAATGAAGGTTTCGGTTCGCGAGAAAATGGCCTTACAAGGTTTGTTTACAAAATGGAGTTAAGGACATTTCAATTGTTGGTCTTGAATTGCAAGATCATTATTTTCATTTTACACAAATATAGCGCTGTAAAACGCGTTGTGTTGGTTTTTAAACACATATCGATGAAAAATTATTACCTCATGCTGAATTAATGATAATATCGAGGTTTTAGGCTCTAGGTTCGACAATATTCGAAAAAATCATTTTATCCAAAATGAAATTGATTATTTTGCTTTTGGGGATCGCTTCTGATTTTGACAATTTTAGGTAGGATAATCAAGCACTAGTGAATAACAACAAACGCGTATTCGATGATGTACAATGAACTCATTTGTTTGCTTGAACGTGACAGCGAAGATTTTCAAAACAAACGCAATTCATCTACACTGGGTTGAAGCGCTACTCCTTACGTGTGATGGTAAATGATAAAAGCAGACACTGGCACTGGACAACGATGATGGGAGCTCGGATGGGAGGCACCCTACAACCACCATACCAAATACCAAGACATTACCAGATAACCAACAACCTATTCCAGTGAAGGAGGGTACTGTTCATGGACATACTACAGATTTGATACTTTGTCAGAAATATCCTGAATGCTTGTCGAAAAAAATGCCTTTCTGCTCTGATGTTTAAATCCTTGTAATGGTTACACAAGTTTTTAAAATTAAATTTGTTTTTATACTGTTCTGCGCAAACATCTGACAGATAAATAAGTTTTTCAATTTATCTTTTAATTTTGAAATAAATTTACATTGAAACGTGTAAAGCGATATTGTGTTATGTTTATTACAATGAAATTAAAAACTTTTAAAAGGCAACCTTCATTGTAGTAAATTATAAAAGGGTGAATAGTTACTTGTGGCCTTGAAACATAATGACTTTGGATCGAATCTTGGATCAAAAAAAAAAAGGGTTTCTGCGAAATCCATTCGACACATTATTTCTTTCCCTGCAACCAAAATTTCTTTTTTCATCCTTATAAACTTAATTTGCTTTTCATCATCAACGATCTGGTCATTTTGCAGATGCATCTCTGTAATCATCCTTGTGTTGAACTAGTTTGTATCACGAGGCCCCGATGCAACGGATGGCCTACCGATCAGTTCTTGTAAGACCAGTAAGGCTTTGCTCAATTTTTAAATTTGATTCGCGGTAGAGGGGATTTCGGTGGGGTCAACAGTTCTCGCATGACGACACTAAGCAACTTGCAACTTGTTCGGCAAGAGCCCATGGGCATGCTGATGATCAACAACAACCACATGATCCTGCCTACAGCAGAACTACCAAATGCGAAGATATCATAAACCATTCCCGAAGTATGACTGATCTCAAGTGAGGGGATATTTGATGGTTTTCATCGGTGGTACATTGGCCATTGGTTTTCAATGGTAGAACATTGCAGAAGACACCACAACTACATAATACCGTGCACTTGGTAGCCTTGAACGTGCTTCTGAGCCGATCAGATGAACTGGTTCGGGGATGTTGTTTGTGTGATTGAACTTTCGCCCGTTCGAGTTCTGGTTTTGATTTTGTCGGGCAGCTTTTAACAGGTAACTGGACGAAATTTCACCACGATTAATCAGGTTACACATTCGTTTCTGTACACGTATCTTTTGGACGGATCAAATTTGCTTGAACATCGTATAGTTTGGATGGCTGCCAGTTTCTCCTCCACTGCCCGCTCCGCTCACGTTCAAATGAGAATGAAACTTAATGTTTGCCATAAACCACCAAAGAAATTCAAAATGTAAACACAATTTCAAAAGTCATTATAACTTCAGGGTTGCCAAACTTATGGGTCATTGATACCTTGATTGGTACACTTCGGCCTACTTCGGCACGTTTGCCGCAACGTTTGGCACAGCACAGTGAAATCTCACGGCACAGAATAGGGTGTGCAGAGTAGAATACCCCTTGACATCTGCACTATATGAAGGCCATCCTGCTTTTGATAAGCGCTGCGTCCTATTACACTTGTTTTTGAATCAGTTATCATGTGACGAGTGGCTTCCTCAAAATGTGATTGTATTTTGGTAAATGACCAACTTTTTGGCAACAATTTGAGGATTTCAATTTTTTGTTGTACTGTATCCGCTATTTAAAAAGAGGATTTTAAATTCAGCAAAACAGATTCAAATTCTTCGTTCGCATCAGTACCCTCACCAGGAAACCATTTCCTTATTGTACCCAACATTTTTGAATACATTTCACCAACAGTGGAACCACGATAGTTACTGCTTGAAGGATCCAGTCGTGACGTTTGACGCTGAAGCTGGTGAAATTAGTGGTGAAGCGTATTGGCCGGATCCTTCCAACGAAGGAGCGTCTCTTGTTGCAGCTGGCGCGAACATTGGCGAAACGTGCCGACAAGATGTACACAGTTTCATTTTATCCGTTACCCATTGCATACTTTTCGAATGTAACTCAAACATATTGTTCTGAGTAACACAACGCAAAGATTGCCTCATTCCTTTGTGGCCATCTATTTCGAAGGAATTACAGCAATCAGTGCTGATAAAAATCATTTCTTCTACACTAAATTTAGCTGAAAATGAAGACAACCTTATCAGATAGACCAACTACCTGCATGAATTTGAATTTTGACATAACAACATTCTTTTGATCAAAGCAACCTCTAAGTATCGAAATCACATTTTTGTTTTTCTTTATTCGTGGCTGGATGATTATTATCGTCTGTGTTGATGTCAATATTAATATTCGTCTTCATCTTGGTGGGGGATTTTGAGGATCAATTGCAAAATGATTATTTTCATTTTACATAAATATAGCGCTGTAAAACGCGTTGTGTTGTTTTAACCACAGATCGATGAAAAATTATTCCCTCATGCTGAATTGATGTTAATATCGAGGTTTTAGACTCTGAGTTCGACAATACTCGAAATAAACATTTTATCCAAAATGAAATTGATTATTTTGCTTTTGAGGATCGCTTCTGGTTTTGACAATTTTGGGTTTGATAATAGTGAATAACAACAAACGCGTATTCGATGATGTATGATGAACTCATTTGTTCATTTCGGTATAAGATACCATCTTGAAATGTTCACCGAAAAAAAGCTTATATATTTGCAAACATGAAAATATTTTTTTTGATAAAAATCTATGATACAGACCACAGCTTTCTTTTCGATTTTCTTTAATGGTAAAAACATTAATGAGAAATTAGTTTACGACTGTATTTTTTATCAAAGGCTGACAGAATTACAAGTAATTGTTGACAATTGACTTTAACTGAACAAAGCTTGATTCAAAAGTTATGTTTTTTTTTTAACTTGGTGGTGCCCGAGAAAATCTGAAAACTTTAATTGAAGTTTTCCGAAAAAATTGGCAACCCTGAATTTTTTTAAAAATTGTTTTTCGTTAATATATTTATGAACTCTACCCATGGGCAAAGTTTCATAGAAATCGAAGATCCTTCGTCCCAAAAATTCGGTAATTAAAGAAAAATCCCCAATAGTCAACATGGCTGATTTTTAGCCATAACAAACAAATTGGCAAAGATCGAGTCTGATAGATCCGTCATTTGGCGTGGAACAGCTCAGATATCAAAGTATGCCCAATGACGAATTTGATTAGTGCGACTTGTTTGAGGAAAACTTATTGTTTCTTCCGATGACCACAATGTAGTAAATGTTACAGCTACCAGTTTAAAGGATCATAATCTTCTTTTTCATAAAAAAGGACCACATTGGATTAACTTTATCAAAGAAACTTATAGCCGTAGACTTGCTTGGCTTGTTTGGATTATCTCAAAGATATAACGGTTTGTAGCGTGTAAACAATAAAATACCGACGCAAAGTTTTTTTTTCAAGAGCTGAGGCATACTTTGCCACCACTGTGGTACAGCTGACACATTGGCAAAGCAAGATGCTCCAGCTCAAGACTCAACAAATCGACCAGCAAGGATAAAAAGAAACGAAAATAAAAAGTAGAACACGTAGTGGGAGTTTCCAACTTGGCTTCGTTTCTCCACCTACTTTTTCCTCCGAGCGACGTCGTTGAAATTCGAGCTCCCTTATTATTCGACGCCTGGCATGCGCTCCACCACCACCACAGTAGGCAGCGCGACCACAAAGGAGGACGACGGAGTGAAATTGTGGCTTTCCACTTTCCACCGAACGTGAATCCTAGTTCCGTCATGGGCTGCTGTTTTGTAAAACGTGGCTGACAACGTCACGAAACGACGGCTTGCTGCGCTACATGGAGCATCCTGTCGCATTTACGAAAGCCTGCTTGGATAAGCAGGATGCTAATTTTAATTTGTGCCTCGGAAAATCTGCGAGTTTTATTATTTACTTTGGGAAAATAAAATAAAACAAGAAAGTTGAATTGTTTGCTGAGCACTCATCCTCCTCCCCCCATCACATCACAACACAGTTTGGGTTGAGAGGCAAGCAGGAGCGGCCGTGACTTCAATGAAAGCACAGCGACGATTATCGTCCCCCTGTGGAGGGCGAGTGGGAGGCGGGCTGCCTGTTGTAAGAGTTAATTTGGAGTTAATTATTTTCACTTGAACAATCAAACCACCTCCACCGATTGAACGGACGGGCGCGACTCGTGCCGGTAATGTTTATCGCGTGCGGTAGGGATTTTCACGTAGTGTGGGGGTGGTATCAGATTGAGTCGATTGTTGTTACACGGGGCTGATAAGTGGCAATTGGCCCGTTTTTATTGTTCGCTACTTCAAAGTGATTTTAATGAGCTTTAATTTTTTCGCAACCAGGTTTATTCTCATGTGAGTCAGGATAGGTTCTCTTTAAACCACAAGCAAATAAATTAAACGTGAAGTGTCACTGACAAACCAAGCAAGGAGACATGTCTATACAAATTTACATTCGATTTATTTCTCGATTAGATAACACATCGGGCTTGAGTGGGTGGGTACCTGCTGCCAACATTGAGGTGAGTGTGCAAATAATAGCTTTCTGGAAGGGAGCCCTTCTTGTCTTCATTGTTCTTGGCAACGGCACCGAAGGAATGTGCACATTCAACTATTTTCTTAGCATTTCCTTTCAAACTAGTGTCTCCGAAGAAAAAGACCCCCAAGGAATTGCCGACAGTTGGTGTTTTCCATTCCGTTTGAGTGACAAAGATTTGCTTTCTCGAACGGAGAAGAGAGATAGTTCAATTGTAGTTTTGTGTCTATTCTATTTGCCTAAGGGCTGACATGAGTCGTATTTGAATGGAGTTGGAAATGGAATAAGATAAATTATTGTATGATAATGGCATAAGCTGGGCCAGCAAGCCCAGGAGATAATATTTATGTGGAAAAATTGACAGCGATGGTATGATACATTAGAGGGCAAAATAGAACGTTTGGCATATTGCACAGATGATTCACGAGGTTTTATAAAATCCATCCTATTCGGAAATGATTTGATTTTTTGTTGCAAAACAAACTCTATTAAATTAACGGAAATCAGTTTTCATCACAAACAATATGTTAAACTTTACCGTTCACGAAATATTCTCCCATCGAAGCGGCGAGTGGGTGTCCTTCCGTTAGCTGTCGCATGGACCGAAAACCGGAACCACAATTGTTCTCCCCTCGAACATACCGTTGCACACATCCTTTTGCAGATTGCAGTTCGTTTCCGACCAGCTCATTCATAACTCAACGACAAAACTCATTTCGCATTTAAATTAACTGAAAACATTCAAGCACTCAATCTAGATATCGTACGCAAACCACATTTTGCTCATTTCAATCAAATTTACAATTCCGAATTGAATTAAACTTAATCGGCTCATCTGTTTGCTCGCTCCTCATCTATTTCCTATCAGGTTCACCAGAATGACGGAAGAGGTTCAAACACAGCAGCAGCAAACCCAACAATCGCAACAGCAACAGCCACAACCCGGTCAGCCACAGCAGAAGCAACGGCTGGGTCCCAACGATTATCGCAACTCGGAATTCGTCACCAAACTGATGGCTGCCAATCCGCCCTATCTGTACTCGCCTGCAATAGGGCCGCACAACTTTTTCTTCAGTGAAATGCTGCGATCCTTGGTGGCCAATAAGCGGAATGAGAGTCTGCGGAGCGCCGAACAGTTACATCATCAGCAGCAGCAACAGCAACAGCATCACCAACAGGCCCAAGCACAAACCCAGTCCTTGTCGCTTCCAACACGGCGACCGAGGAAACGATCATGGTCACAACATCGTCTGTACCCAGAGTCACATAAGGAAAGCAAAGATCCAGAAGAGAAAGCCGCTGGACACCCGGAGAAGCCACTTGAACTAACCAACAAGTTGTCTGCTTTTTCCCGAAACATAACCTCAAAATACGAAGAAACCAATGACAACTATAAATCCCCGCCAGAGACGAAACCCCCCAACGAGAAGCCTCCCATGAGCGCCAACCTTATTCCCGATCCACCAACCGGTTCTATACCTCCTTCCGATCTGATCCTCCCACCACCTCCCCCAGTCTGGTATCCCCCGCTCTACCCGCCATACGGAATCGATCCGCTGCACTTCTTCATCGACCTCCGCGTGTCCGGTCACATCTACGATCGGAAGAAGGAACTCACATCACCCAACTCGGATGGCATCAAAAACGAACACTCCAAACTGATCGGTACCAACGATCGACAAGGATCGGCATTCAGCGTCCCGAAACCTCGCGAAGGGTTGAAAGGCAGTGCCGCGATCAACCTATCTTCGCCACCCCTCCCGGCGGAAGGTGACGAAAATCCACCAACCGATCCGTCGGCGCTGTTTCTCAGCGAGTTCAAAGAAAACAAGTACGACATCATCAAGAATACCAACTATGTGATGCAGAACTTGCCGAGGATCTACGGTGATTTGAATACCCCGCAGAAGGACGCCGGAGAGGACGAGCTGAGTGGTAATTTGAGTGACGATCAACGATCGGTGGGATCGAACGAGGATTGCTCCGGTGAGGACGGGAAGTTTCGCGATGCCGATCTCAACGTCATATCCGACGAGGATGAATCTATCGCGGTGGATGAGAATTGAGCATTGAGGGCAGGTGACGAAAGGGATTTGAATTGATAATTTTGGACTTAAATGTTGTTGCCGTGTTATGGAAAGCTTAATAAAATGTGAAAAAAGTGCTTGTGTTTGATATTTCTTAGACAACAAAAAAGAAAATATTCTCTAGGAATCCCTTGGGCAATGCGGATTTACTTAGGCAACTTTGGTTTATCAAACTAAGCTAACAAATAAAGTAAATCGAATGTTTTTCAAATAGGAGTTTATGGTTAGAATATTTAATGGTTTAAAGAAAAAAGGGATTTAATTACCAAAAATCAGTAGAAAAAGTAACTTCTAAGACGGTTTAAAATCATAGGGGAAATGGATGAAATGTCGGCCTAAATGCCCCTAATATGGGCCCATACATAAATTCAGTAATTGACTAAATTTTCAATAGCGACCAAATATATCCATTAGTACCGTCCCAATGACGCGTTTATCTAGATAAAATTGATAAATAGCAGATTTTTAGCGATGGGCCCAATCTTAGATCCCTAGGCCAACATTAGAGCCATCTACCCTATATGTTTATTTTTAATTCCCTACACTGCAATAAAAGTTCACATGAAAGTAGTTTTAGGAATCGAACCCGCCCTTTTCGGCTTGATAATAACATCCCTATTTAAATATGAATGGTTATTTTGCTTAACGACGTGTTCAGGTTATCATCCAAACCATTTGTGGAATAATTCTATCATTTTGGTGTTTGTTCGGGTATGGTATTATTTTTTTACTAGGGGTACTTTTACTGACTAGGCTCTCTGAGACAACAAGTTATTTTGATCATGGTAAGTATTGATAATTAACTTTTAAGAGTTTCTGGAATTGTGGCCTAACTGTCTGGATTTTGGTGCATTACTGCACAAATAAATGGTAAATTGTCTTGGTTTCTCAGCGCGAAATATTACCGAAGAAACGCATCGCATCAAAAACAAAAGAACGTGTTTGTGCATTCTCCGATTTACGGAGTTTTTAGTAACATCAATAAACTACTGGTAAGGTACACTGAGGAAAGTATGCTAATACTATCTTGATATCAAATTTGCAGTGAAAATGGGTCGTATGGGTGCTCATTTCAAGACAGTCTATATGGTTAAATGGTTTTCTGGTTTGAGTTATGGATTTTCAAAGTACACGGCTAATGAAATTGACTCCAAAGCAAAAAAAAAAAAAAAAAAAAGGCGGAGGCGAACCAGCCTAAGGCTGAAAGCCTCCTAAATAAAGCTAAATTAATTAATTAATCCAAAGCAAAACGATAAAGAGGTTCTCAGAATTTCGTAAAAATTGGTAGTTTTGTTCCTTATTGCAAAATATTAGATCCGTATATTTTAATTTATCATTATGGTTACCATGTACATGTTAGGGAGGTCGAAAATTCGAATTTTTTTTCAAAAATGAAAGGAAATTAAAAATACTTTTTAGGAAAAATATATTGATATTAAAAAATGGGGGTTTTGTATTGAAAAAAATTGATTGTATTTGTTTTATAGGGTTTTCATGGTAGACAAAGGGTGCAGAATGGTTTCACATTTTTTCTTGAAAATTTACGGGTTTTTACACGACATTTAAAAAAATCAGCGATGTGTTTTTTTCGAATTTGAGTTATTTTTGTTTGTGTATTAATTTATTTGATAAGGCTCAATCGAATTAACTTAACAGAGCCGAGGATTCTTATTCACTATTATCTTCCGCTATCCAATAAGCCTCCTCCACCAGAACGGGAGCTACTTCCAGTGGTTTCATTGTATGGCAGACTCGCCAACGGGGGTCAGAGCGCTTCCATTGCAGCAATGGACGCAAAACGTGGTCAGCACTCACACATTCATCACGAAACGATTGCTTTTCAAAGTCGGCGACGCATCGACTGATGAAGAACAATGAGGACCCAAGCAACATTGCAAGTTTTATTGAGGTTTTATAGCATACTACAAGTCTAAATCATGGTCTACAGTACCCTCTTACCCAAATTGTTACTTACTCATAAAACCCAAATTGTTACTTGGGGAGCACCACACAATGGTTGCTGCCGAGTAAACAGACGATCGCGTGACACATATTGAGAGTGGCCTGCTTCTGTCGACAGCCGAGTGAACACTCGATTTTGAGTTATATTTTTTTGAAGTTATCAAGTTTTGGGTTTTCGCTCAATATTCCAAGTCATTTATGAAAAAAATCGATTTTCTGAACCACTCTTAAATTGAAATGGTCACCCTAATGACAAAATTAAAAAAAGCACGGGTCTAATATTTTGCGTTAAGGAACAAAACTTCAAATGCTTACGAAATTCTAAAAACCACTATATCGTTATGGCATGGCTGATAAGTAAATGTCACTCATATGTTCGGCGCTTACATATGTTAGGCATATTGTAAGTAACACGAAGCCGGTGGATCTTACCTACTGCTCAACTGGATGTTGTGTGTTGTCCATTGTCTAGTATTAAGTGTTCAGTATGTGGCACTTAGACTCTGTGCAACCTCTGGTAAAAGACGGTGTCAATTGTTTTTACAAAATTTAAAGATATTAGGGAATAGATCTAAGTTGTCTTGCCCCTTTGGCGTACCATACACTTAGACAAAAAAACGTTAGCATTTCATAAGAACCACTTATGAATTTTATCCACAAGAAATCGGTATGAATTTCATTGATATGTTTTATAAAAAATTAATGTTGACAAAAAATAATAAAATTAAGGAGACTGAAACCGAACCATGGACGTTGACATTACGGGCCCGTGTTATTGGTTTGAAAAGCATTGTGAAATACTTTCTTTTCAATTTGTCAGTTTCAAAGCATTCAAAGCTTGTTGGTTATAAAATGTTTCAAGTTTGGTTTTTCACGACGTTGTAAACAATATTAAAAAATGATTACCAGTTGACAGTGTAAAAATGCTCAAAAAATACAATATGCATCGAATGATGAAATTAACTGTGTCATTTTTCAAATGATCAGTACCGAAAATAGAGTACTAGTATTTTGGTACCAGAAAATTGTTATTGTTATTTGTTTATTTAATAATTCAACTGACAATTAATGTCTTGATGAATAAAACTTAATCTAAATAGTTATGGTCAACGAAACGAAAACGGTCAAGTAACCGGTGACGAAACACATTTGCTGTCAAATTCGCAATAAAAGTAGTTAAATTGTCGGCTGATTGCACGAATTGGCTCATTCTGCGTATAATTTCTGCCTCGTGGCTCCAAAACAGAAATTCGCGTTGACGAGAGGTCTCTCAGGAGCATACATATTTAGCTGGGCCAGCAACGTTGGACAGTCAATGTCACCCGTGAGAAGCTTTCCAGCAAACATAGCTTGAGCGACCATCCGTCGCACCACTAGCGGTTCGATGCCCAGAAGACGGCAACGCTCCTCGTACGGTGGCAGGTTCGATGAGTCACGCCAGTTCAAGAAACGAAGAGCATATCTCACAAACTTTCGTTGAACAGATTCGATTCTAGCGATCCAAGTGACTTGGAAAGGGCACCATACAACTGCACTTGATTCTAATATAGACCGCACAAGTGAGCAGTAAAGTAATCTGAGGCATAACGGGTCCCTGAACTCAACGGTAATTTTGAAAATAAAACCCAGTTGGCGATTGGCTCGGGAAATGATGTCGTTATAATGGATTTTGAAGGTGAGCCCGCAGTCCAGAGTAACACCGAGATCCTTTATTTGTTCTACACGGGCAATGCAACGTCCAAAGAGCACATAGTCAAGCATAATTGGTTCGTTTTTACGGTGACAGGAGATGACGTTGCATTTTTCGATGCTCAGGCCCATCAAATTTCTCGTGAACCAGTCAGCGAAAATACATAGCATATGCTGGAGATCCCAACAGTCCGAGAGGCTTTTGATAATTTTGTAGATTTTGGCGTCATCTGCGTAGAAAAGACGACATTCAGATGGTAACAACAGAGCGCTGTCGTTTAAAAAGATCGAAAACAGCAGAGGTCCCAGGTTGCTGCCTTGCGGGACTCCCGAGTTGTTTGAGAAAACATTTGATTCCGTCGCGCCAATCTTGACTCGTACAGAGCGATTCACTAAGTACAATCTGAACCATTTCACAGCCTTAGACGAGACACCTAGTATCTCCAACTTAGCAAGCAGGATTTCATGATCCACCCTGTCAAAAGCGGCTTTTAAGTCCATGTATGCAGCATCAACTTGCCATCCAGCATCCAAGCTTCGCAGACAGTCAGAGGTAAACTGCACCAGGTTCGTGGAAACCGATTGCTTGGGGTAAAAACCATGTTGGTCCGTATCGATATAATTTTTACAGCACATAAACAGAGCATCATTTACAATAATCTCGAAAAGTTTAGAGCAGGCGCACATGGAGGAAATCCCACGATAATGAGCGACATTCCGTTTGTCTCCTTTTTTGTGAATTGGAAACAGATAGGAAAGCTTCCAGCGGGAGGGGAATTCACTTTGCTGTGCCGAGAAATTAAAAAGTCGCGCAAGTGGAAGGCAGAGGTTGACTGCACATCGTTTTAAAACTGACGAGGGAATTCCGTCAGGACCAGCGGCGAATGAGTTCTTCATTTTGCGTGTTGCGGCTATCACCATGTCTTCAGTGATGTGAGGTATGTCAAAACCAAAAACATCACGTGGCATCCCGGAGGTTGCGACAAACACCTGTGTCGGTGAAGCGGAAAAATCGTGGAAGACTTGTTTGGATTGACGAGCAAACAAGCTGCATTTTTCACTTTCGCTGCAGGCCGTATCAACTCCGAGGAACATGGAACAAGGCAGCCCGGATTCTTTCCGTTTTGAATTTACAAACGACCAAAAACCTTTCGGGTTCGACCGAAGGTTCGCTTCCGTGCGTCTCACGTGCCGATTATAGAGGAAGTGGTTGTAGTTTCGATAGCGACGACTTGCGAAATTAAACTGTTGCTTGTAGAACGGTAAGCGAGAGCTGCAGTACCTTCGGAGTGCGGCGGAGCGCTGACGTTTTAGTTTACGTAGGCGTGGGTTCGACCATGGAGGCTTCTGCGGGGGACGTCTTGCTGGGACAGTGCGGAAAATAACTTCTTCCAGCGCAGAGCTGAAACAATTCACAGCATCATTGACACTAGCGGCCGTTTCGATACAGTGCCAATCTATTTCCGCAAGCGCATTGTTCAATGCAGTTTAATCGGCCCGGCGAAAGTCCAGAAAGCAGCACTCGGAAAACGGTATATATTCAATTGGAGTGTGGATAAACTTAGTGATACGACGAGAGCGGGATGGTCGGCATCTAGATCGATCAGTGGCTCGACCGGTAGAGAAACAGAAGTGTCTGGTAATGCTGAGTCATTTGCCAGAACAAGCGTCTAACAAACGTCCATTACGGTTGGGAAAAATGTTCGCCTGAGTGAAACCATGAATGTTAAACCCGTCCAGAAGTTCACAGCAAGCAACCGGCATATGCGATAGCAGAGGATCAATGAATGGTCAGAGAAACGCCACTGTAAACCAGCTTGGTTGTAGTCGCCAAATAGGAGAGCGGGAGAATTGGGGCACAATTGAGACGAAATCGAGCCCAACGAATGGATGATCGTGCAGTCGTTTTTTCGGTCGGGGGTAGGTAATAATAATAGAAATAGAAAATCACCCGGTAATACCGGTACCATAGCCCTATATATGAGTGACATTTACTCATATTTGAGTAAAAATTTATTCATTCTATGAGTGACCTACGCTTTTACCAATTTTAGTGAACGGTACTGAAATATGAGTCAGATTAATTTGCCGAGCATGTGAATTCCGGTCAAATTAGAGAAGTTGAACCAACATTTTCCGGGCTGTTAGGGAAAATGTTGGCCTATGGATGTAAGATTGGGCCCATCGCTAAAAATCTGCTATTTATCAATTTTAACAAGATTAACGCGGCATTGGGACGGTACTGATGGATATTTGGTCGCTATTGAAAATTTAGTCGATTGCTGAATTTATGTATGGGCCCAAATTAGGGGCATTTAGGCCGACATGACATCCATTTCCATTATATTTGAAATTTGTTAAACGCATTCTCAATTTAGCGATCTCAATGTTTACAATCGATTTTGTTTCTATCCCCGTTCCCCAGTGTTCCTTAATTTAAAACTCGACCGATCAAAAATCCAATAAAACTCTACCGACCTTGGTAATCTTTATTGTAATCTGGTCAATGTGTTAATTAGAGAGGATTGATAACAATAATTCAGTAATATCATTTCATAAAAAAAGCATTCCGAAAAAATAAGAGTGAACCCAACGAAACAAATATAACTCCGATTCCAATTGTTAGTATTTTTCAGCAGAATATAAACGCTATCAAACATTTCCAGGCCAAATAAGGCCTGTACTCGAAAAAAAGGGACCAGACAAAAGTGTTCGCCAAAAAATTATTTGAAGTCGGATTTCCTTGAAACTTTCAGGGAATGAACTAAATCAAATCTCCGCGTACATCGTACGGGTTAGGCATAAAGCGTGCGTTTGACTTTGTACTGTCGCATTAATGGCCCTTCGATCATTTTCAACTTCTATTCAATTTTCATACTGCCGTACTCTAAAGGAACTATCTACCTAAACTATCCTAAAGACCATTCTCTAGCTCATAGATTCCCAAACTGTGGATCGCGATTCTCCCTGCAATTCAGAAAACTATTACAATAATGTTCGGTCAAAACTACGCACATGAGATTGAAGCTATTCCACATTCTAACAACACAGTGGCAAAAAGAATTGATGAAATATCTGATTGGATCGAGGACGAGTTGGTAGGCAGAATAAAGGCAAGTAGTTACTTCTCATTGCAACTGGACGAGTCAACTGATGTAGAAGGGCTATCACAATTGATTGTTTTTGTTCGATACATCTGGAAAGATGATGTTCACGAGGAATTGTTGTTCTGCGAGCCAATTATGCGCGGAACGACTGACGAAATATTTGACAAGATGAATTCTTTCGTCAAGATCAAGGGTGTAGAATGGAAAAAATGCATCGGAGTATGTACGGGCGGTGCACGTGCAATAATGTGTGGTAGAAACAGTGGAGTTGTGACGAGAATTTTGAAGCTAAATCCTAACGCTTCTTGGACTCCCTGCAGCTTGCACCGGGAGGCATTGCCATGACGATTAAAATTGTAAACTTTGTAAAAACCAAACCCCTCCAATGTCGCTTATTCAAGAAGCTATATGTGAAGACATGGGTAGTAACTTTACTTCACTGCTGTTACACACGGAAGATCGATGGTTGTCGAGAGGTAAAGTTCTAACAAGAGTTCCACAACGTGAAGAGTTGGCGACTTTTTTGGAAACGAAAGAGAACTTTTCAGTCCTTTTGCGTAATAAGGATTTTTCTCTGAAGCTCGCGTATCTCTCTGACATTTTTGAAAAGTTAAACCATCTCAATACCTATCTTCAAGGATCAACGTCGATGGAAATATTTGACGTTCATGACAAAATCAAAGGATTTGTGAGAAAGCTGGATTTGTGGTCTCATAATTTGCAAAACGGAATTTATGATTGTTTTGAGTCCCTCAGAACTCTAATTGTTGAAAAGCATCTCAAACCACCATCTTCTATCATCAATGGAATTTTGAAACACCTAAAAACCTTGAAGGAAAAGTTTTGCGAATATTTTGATGCGGAAATGGAAAAAAAAAATGAAAAGTACCTCTGGATCGTTGATCTTTTCAACCAGAAGGAAGCAATCATCCATATACCCATATGAAGAGTTAATGCATTTATCAGAAGACAGTATCCTGAAGCTCAATTTTAACCGAAGGAATGCGCTTAAGTTTTGGCCGTGCAACATGTAAGCCCATACCTATTCGAAGATGCAATAAAATTTCTTCTGCCATTTACAACATCCTACCTATATGAGACTGGGTTCTCCGAAATGGTTGCCATTAAAACCAAATACAGAACTACGCTTGGCTTCATCGTTGCGGTTAAAATTATCTAAAATTGATATTGACGTAAGTCAGGTCATCGAGAATAATTGAAAACAAAGCCATGCATCGCACTGACTGCATAGCAAGGTATACTCAGAATAAAGCACTATCATTCAATATAAAAATGTTTTTAAAACATATTTCATGCAAAATAACAAATTATCTTGTTTGTGAATTAAATTCCGCAAAAATTATACAAAAAGTTTGGATACCTATGCTCTAGCTGATAAATTATCACACTAAAGCTTCATGTTAGGTAGCATTCCCAACCAACTTTGAAAATCGCAAACTTCGCGTATGAAGTAACATAAAAACACTTTGAATGTATTATTACAAACAATTATGCAAACTTTTTGGCAAATCGAAGAAGGTCGCGTGAGATCGATTCGTCATTTGGCGTGGAACTGCTCTATGGCACATGCATAGTATGCGACACCTACATGTGCGTTGCAGCAAACAAAAAATCTACCCGTTCCGTGCTGTACATCGTCGCACACTCTACCGGTGAGAATGGTAAACGCCAACTGCACGGACGGTGAAACCAACTCAACAGTGAGTTGAATGCGACTGAATGTTAACAATTATTAAAGGTGTTTCGCTGTGAGATCCCACAATGAAACTGTTACTCTACGTTTGCTGTACCAGCAGCATACATGAAGTAGCAATCTCAGGTAAAATGCTGTTTCTGGTACTACTGAGAATATTCTGTGAAAGTTTCAGCCAAAGTGCCTTTGCTCACAAAGTGAGAAAATATGTTTGAGCTTTTCCAGGAAAAACTTCTTGAATATGAATAAAATCGATGAAAATTTTACTCTGTCTAGGAGTATTTATACTTATAGACTGAGTGAAACCTCTTTCGATTTTCCTCATATTGGAGAAGCTCGGAAAATGTTACTCACTTTGTGAGCAAATCCACGTTTGACATAATTGAGTCGAGTTCATCTCGCTTTTGAGTCGATTTCATCGTCCGTGTATGTTTAATCGACGGGTGACAGGGATGCCAGGGATGAAGACATGTCTACATTTTGAACATCTTGTAAGTGCTAGCGTCTTTGTTTAGAGGATTTTTTAGATTATCGTGGCGTTTAGTTCCGTTAGATTGTAGAAAAATAATGGCAGGTATTGTTCGTGAGTGTTGTGCAGTTTTCTCCGTTGTAAAGCTCCGTGGCAGATAAATGTAGGACAACTTACCGTAGAATGTAGCAATCCAGCCCACCGAAAATTGCAAAACCCGCCACCAGCTAGACAATATTATATCCCTACTACAAAGAGATGCAGGCGGAAAACGGAGAAAGGATTTTTTGGATTGGGATATAGAGGGATGGAGGGAAGGAAAAGCGAAGGGACATAAGTCAGATAGCCCACAAACGACCAGCCATTCCTCATAGCTCATAACTATCTCGGGTGAAGCTGTCGAAAAGTTAAAGTGCTTAAAGTAGCCAAACAATAAGTAGTGAGTGGTAATATTTAATTCGAGTGTGACGATTTGCTGCACCACAGCTCAATTTAGGTAATTAGTTCTCTGTCGAAACCCTCACAGGACCTTTTGTGTTACCGTTTTGGTAGAGCACGTGATTCGGCTTAGCAGTCCCTAGGGGCCGCTATGTCTAAAAGTAAAGGAACTAGCCTTCCTCAAGCCAGACTCGGGAACCCTCCCTAACCACCAAGAATCAAAGTTGCATTATTTCCATAACTTTCAGCAGTCACGCGTCAAACGGGAGCAACACGGAAACAGCAGTCTGGTACGCTTTGGACGTGTATCATACTTGAAAACCGGTATGAATGTGTGCTTAAATTAAATTAGAAGAACATTTGTGATGGATGGGTGCCTAAAGCGTGCATTTCTCGCTATGCACTTGGATATCTGATTGCAGGCAAAGAGAGTATTGGAGAAAGAGAGCGCAAAAGCTCGCTCTCACTCCCTTGTCAGTTGTAAATCTCTCAATTACCGATGGTTGCACCGGTGCGCCTGTCAAAACTTATGAGCTTCGTCTGGTTCATTCCGATAGTATTGTTCTGATGAATGAAGAGTTGATTAATAATTCAATAATCAAGTTTGCTACCCAGGGGACTTCATCAATTTTCCTCTAGATTTTGATACTGTTTTGTATCAAAAAATGTTTTCGAAAGTGTTTGACGGATATTCCTCATTACACTTCAGTCGAAAGAGTTAGCCTTGTGATAAAAACGAGAATTAGTTAAGTTTTGTAATTCCTCCTATTTCGGTTTGCGCGATTAGCGAAAAGAACCATACAAGTTTTGTTTGCACAAGATGATAGGCCCTTCAAATCTTACGTTAGGTTGTGATTAATATAGTGATTGAGAATATGTCCCTCGAATTCATGGAGCATTGAAAAAAAACTTATATGCGGTGGTAAACTATAACGAACAAAGTTTGGTGTACAGGTAAACAAATGAGGCACGCGACGCCTCTGTGTCAAATATTAAAAATTTAAATCTTGATTTAAAAAGCGAGATGAAAGTCTATGGGATCGATACTGTTGTGCTCAGAAAACGAAGCCTTGTCATATGATGTATAAAAAACGGTATGTTTTTCGTAATTAAACACCTCAAAGTCTAAATGAAAATTAGAAAATTAACCAAAACTCTTCCGTCGACCACATTACAGAATCTGTTCATTATATATTATTATTATATTCTGTATATAATATATAATATATATAATATATTATATATATATTATATATTATATATATTATAATTATATATTATAATTATAATATTACAAATTATAAATATATTTTATTCAAATCTGTAATAGAATCTAACATTTCTCGGTTGAGTGCATCATAGACCGTTATTTTTAGCTATTTTATATGTTGTATGTGTATTTTTAGAATGCTGAACGAGTCCCAAGCATCGTCTATTGGTTCTCTGTGTTATTACAGCTGAGCTGGCAATAACAGGGTAGCAACCGTGGGCGGTCAATCATGCTCATACTCATGCTATATGTGTATTTTCAGAATGCTGAACGCTCCCATATATTCTATGCACAAACCAAAACCTCATCAACCAAATGCATCGTTCAAAGTAAAATATCATCGCAAAATCCATGAGCATTGCCGGAATAAAATCAATGTTTGCTTTAAAAACACGAACCAATGTACTGGACAGCCGCAGTAGCCAGCACTTCTAGTCAACAATATCAATACTGCAGCTATAACTACAACTGAGATATGTATTCATGTACCTAAACTTGGAAACTGTCTTCCCTCGAAATCACGTATTTCCGATATTTTCATGATTCCGCCCTACAAATGGCACCACTGCCACAAACTGGCTGTCAAACACATTCCAATGCATTTCACTTTAACCCACACCCGCAAAGGGTAGGCGTAAAATATTGAATGATCCAAAACAAGTTGAACCGAATCGATTGTGGTAGTAGCCACAGAGAGTTGTGAATGAAAAACCATAACAAACAAGTTTCTACCCGCGGTTTCACCTTCACCACCTGTCCAAGCCACCTTAGTGCCTCCAAGTGCTTAGAGGAAACAAACGTGACTTTCGACCGATGCCATCGCTCACGCACCGTATGTGTATTGTGCTGTAATGTCTTATCGCATCTTGAGGCCAGTTTAAGTAGAACACCCGTTGGAGGGAGACCATTTCGTGACCACCGGTTCGACTTTGACCTAGTTTTCCTGGAATTGTGCCTTTTCAGTGTTCCAAACAGTGGGAGTTGTTAGTTTTAAGCATTGTTTCTGTGTTCCAAAATAGCGTAGGAAAAAAAATTGCCATGACCAATCGTCCCTTGCTGGCTTACCTGCCATTGCAACCCAAATGTGGAGACGAAGTGCTACTGCGAGCAAAACTGAAAAGCAATGCTGAAAGGTTTGGGAATGTGGTACTGATGTGCAATAATTTATTACTGAATAAAGATATATTCGCTTGCGTCATCCAGGTTTTCCGTGAATTTTTGCCTTGCCCGACCGGACCATGTCAGTGATGATCAGACTCCACCGTATATAGCGTACCACTTCAGGACGGATTTCTACGACGATGGAAATGCTGCGGTTGTTCACAATTGGAAGAATTGTAGCTGGCAAGCCCCAACGGAAGACCAGAACTATTGGATGTATGACATGAACGAGAAATTCACACTAATTTTTCGATTTCACGAAGAATGTATCAAAGTATTTGCGGAAGATACACAACACACGCCGGACTACGAATTTGAGCACAAGTTCCCGATGGAAAATATTAAAATGATCGAACTGTGGGACGATCTGGAATACGTGGAGGAGATCGCATTCAAGTATAACCGCACAGAAGGTATGGCAATGATATCATAGAACGTTATTTTTAGCTATTTTATATGTTGTTTGTGTATTTTTAGAATGCTGAACGCTCCCATATCTTCTATGCACAAACCAAAACCTCATCAACCGAATGCATCGTTCAAAGTAAAATATCATCGCAAAGTCTATGAGTATTACCGGAATAAAATCAATGTTTGCTTTAAAACACGAACCAATACATCGGACAGCCGCAGTAGCCAGCACTTCTAGTCAACAATATCAATATTGCAGCTATAACTACAACTGAAATATGTAT
This sequence comes from Ochlerotatus camptorhynchus, assembly GCF_037179485.1. Taxonomy (NCBI): domain Eukaryota; kingdom Metazoa; phylum Arthropoda; class Insecta; order Diptera; family Culicidae; genus Ochlerotatus; species Ochlerotatus camptorhynchus. The sequence continues at coordinate 2,010,505 of NW_027040918.1, read as the reverse complement.
TCATGTACCTAAACTTGGGAACTGTCGGCAGCTTGATCTCTCGTCACATTTATGCCATAAAATGCCTTACGTGCGATAATCGGAATGTCGATGATTTTAAAAACTCAAACCAGCTTTAACCAACCATGTCTACATGCACAGCAATAAGGTATAAGAAAAATTGTCACACTTGTTTACTCAGTAAGTAAAGAAATACAAGACAATGAATCGTTATCGCTGATAAGGTGTTTGATTTGAAATGCTTTAAAGGTGTTATTTCATTCCGACGAGACACAGTGGGGCGCGAAGCCATTCGCGTGGCCAAAACCTCTAGCGCCGTTGGTTTACTTCCAATGTTCTACAAAATTGCTCAGTATTAAAAGCGTCATCTTTTAACAATTTCATATTAGTTCATTTTTACGCCTCATAGGTGGCTCTCAAGTCTATCTTTTGAACGAAGCGTCCTAGCCGGGTGGTTTCTTTGGCAAAGTTGTGTAATTTAATTTCACAGAATTTTCTAGAGCACATACCTCAGACACTGTTGGGATTTCGTACATGAAACTGCAAACAAATGTGGGGTAGTAGCGTAGTAGTCCTACTATTGCATGCCATGTGGGAGCTGACATTTATGCTTCTAAAGTTTTGAAGTTATAAGGTGATATAGCAAAACTAAGGTTTCGATATAACTTCAGCTTATTGATAAAAAAAGGAGTGAAATCAGGCTACAAATTATATTTAATTTAACAAGCTTGTATATAACATTGCAGATTTATGCGATATTGTCTTTAAATTTACGCTAAATCAGTAGTTTTCTTCCTTTGCGGTTCCATGCACCCTTTCCAAAAATTGTTCATCACTATTCTCCAGTTAAGAAAAAAAAATAGATACATAGTTAGCACATTAGTCGACGACAAAGTAAACCGCATGTAATCTTCAACGTCTAGCCAGCGTTTCTCAATCTATAGGTCGCGATCCATTAGTGGGTCTAATTCTAATACTTATTCAAATCTTTTAACGGAATCTCATCCCCTTAAATGTTTTGGCGTTTTAAGATCATTTAAGAATGGTTTTGACACTTTTAAGATTAGTTAATTAATTGTTTTGGCGTTTTAGGTCATTTTGGAGATTTCATTGGGGCATTTTTAAGTCAGTTTGGAAAGTTTAATTTAGACTGTATTGTGCCGTTTTTAGCGTCTTTAGTGCCATTATGACGTTTCAAGATTATTAAGGACTGCTCACTTTTAAAAAGGACACACACTTTAGGTCACAACTTTTTTGTTTGTCTACTTAGCTGGATGCTTTCTTTGCTCTATTGTAAGCAGCATACCAAAATGTATTACCGGTTCTCATTTTACCAAGTGGTTTCATTCCGGTTACAAGACAATCATTTTTTAAATCTTCTGTCATAAGATTCAAAAGTTTACATTTAATATTTAATTTGTATTCATGATGTAAATAGGGCTTAAAAACTATCAGTTTGGTTAAAAATCAATCGAATGTTTCACTGAAATTGGTATCATTAGTGATGATTTTCTCAAGATGGCCAAACTGCTCCACTTTCCCCTACTGCCGACTACATTCAACAACACACTGTGAAGTTCTAACATGATTTGGCATCTTGTCATTACGGAAGAGCAAATCAGTGATGTGCAGCTATTTCTCGGCTATTTTCTAATCAATTGAACTGATCTCGTAAAAAATATACCGAGTTCGGTAAAAAAAAGTTAGTGTGTTGATTTTCTTCCAGAACCCAATTCATTTTGACGTTGTTCTGAATGTTAGATTTCAACCGAGATTACCATTACGAAGAGTTTGTAACGTTGAAACGTGTCAGTGTCCGCCTTGTCGAAAGGGCGTTTTGATGAGTCAATAATTAACTCATATGTCAAAGTAGCGAGAGCTTTAATTCGCTAAACGTTTCTCTCCAACACAGCCCAAAGAAAATGTCTGCGCGAAGCTAATATAACCAAGAATGTAGGCTAAAAATACAAAAGACAAAAAATAACTGATTAATAATGCTACTATCTCGAATAATTAATGACAAAATAGAATACGTACCTTTAATTAAGATCAAGCTATCCAAATAACTGGCTCGCGATACCACAAAAATCCTCCGCCGAAAATTGATGATATGATGGTGATATGGAACTACCACTCACTGTAGCAAGATAACTGTCCATAGACTGTGGACTATCCTCGCTGTTCGACATGATCAAGTTTAATAACCTCTAATTGTACTCAACCTGCCATTGTATGAAGGGCCAAAAACGGTTTGGGTGAATCCGTGGGCAACATCGCCCACCTGCATCCACGGGATAAATGAGAATCTCCTTCCAATTCCAACAACATGATCATACAAGCGGTCAACAAATAGGAGTGGGAAGAAGACCTCACCCTCTTTTCACGAAATGTTAAAGACAGGGAGATGGCATTTCCACTCTCCCCATCCATTTCGCTTCAATCGGGTGTCTTGGTGGACCGTCCCGTCCCTTGCATTTAATGTTTCACATAATAATGGAATGAAAGTTAAAAGAAAAATAAAGGAAAGACCTCACCCGATGCTGCAAAGGAATCCATGACATTACGATGATTTCGAAGAGCTCCCATAGATATGCTGCCACTACTTCTTTAACCGGTGTTGAATACAGCACTCTTGCCTTTCGTTCCTCACACAACAGCGTGAACCCCAATCAACCACGAAACACACTCAAACTGGTCAAAATAGAGGGACCTCAGCAGAAAAAAAGAGGACTGCGTTAACTTTCAATCACCAATCACTAGCGACAAAACGGGTTCAGATCGCCAGTACCCAGCCTGTACGACGCAGTACCAGCTCCTCATAGGTCGAAACAGCTCGTGACCAGCGCCGAAATCAGAACCGACAACTCCAGCGATTGAAAACAAACCCGTCTAATAGCGGCCACAGCACACTTCGATTGCATTTCTGAAACACAACCTGAACGCACAAACACGACGACGACAACATTCGACAAACACCTTTTGTGCGGGAGGCGGAACGCACACACACAGCACGATCTGAACTGCTATTGTTGAAAGCCAAACGCGAACTGAGCAATCCTCTGTCGAAAATTCATCGAAAATTCTTCCTTCCGTTATAAGGCATTTTACGAGACGTTTCGAGTCAGCTGTTTTTTTCTGTTTACCTATTTTGACGTTTACCAGCGGGCCGATTTGTTGACATACCACGACCAAAATCAAAACAAAAACATCAGACGTTAACAATAACAATGCCTCGAGCATGTTCGAGTGGCCCGCCAGGAACTGTCATCAAGACGCACGTAAAATAGCTAATTCACTTCCAGTTTCCGATGAAAAAACGGTCGGCAAAACCAGAGAAGATGTTTTATAAGAGGCGCGCGGAAAGAATAAAAGTAAATCTGGTTGCACGGCCATCTAATAGCAACAATCAATACGAAACTAACGATTTTAAATTGGCTCACCACTTTAGTAGCCTATTGGTCCCAAGCAAACGATTAACGTACCCTATTCTAGTTGAAATTCTATTACTACACTATGTTTGTTTTGATAAGGCATTTTACGAGACGTTTCGAGTCAGCTGTTTTTTTCTGTTTACCTATTTTGACGTTTACCAGCGGGCCGATTTGTTGACATACCACGACCAAAATCAAAACAAAAACATCAGACGTTAACAATAACAATGCCTCGAGCATGTTCGAGTGGCCCGCCAGGAACTGTCATCAAGACGCACGTAAAATAGCTAATTCACTTCCAGTTTCCGATGAAAAAACGGTCGGCAAAACCAGAGAAGATGTTTTATAAGAGGCGCGCGGAAAGAATAAAAGTAAATCTGGTTGCACGGCCATCTAATAGCAACAATCAATACGAAACTAACGATTTTAAATTGGCTCACCACTTTAGTAGCCTATTGGTCCCAAGCAAACGATTAACGTACCCTATTCTAGTTGAAATTCTATTACTACACTATGTTTGTTTTGATAAGGCATTTTACGAGACGTTTCGAGTCAGCTGTTTTTTTCTGTTTACCTATTTTGACGTTTACCAGCGGGCCGATTTGTTGACATACCACGACCAAAATCAAAACAAAAACATCAGACGTTAACAATAACAATGCCTCGAGCACGTTCGAGTGGCCCGCCAGGAACTGTCATCAAGACGCACGTAAAATAGCTAATTCGCTATGAAAGTTTGACAGATAACATCAGGGGTGTGTGGATTCATGCAGAACATGCAGGGGTGAGTGAAATAGCTTGGGACTGCTTGGGACCGTTGTTCTGGTACTGAGTGAGCCAAAAATAATAATGATTTTCTTCGGGACCCACACGCAGAAAAAACTATCGTCGAAACAAAAATATTTGAGGTAAATTTAAACGTAAACTCAGTTTGTTCTGGCCACAAAAATAAATTAGGTTGATTTCAAACGTATTCCATGTTTGAAGTCATGTGAAATCAATGTTTAAAATAAAAATAATATTACGTTTATTTTAAAAATATTCGTGTTGAAAATAAACGTATTTGTTTTTGTTTGGTTTGACAGCTAGACGAACAAAAATAAATATGCTTATTTTAAACATGCTTCTCATGTTTTTATTTTAAACATACATATTTTCAAATTATTTTAGAAGTTGAGTGCAGGGTAAAGCAAAATAAAACTTATTGCAAATGAAAAACAAAAAGATCATGCCTGCTCTTTTTCGGGTGCGATTAAGGGTGACCTAATAGTATTGGGGTCCTGGTCCGGGATGCGGGTACCCGTCGGGGTTGGTGTTCGGGGATTTTAGTTCAGTTGAACCGGTGAAAAATTGTGACATTACCGTCGTTTTGTCGTTTCTTCCACTGGTCATCATACCGGTTTCTTTCTACGTTCGGATTTTCGTTGTTCTTTCGAAGTCACATGTGGATGAGGATGATATAGAGATCGGCATCATAAACGACGGAGTGAAGTTGATACTGTGGGGTTCCACCGGTTTTGTCGAGCTGGTTTCCGGATCCATCTTCGGTTATGCCACTTTCAGGTCGTTTTCTGTTGAGTTGAGCAAAGCTGGGGCAACTTTTTCCGAATGCAATAAGAAGGAAATAAAGATGCATGACACGCTAAAAACCGTTTACCCAAATCATATGTTGTTGAAATAAACATGCTTGTGAATTTTATTCAAACATAAATATTTTAGTTTTAAACATGCTTTCAATTTACTTTGAATAATTCATATGTTTAGGGTATAAACATTTATATTTTTGTTTTAAATGAACAAAATTTGTATCCGTGCAGTGGTCTTAGAGTTACCTCTATGCTAATAGTACGTTCAGACTACAGAGTTATAACAACCGGTGGAAACTAATGATTTTAAATTGGCTCACTACTTGACTAGCCTATTGGTCCCAAGCAAATCGATTAAAGTACCCCATTCTAGTCGGAATTCTAGTACTACACAATATTTGTTTTGATTCGCTATGAAAGTTTGACAGATAAAATGAGGGGTTAGTGGATTTTCCTATGTTTCGAGGGGTGCATCAATTAGCTTGGGACCGAAAATAGTACCAGAGCTGAGCCAAAAAGTTGAGCACATTTCTTCGGGACCTTCTGGTCTTAGAGTTACCTCTATGGTACTATCTTCGATCCCAAGCTAATCGATTCACCCCTCGAAACATAGGAAAATCCACTAACCCCTCATTTTATCTGTCAAACTTTCATAGCAAATCAAAACAAACATTGTGTAGTACTAGAATTTCGACTTGAATGGGGTACGTTGATCGATTTACTTGGGACCAATAGGCTAGTCAAGTAGTGAGCCAATTTAAAATCGTTAGTTTCGTATTGATTGTTGCTACTACTGTGTTACCTGACTTATAACGAATATACGTTCTATAAGAGTACCCCGAATACAACGTATGACTCGTCTAATTTTCCATAGCATTTGCAATGTTTAATTAGACGAACTATACGTTGTATTCGGGGTACTCGTATACAACGTATATTCGTTATAAGTCAGGTAACACAGTAGTCTTAAACGCTGTCCAGACTGGAGAGTTATAACATAGAGGTAACTCTAAGACCACTGGGTCCCGAAGAAAATCATTATTATTTTTGGCTCACTCAGTACCAGAACAACGGTCCCAAGCAGTCCCAAGCTATTTCACTCACCCTTGCATGTTCTGCATGAATCCACACACCCCTGATGTTATCTGTCAAACTTTCATAGCGAATCAAAACAAACATAGTGTAGTAATAGAATTTCAACTAGAATAGGGTACGTTAATCGTTTGCTTGGGACCAATAGGCTACTAAAGTGGTGAGCCAATTTAAAATCGTTAGTTTCGTATTGATTGTTGGTTATAACATGTTATAACGGTTGTCAAATAATTGCAACACAGAAACCACCATCAAGATAGCGCTATAACATGTTATAACTCTGTAGTCTGAACGTACTATTAGAGTTACCTCTATGGTTATAACATGTTATAGCGCTATCTTGATGGTGGTTTCTGTGTTACAATAATTTGACAACCGTTATAACATGTTATACCTGCTCAGTCTGGCCAGCGCTAAAGTTATTTTGTCTGCCAGGTTTGGCAGCCCACAATTTTGTGTCTACTTCTAGTGACTTTTAATTTGAGCGGATACTTTTTTGATCGTTTCGGTAGTATCGGTATTCAAACGAAGTATTTGAATAATCAATTTTTGACAACACAGATTGAAACCAAATATTTCATATTGGAGCGGATATTTTACAGAGCGTTACGTAAAATTATGCAATCTGCGCTTAATTTGGCTTAACTGGTAGCTTGCCCACGCATGCTAACACTACCATCACCGACCGAAGATCAAATGCATTGTTTACAAAAGCAGATACGTCCATTTAAAAAAGTAATCGAGAAGTCCCTTTTCTGAAGTCATTCGCCAAATTCATTTGTTATAAAAAACTTGACAGTCGATCAGCGGCTTTGTAATTTTTTAAAAATATTTGCTCTTTGGCATTGATGTAAATATAAACAATCAATCTCAACAGATTATACTAGTGTTTTATTTGTATTGCAAAAGTCAAATAGTATCCAATTGCACTTTTCATACGCAACCATATAATGAAATTGTTATACTATATGTTACCTAACGACGTGTTTGGGGTATCATTCAAACTATTTGTGAATAGTTCAATAATTTGGGTTATCATTCGTGTATGGTTTTTTTTTTTTTGGAAAACTTAATTATCTCAAAAATTAAATTTCAACCGCCATCTCAATAATCCTCACGCTTTTCCTCGTGAAGCGCTCGTGTTTACTTACATTTCTTGATTGGAACCGAGTTTGACGGTTCGATTGGATCTTTTGGCTTCAGTCTTCGCGCGTCTCTTCACGGCGCATGGGAACGACCCAAATTTGAGTTTAGTTCACTCATAATCGCCAAAAGTGCAGGAACTCATCGATGAGTAAAATTTGTCTCATGGTTTCCTGTGGAAAACCTAAAAAATCTGCCGGAAAATGAGGAAAATGACGAAAATTTTATTCAGTCTCGGAGTAGTACCAACAATCAATTCGAAACTAACGATTTTAAATAGGCTCACTACTTGACTAGCATATTGGTCCTAAGCAAATCGATTAACGCACCCCATTCTAGTCAAAATTCCAGTACTACTTTATGTTTGTTTTGATTCGATATGGAAGTTTGACAGATAAAATGAGGGGTTCGTGGATTATCCTATGTTTCGAGGGGTGAATCGATTAGCTTGGGACCGAAGATAGTACCATAGAGGTAACTCTAAGACCAGAAGGTCCCGAAGAAATGTGCTCAACTTTTTGGCTCAGCTCTGGTACTATTTTCGGTCCCAAGCTAATTGATGCACCCCTCGAAACTTAGGAAAATCCACGAACCCCTCATTTTAACTGTCAAACTTTCATAGCGAATCAAAACAAACATAGTGTAGTAGTATAATTTCGACTAGAACGGGGTACGCTTATAGATTTATTTGGGACCAATAGGCTAGTCAAGTAGTGAGCCAATTTAAAATCGTAAGTTGCCACCGGTTGATAGTACCAGAGCTGAGACAAAAATTTGAGCTCGTTTCTTCGAGACCTTCTGGTCTTAGAGTTACCTCTATGGTAGTACCAATAGACTGAGTGAATCCAATCTTTACTTTTCTCAAATTCGGGATTTTTTCCCTGGAAAAACCTGGGAAAACATGAGGCAAATTTACTCATCGCTGAGTTCCTGCACTTTTGGCGATTATGAGTGAACTAAACTCAAATTTGGGTCGTTCTCATTCGCCGTGTTATTAAACATCGTCTCTGGACAAAACCTGCCGTATCAACTCCTGGCAAAATTAAAGCCCTACAGTAAAAGTATGGACGTCTGTCAAAAGTTGTTCCAATCGAACAGTCAAAATGCACCGCTTTGCTCGATTGGAACAGCTTTTTTTTCAGTTTTGTGGTGACAGTCGTCCATACTTTTACTGTAGGGCTTTAGGGAAAATGGGAAGACAAAACAACTAAGCGGGACCCACAATACTGCGTCACCGTCAGCGTTGACGAAAAATGACAGATGTAATGCATGTCAAGTTGCTTTTCCACCGACATCTCTACTTGGCGACTTCACATCGACGCTGCGTCAGTCCGTCAATTTTGATCAGATTCTAATTTGACGCTCACGCTGACGGTGACGCAGCTTTAGCCTTCCAAATTCACTGCACTATAGGTAGGGGAGAACAGTACATAACGCACCCCCGGGGTAAGACGCACTTTTTCATTTTATTTTGAGTTTTTCTTGGAATGTTTAATCCATTTCTAGGATTTATCATGCAGGATTTTGAGTTCAGATGCTATGCTAGAAGTGCTGCTTGATAAGACAACAAAAAAGTTACGTAAAAGCTATGAAAAACACAAATGAAAGTCAGCTGGTGCGTTCTGCCCAGGGGGTGCGTTGTATACCATTCTCCCCTATTCAAATTCTACAAAAACGTTTCGACAAAAACTTACCGAACAATAAAGAATTCCATGCACGAAAAGATGGCCGCTCCGAAACAGTCCAAAATGGCCTCACAATCACTGGTACCGCAAACAATAAACGCAGCGAGTTTCTACTTCTTACCTTAACACTACGGCGGTAAAGAAACTTTGTCTTCTACAGCGCTAAACTTGCACTTCCTCACTTTGTTCACTTTTACTCGTATGCCACTTTAGGCCATTTTAGATATAATTACTCGGACTTTATTCCTATATAAGTATGACACCAGAGTTTCTAGTCGACTGTCAACTTACTAAGACCTTTCAGTCTTTGTTTTTCATCTTCGTTCATCTCTTTAGAGGATTTTGACTTTGAAGTCGAATGAAATGGATTCTTACAACTGAGAGTTTTTCACTGACTAGATTTTGCTGTCCACCATACAAATTTCCTTGAAATTCTGCTGGAAATTCTCTCGAAATAGTTGGAAACAAAATTCACTAAGAGCTTTCTTTTGAAATACCTAAAAATTATCGCTGGAATAACCTTGGAATACATCTCAGAATTCCTATGCAACTCTCCTAATATTCTCTTGAAATTTCCCTCAAAATTTTGTTGAAACTCTCCTCGACATTAATTCCCTTTGAATTTTCTTCGGAATTACCAAGATCCTTATAATTCGTTTGGCATATCCTCACATTTCATTGTATTTTAATCATAATTCCCATTAAATTCCGCTCCATCCCTTGAAATTATCCTTAAAAATCCCTTAAAGTTCTCCTTACTAATCTTTTAGAATTCTTCTTAGTTTGGAATTCTAGTCAGTTCAGTCAGTTGCATTCTTTTTCGAATTGAATTCAAGTTGTCCTGGAATTCTACTCACATTTAATCGTAATCATTATTAGCATACCATAAGTATTCTCCTAAAAATACCATGGAATTACGCTTCGAATTCCTTTTCCTTATCTAATGATTCTCTTTGAACCATCTTGCAATTTTCCTCAGAATTGTCACGAAAATATCCTCAAAATAATTCTGAAAATCTTCCCAGGTTTCTTAGAAATTAACCTCAGACTTTGCTCATTTTAATTTGCATTAAATCCAAATGCACCTGAAATAATTACTAAAGTATTTAAAAAAAATAACTAACCCATAATGTTCATACATCCTCGTACAAATTTATCAATACTCATCAACAGCTAACTTTCCAATTCCGTCATCCCGCCATGAGCACTCAATTTCTGAGTGTACTTACTTTCTCAGAAACGTGCACTTTACTGGGCAGAATACCAAACCGTAAAGTCACGACAGCTGACTCCATATAGGATGTTAATTACTCAACAATTCCACTTGTGTATGTCCCCAGCTTTATGTGTGTAAGGGGATTTTTGTTCCCAGAATCGTAATTTTCCCACGTAGAGAATGCATTTCCTCTAACGATAATAATCATAATTAGGTGGTATTTTAGTACGGCAACCGTATGCAAATGACATTAACTAATGTGCACCTGTTCGACTAGATCCAATTTTCCCTAAATGCTTCTCTCTGTTGCTTGCTCTCTAAGCATTTCATACTCTCTGAGAGTAAACAGGATCTGAAGTTGAATTTATAAACTTTCTATCGGACATGTGCTCTGCTCGTCATGAACTCAGTATCGAGAGAGAATCCAAGCTGTGAGCATACACGTGGATCGCGCGGGTGAAAATCGGTAATACGTAAATGATGAGTGAACGTCCATTTAGGGCTCAAATTCCGAAAAAGCCCGATATAGGTGATGAAGTGATCGTCAAAGGAAAGCTTAAGCCGGACGCCAGTGTGTAGGTGTTTTCATAAGAGAAAATTATAGCGGTGATTTAGGAGAGAGCGAATTTCAACGCGTTGTGTATCGTTTTAGATTTTCTGTGAACTTCATCCTGCCCCAGCCGCCTCCGGTACAGAAATCCTTCTCGGCTCCTGCATCTAGTGAGATCAATGGTCAAACTACTCATAAATGTTGCGGCCAACCAACAAGCCCGAACCAAACCTGGCCCTACATTGCATACCACTTCAAGGTGATTTTCAACGATGATGGCTCAAGTATCGTGGTTCAAAATTGGAAAAATGTCGTTTGGCAGGACGAGCGGCGTAGTGTTAGTCACTCGTTCCAGGACCGGACACGACCATTTATGCTAATCTTTCGCTTTCACCACGACACGATAAGGGTATTTGTAGACCACACGCATCATACCCCAGACTACGAATTTGAGTACCAGCTGCCTCTCGAACGCATCCGAACCGTGGAAGTATGGGATGACGTAGAATACGTCGAAGAAGTGACGTTCCGGTTTAGGAATGTAAGTGGGAAGTCAATGGACAGTGAAGTGATCTTTAATAAGTTCAATATTTTCAGAACGTTCAGAATGGCACGTAAACCAATCATCAATCATAACAATCAATGTAGATTGTGGATTGCCTGTCTCACCTCGTGGGAAGTAAACATTTATCTTTACTCACATGGAAAACCTAAACACACAAATCGCTTGGTGGAACTAAACAAGCTTCAATCACGTCTGCTTACAAGCGGATATCGTTTCGAAATTTCCCATCGCCTAGTAGCTATTTATTGACCACGGATCTTAGGAGCAGCTGTAAATCACGACCTGCACGCCGCAGTTGCTGTGGATGATATAACTCAGTATTATCACATGTTTTAAAATGTTCCTGTAGCACGATGCTATATCAAGTGCAATAATGAAATTAAAACATTTATCGTATTGTATCGACATATCCAACCGAATGGGATTCTCTCTTCCTCTCCCTCTGAACATGTCCCACTGCCTTTTTTTTTGCTTTGTTTTCAATAACACCAAACAGCCATAATTACAATCAATATCCCACAGCTATCATCACTCGTGTGAATACAGATACTTTGTCGGGGATGGCTATTTTTGTTTCTAGTATTCTGTCCGCTGCTGATATGGTGTATATATATATAAATTTATGTCATTGATTGTGAGGCATACGAGCAAAAACGCTATGGGAAAAACAATGGATGAATAGTAGGCTTTGCGAAATAGACGAACATAGCAAAAAAGAGACATGTTCGTCTTTTGCAATTGGTAGGAACAGGATTTTTTCACATAAAAACCAAGAGTGAGTAATTCTAGCGTTCAAAATCATAAAGACCTAATTGCGATGATCGATTCTCTTCATCGATTTTCTCTTCGCATTACTACAGTTAAGTGAACCAATTTTGCGAAATTTTTCCAGTACAGTGTACACTCTGATATATTAGTACTCGTCGATTGTTTACAATTTAATCATTTTTGTCATTCACGAGGTTTACACGTAGCATCGTATAAAAAGTATACTATCTTCAGTATATTTTAAACTAAACCAGATTTGTGCGAGAATATTATGGGCCATAATTTATGGCCAGTGCTTTCGCATCACTGCAATTTCGGACCAATACATCTTGAATTGGTTAATAAACTTAATAAACATCGAAAGATTTAATATGTAACAAGTTTAAAAGGGCGATTCCCAAAGGACTTTCTTCGTATGGGAATGGCTCTTTTGAACAAGTCATATATCAATTCTCTTGCAACACGAGAAAAGGGCCTATTATTCAGGGGAAACATGTCAGAAGGGTCTAACTCGCAACGTAAACAATGACTTGGATCGTCGGTTTCTTACGAATGACAACACACCCATTCAAACTAACTAAATCATCAGACAGAACAATGTTTGTTCTATGAGCTGGTGGAGTCAGATTCCGTGGGTGTGTTAACGTTTCGAGTTATACCCTACTGACATGTTTCATCTGCATTGTTGATCGATTCTCTTCATCGAATTTCTCTTTCGCGAATAACCCGACTGTAGACTAAAAAATTCATTTGCAGACGGGTTTTTTTTTCTCCTCTGTACGGGACCTGAAACCACTGATGCGACTAAAAATTTCGAAAGTGATAAACTAGATAAACATTTAGAAAAGGTCCAATCTGCATTGATCGATTCTCTTCATCGATTTTTTCTTTCGTTAATAACTCAGCTGCAAAACCTTTCCCTGTAAACCTTACCAGTATTTGACGTTTTGGACGCTAGATAAGAACCTCCTTTATCAAACTATGTGGTAGAATTAGCGCGAAATTTGTTTGCATAGCAGTGGTTATCAAAAGAGAAAGTTGATGAAGAGAATCGATCAAAGCAGACAGGACAATTTGAAATGTTCATCGAGATAAGGGCGTATACGCATTGCTACAGCTAAGTGAAACAATTTTCTAGAATTTGTTCAATCCAAAGTTGTAACAGGTATTATTGGCTATCACAAGCAACAGCGAACGCACCGAGCAACGTTAATTCTAGCGACTTATTAAAACAAGAGAAAATCGATGAAGGGAATTGATCATCGCGTTTAAACACTTATGCATGCTCACTGTCGATTTGATCTATTGTAGTATATGCTGTGTCCTTAGTTTAGTGCATGTCGTATTACCAATCGGTGGAAACTAACGATATTAAATTGGCTCAATACTTGACTAGTCTATTGGCGCCAAGCAAACGATTAACGTACCCCATTCAAGTCGAAATTCTAGTACTACAATATGTTTGTTTTGATTCACTATGAAAGTTTGACGGATAAAATTAGGGGTTCGTGGATTTTCATATGCTTCGAGGGATGTATCTATTAGCTTGGGACCGAAGAGCTGAGCCAAAAAGTTGAGCACGTTTCTCCAGGATCTTCTGGTCTTAGAGTTACCTCTATGGTCAGTCAAAATTGGATTCCGCATCACAATTAAGGAATGACACCGATAATGACCATGCATCAGAACCCTACCCAACAAACAATTCAAAGTCACAAATAAGCATACACATTGAATAAATGCTGTATAACAGTGAACAATGCTGAATAAAACAGGAAGTCGAATTATGTGCTGAAAAAAGCTCATTGAGATCGATAGATGCGCCTTTATTCCGCCGTTTGCTCTGACATGATTAACTTCCTTATTAAAAGCTTTATAAACGTTGACTGTCTTCCTTATTCAGAATCAGAAGTTTGATCTAATAACAAACTGAATAAGTGTAATTTGCACATACATTTTAGTTTTTATTAGACTGATTTCAATTGATTGAATAAGAGGTTTTTTTTTTATTATTATAGTCACTTTAACACTCTAGGGTCATTCGTTACTTATCCGGGGGTGAGAGTTGAGCTCGTGACTTTGGCGTGAGAGGTATTGATGTTAACCACTACGCCGGGGTCGCCCCTAGAATAAAATGCTTTATTAAACGTCTTATAAATGTTTCCTAGCTCCATTATTAGATTTCATTGCATTGCTTTACAATATTGCTGTATAAAGGTGAATACACTCAGCAAAATAGCTCTTATACCACCCAACAAACAATTCAAAGTCACAAATAAGCATATATATTGAATAAATGCTATATAACAGTGTACAATGCTGAATAAAAAGAGTTGTCGATATGTGCTGAAAAAGCTCATTGAGATCGATAAATGCACATTTATTCCACTGTTTGCTATGATCTGATTAATTTACTTATTAATAGCTGCAAAAGATATTCCCAATTCAACGCCAGAAGTTCGATCTAATTATTTAGCAAACTGAATTTGAGTAATTTGTACATTCGTTGACACTTTAATTCGAATGTTTTCAATTGATTTTATAACATGCTTTATTAGACGTCTAATAAATGTTCTCCAGCTCCTTTATTAGATTTCATTGCATTACTTTCAATATTGCTGAATAAAGGTGAATACAGTCAGCATAATAGCTCTTATACCACTATGCGCCATGTTGTAATCACATGATTTGTAAATGCTTTATAAACAACGTATTAGATTCATTATTCGAGAACACTAATTCAGTCTTACAACAAGGCGAAATCAGTAGAGTAGTGGTTATCGTTTCCGCTTTCCAATTAGAAGGTCGTGAGTTCAATCCCAAGCTCAACCCTTTTTTTTTTATTTGTGTTGAACATAATTAATTTAAATAGTAATCATCGATCACATGACTCACGTTCATTGATCTAGTTTAAAATATAACCGAGCATCCTTTCTTTCGACTTGGAGATGTGAAGAGGCAACATTGGTGTCATTTAAAACAACGATGAATGAATTAATCATTCCCGCAGGGCCTTGAAGGCGAGACAGGAGGGAATTCGATTTTTAAATCTGTGTTAAAGAATGCGCTTTTTGCAGGTAATCGGTGATAATTTTAATCGCCATCGCAACAGTTGCATATTCGTGCAATTTTTAATAGTGACCTTTTGTTAATTGATAGTCTCATTTGTAGAAAAATTTCCAATCAATTTTCGTTTACGAATTAAAATCCATCATCTCTGGATCAAAATCAAACCACTTTCATGCCGCGACCAACTTTGGTTTTTTTGTAATTGTGGGTTGCCTTAACATGGTATGTTAGATTGAAACTTATGGGAACTGATATCCGATTAATGACCTTGAGAAATGTCCAGAAAATACTCTTTAACAAATTTATGGTGGTCCTGAAAAGGAACGTTTTGTCGTAATGGTTGAGTAATGCTGAGCGACAATTGATAAAGTGTTCATTTTAACAGAATTGTAGATGACTTTCCAATCGATTGGCTTGTTTAGAATTAAAATCCATCAGATATGGACAGAGTTATAACTGTTCAAAATCTTTCATAATTTTGTTACTTGTTGGGTTATTTTTGGTATAGAAATCACAGACGTAGTTCTACGTCAAAATTGCTGGATGTTTTCTCCGTCGAATGAAATATTTCCCAGTATGTATTGGTTTATTTCTCCATTTATAAACTTTTCGCAGCCAAAGACAGCCATACGTCAAAAGCATAGTCAATGGAAATAAACGTAATGTTACTACTACTTCTGGTTCATTGGAGGCATTTGCTCACAAATTTGGGTAGTTTTGAAATAGAGATTACTGAAATAATAAAAAATCTGAGAGAGAGGAGACAGCTTTGCTATCGATCACGCAAACGTCTTCGAGATCCAGTCATGAACTGTCACTGCAAACTAGGCCGAACATTAGAAATGGGTTGTTTTTATGTGTCCCACACATGATTTTTTGCAATATGATCAACAAATGATATCTATGTGTCGGACACATACATAATATGTGTACAAATAAAAGCTATGTGTAACCACACATACTACTCATTTGGCTCATAAATTTCATGTGTGCTTCTGGGTGGATTCTGTTTATGTGTGGTCACATGAAAATCATGTGGAATTTCACATGGAAATTCGTCAATAAAAATATGTGGAATTTTATTAGTGCAGGCTTGCCTTCGCAAACCAACATGATTGGGAAGGGGAGAAAAAAATAAGACAAAGATAACAAACCATCCGTCATTGAACTGACTCCTCTCTCTCGGATAAAAATGATGTTTATTCAACCCAGCGTTATATGAAAAATTCAATAATACTATGTATAAAATAATTTAAAATGGATTTGTAACGTCAATAATCGATTGTGAGTTGATATTTTTCAATTTTTAGACTTAAAAAAAGTTACGTTATATCGAGGTGGAAGTTACGTTATATCGAGTTACGTTGTATCGACTTACGTTATATCGAGTTACGTTATATCGAGTTACGTTATATCGATGTTGCTTTATATCGATGTATGACTGTATACATCGAGACAATCGATGATGAAACCGCCTTACGCTATGAAAAGGCAAATCACAACAAGCACACTATTGTTTGAGATAACAAGGAATTCAAGATTCCTGTGTATGTTGAGAGTGAGGCCGTGACAGTGCGCGTGCATGACCTTCATTTTCACACGCAGCATTTGACTGTCATCAATTTCATGAGGTAGTATGGAGTTGTGATATCTATCACACGGGAACGGTGGAAGTACCATTTCCCGGGAATCTACAATGGTGTACGAGTCCTTTGGATGAAGCTTAGTCGCCCCATTCCATAATGTGTGACCATAGATGGCGAAACAACGCTGGTGACATACCGGAATCAGCCCAAAACATGTCGTCACTGCGGAAAAGCAGCCCATCCCAAACAAAAGTGTGTGAAGACTACACGCAAACCAAAAATCTATTACAATGAATGTTAGTCCCATTTCGTGTTCTGTCTGTGCTTTTTTATTTCGTGTTCTGTCTGTGCTTTCACCTACACAAGCAAGCATTTGCCTTGATTTTTATGTATAACATGGTAGAACGACGCACACCCTTGCCTCGAATCTCTCCAGCAGAAAAAGTATACGAAGTCGAGTGTGAGAGGAAATGAGCGCTTCTTGTTTGCTTTTAGGCGATCCTTATTCCGAAGCATGGAGAGAGCAGTGGAGAAAGCACAGGTCTGATAATCGCAACGTTTGTGGTTCGAGTCCCAGTCGGCAACCTTTTTCCAATTTTTTTCGACATAATTCATTTCACTCACTAACACACCCCACATTTGTCAGTCTCCAATTCTCTTGCATTGGACCGCAGCTAGGTATATTGCATCCTCGGTTCATGCGGTCTCCACTTACATCCTCTGATGATGAATCCCACATAATTGTAAGCGAATCTTACATCCACCGGTTGGGTGTAATCTTTATCGAAAGAACACCTTTATCCGATCCATTTACCATCAGGGAAACCCGTAATCTCAAAGAAGTCCACAAATTATAGTCCCAATTTTTATTAAACCTAACAAACCAAGCTAAGCCGAATGTGTCTGATGCGCATCGAAGACGAGCTCAAGAATTCAATGGCGAGTGAGTCAGCTAAAAAACCGTGACAGAAAAATAAGTAGCTCAACGAAAAAACTTCAAATTTCAATCTATATTCACATCATTCCTTAACATTCATTCGGGTTGGACTAAACTCGGTTCAAAAAGCAAATTATTCATGGCCATGAAAAAAAAAAGTAGAAGGGTCTGTACCTAGGGGCACGAACGGAAGCTTGACGTAGGACCGCTAGTGGACGAAACAAATGTGAACATTTAGTTCTTTTAATTGGTCAATCATCAATTATCTTAACTCTTTCCGTTTTTATTTGTAAGCGTATCAAATTTGTAGTATGTATTTCAAAGAGAAAGTTGATGAAGAGAATCTAAGGGACTGTCAACTTGAGTATTTTCGACTTTAAAAGGTGTATTTTGATTTTTTTGTTATTTATGAATTTCTAAGTTTTGTGCATTTTGGTATTAAAGTGTATTCAATTCTCCCCTCACAGGATTTCCTTCCGAATTATAGGAATGGGGCGGGGCCGAAAGCATCGTTTGTGCAGAATATGTAAAAAAGGAGGGACTTCGAGAGATTGAAATTGTGAGAGCTAATTTTCTCACAAATTTGATTTTATTGGCTTTTTGAGGACTGAATAAACACCCAAAGTGAATTATTCCCACTTCTCTAAAATTCTATATGCATTTTTAACACTTCCTACCGGCATGTTCTGGAAAATAGTCGGACAATGATTAATCTCACCAATACATTCGGGCCTACAATTCCACACCTTCTATAGAGACCAGGTAGAACCTTGATAGCTAGCTGCTTGCGGGAACTGATGACCTTGACCAATGTCCAAACAATACTGTTTAACATATTTTTGGTGGCCCTAAAAAGGACCGTTTTGTAGTGATAGTTGAGTAATTCTGAGCCGGGTGTTCAACACGGATGATGCTGTCGAGCTGTATATCGTTTGGAGCGAGGGTGACACGCTTGGCATAGATGACCGACCTGCAGCGACTCACGAAGAGCTACTGATTTCGATCCATAGCATAGCGGTGCAGCTTCTTCCTCCTTTGATGGTTGCTTATGTGGGCTCTGCAGCTCGCTGCTTGCAGGCAGCCTTTCTTTGAGAATAACTTTCAACGCCACACGCCGAAAGCACTGCTACTGCTGCTACTAATTTCGACGACCGAACACCACCACACAGTGCACAGTGGTTGAAAAGTCCATTTTGACGCTCTTAATTAATAGCACCATGGAGAGTGAATTTAGAGTCATGACGTCTTGAGCAAAGTTGATGAGTATGACATGCTTCATCTTTTGAAGGCATGGGTTTGTGATTAATCCCCCTAAAAGTGAAATGGAAAATTTATTTTTTCACAATGTCGTGATAAATGGTTGATGTCTACAGCAAAGTTGTAGCAAAAATCGTTACAAACAACTTTGCTGAAGACATAAAAGTCGTAAATTCCACTCAAATCGAGATAGAGAGCGTTGTTTGAGGACGGACCCCCAAAATTACCTTTTTCATCAAAACATATATTTTCTTTAATTTTAGGTCTTCACTATGTTCAACAAAGTTGATTGGTATACTAAAATACACATCTTTCTAGAACATACTTTACCTGCATCTTTTTAATACGATGATCTATTGATAAATTTTCTTCTATTTTCCACATATTTTGGACTTGCGTATCTTTCTTAGGTGCAAGAAGGTGCAGATGAAATCAAATGCATCTAAAACTACATTAAAAGAGCTTTCAAATGGTGATAAGTTTGTCCGTCCACGACCGTCTGCTGGAGAGTTGTGATCAAAACAAACACCCGTTGATAGGCTTTATAGAAGTCATGTAAACAACAAGGGGATACTGTGTTTTATACCGCGTGATAAATTCGTTTCCATAGTAACCACTAAGCGGCTCCATAAACAAACTTCCCATTTCTCAGAGCTTATTAAATTCAAGAACTGCACATTTTCTTTTCAAACGGTTCCCAGAAGGTAAAACTGATGCATCAAGAACGAAAAAATCTGTCCATAGTGCTCATCACTGTTTTTCATCAAGCGTGAAACAATTGTGAAAGTATATGAAAGAATGTAAGATAGAAGAACTGCGGAAGCCAAACGAAGGAGAGAGATACTAATTCTGCCAAAGAAACCGGACAGCAGGGGAAGCTACGAAAGCAGGACTTTGAAGTAACATAGCATTATTTGGTAGGGCTTAATTTATTTTCAATTTTTCAATTCATCGTTAGATCACAACAAGTGCTAATGATCTTTTTTTTTTATTCAATTTAAGTTGAAATTGATAAGCTTGATCTCTTGTCACTCTGGTCAACAACGAGTGGAAGCTGTTCATGAAAATTCAACTGCGTTTGTGAGAAGGTACTCCAGTGTTATGCCATAAATGTGAATATTATGCCGGATGTGGTTGCACATGTCGGGAAACCCATTAAAATGATGTGCGACTTTTTTCAAAAGCTCTGAACCAAACATGCTCGTGCTTGGTTGTCAAGTGTCACACCGAGTATTTCAGTAAGCCGTTCACGCTTCCGAAAAACGTTTTAAACTTGCTTCCGTCTACTGCTGAAAATGTGAAAAGTGTGGCAGGACGGAATGTTGTTCCTTTCGAAGAATGTTGTGAAACAACGTAAAGGAAGAAAACTGCAGAGGTTCGGAATGAGCTAGCATTTGCGACACATATGAAGATGAGAGAATCAAGTAAGAAATAGGTGACGGATATCCTGAAAAACGTTTCTTACGCAAGTCCTGCAGATGAAAATAAGTTGGTTCATTCTTTGAAAAAGTCCTTGAGCAACCCTATACCCGAATACACAGATCTACAAGTTTTGGCTTTGTTAATCGACACCAACCTATCGAACCTGGTATTACTTGCCAGCTACACACTTAGATAATTTTACAGAAATCTCAACAGCTGAACGTTCGGTAAACAGTTTCACAGATTGCCTGTGGTTTTTCACAAATATCTGTGAATTTTTCACATATATGTGTAAAAAATTACAGGAAAACTGTAAAACTTTTTTACCGAACGTTCAGCTGTTGAGATTTCGGTAAAATTTCACAGAAATCTGTGAAATAATCTTAGTGTGTAGTATTCATAAAGTATTGATACATAGATCAGCGGTGATTGAACATTTCCTTGTTCCAATCGGTCAGCTTTCTGAGTAAGCACATGAGGCAAGGAACAAGGATTGGCAGAGGTACATGCATTTAACCAAAATAACAACGAATACATAAATAAAACTTTTATTTAACAGATACCGAGAGTTCAATACCCGCAAGCAATTAAGATCGCTAACAAATCGTGATTTATTGAACTGGCTCCTAGTATCATCAGTGCATTGATTACTAGCATTCATGGATGATCTAAAAAGCACGAGAAGCCATTGTCGAGTGATGAAACAGCTGCTAGCAGAAGAAGCTAAAGGAAACGATAATGATTATGATTATGATTATGATAATAATGATGATAATTGAATACAATACAAAATATTGACAACAAAAATGCAAAACCAATCGAACAAAAAGTTTTTATTTGGGAAAAATATGTGGATATATTGAAGTTGATTATCTTTTTTATACTGGTTATATCATAAAACAGAGTAAAGATATGGATACTAGTTTTGACCACAACTCTCCAGCAGACGGTCGAGCTTACCACCATTTGAAAGCTCTTTTAATATAGTTTTAGATGCATTTGACTTCATCTGCACCTTTTTGCACCTAAGAAAGATACGCAAGTCCAAAATATGTGGAAAATAGAAGAAAATTTATCAATTACTCATCATATAAAAATGATGCAGATATAATATGTTCTAGAAAGATGTGTATTTTAGTATACCAATCAACTTTGTTGAACATAGTGAAGACCTAAAACTAAAGAAAATATATGTTTTGATAAAAAAGGTGTTTTTGAGGGTCCGTCCTCAAACAACGCTCTCTATCTCGATTTGAGTGGAATTTACGACTTTTATGTCTTCAGCAAATTTGTTTGTAATCATTTTTGCTACAACTTTGCTGAAGACATCAACCATTTATCTCGACATTATAAAAAATAAATTTTCCAATTCACTTTTAGGGGGATTAATCACAAAACCCATCCCTTCAAAAGATGAGGCATGTCAAACTCATCAACTTTGCTCAAGACGTCATGACTCTAAATTCACTCTCCGTGGTGCTATTAATTAAGAGCGTTAAAATGGACTTTTCAACCACTGTGCGGTGGTTGGTCGTTGGGAGCGTGTGGTTCTGAGTATGGCGATGAGTGTGCAAAATATTACGCCATTCCATCCTCCCTATTCGCACGCGCCCGAGGATCGGAGGCGAATGCCACTTCAACTTGTTTCGTCTACTTACTACTATTTGACGACTGTGCTGGGGAAGCAGCATAAGCATGAAGGTAATTGGTGGATTTGTTAGTTAATTCGACGCTTTTGAACAATGCTGGACATTCACCAGTTTTTCAATAGTTTCTTATTGAAAATCAACATTCGGAAGCATTGTTATCGATACGTAGCCATATTTCTGATCGATTGGTGATAAAACTATTGAAATTCGACCAGGGGCAGCTGAGTTATTAACGTTCAAAATCTTTCTTAATTTGTTACATGTTCCATTTTCGGTTTTCACAAAGTGTACCCCCATATAGAAATCAAAGACGTAGTCCTACGCCAAAAGTACGTACATACCTGCGCAGGTTTTTTCGATGCGATGCGCTGATGGCGACGGATGAATTGGTGATGGCGACGGATGGAGCGGTAATGGCGGCCGGTGACCTTACCAAGGTCCTGGCGATGGTGACTGTCGACCTTCCGACGACCTGTGATGATGGCGGCGGTCTCGGAATGGCGTCGATCAAGCTGCGGAAATTGCGTGCAGCGACGAAAAGTGACTCGTGTGCGGTATGGCCGAAATTAGAGGTGCGGAGGTAGTGGCGGCTGGACGGAAGGCTTTCGATTTGCTTTCTAGAGAGAAGAAGAATGACCAACGTACCGTTCGCGTTTGCAACCGTTGAACGAGCTTTTTTGTATTTACACTATCTACACAGCGGTTTGAAACGCGAACTACTTGCTACAGGCAAGAAAAATCTTTATCATTTTGATCGAATTTCACTGAGTTCACACTTGACTGACGAACTTGAAAACCGCGTCAAACACCACTGCTTTCCAGCCGATTCGTTAGCGAAATGGCAGAGACGAGGGTTTCTTTTTCCCAAGAAAGCACGGAATTTCTTAAAGATAAAAGAATCAAATAGGTGCGGAATTATACTTTTGGCTAAGCAAGGTGTTCATTTTAATCCTATCTCTTTCATGTATTTCCCAATCTATAAGTATGAACAAAAGCTACATCTGCTAGCTTGCTATACACGGTAAAAAAAGTACCCAACGGCCAGTTAACTTTTACCTACTTTTGACTAGTTTGTCTCCTTTTCTCCTACTAATGTTGTCAAAAACAGACGAGCAAAACCACCCAACTGGGGTAGTAAAGTGTGGGAACCCAACGTTGAGCCAGTGGAAAATTCCATACGAATTGCACACAAGTAAATGAAAATTACTTTGACCCGCTTTACCTATTTTTGGGTTCCTGCACTATAGTGCCGAGATGAGTGAAAGGAACTTATTTTTGGGTACTTTTTTCTAACCGTGTAGAAGCTTAATATCTACAAGCTCACTTTTATCTTGCCATAAAAATCCCAAAAAATGTACGTATCACGAAGCTTTTTGCTACATTGCATTGGAAACCCCGGCGTAGTGGTTAACATCCATACCTCTCACGCCAAAGTTACGAGTTCAAATCTCACCCCCGGACAAGTCACGAATGACCCAAGAGTGTTAAAGTGACTATAATAAAAAAAAAAACTCTTTTTTAATTGCATTGAAATTCTTAATTAATTACGTGGTTCAACTACTAACCATAGTTATTCTAAACTAAACTAAAAATTGAAACGTAATAAACGCACGACGTTACAGTGTTTAAGCCAGGGCTGCCAGAATGCTTCCAAGCATTAGTAGAAATTGATTCTTTATGTCCGTCGGTGGCAGAAGTTGAAGAATATTTAATCCGTTAAAAAAAAAGTGTAATATTAGTAATTAAATTGAACTTGTATGAACTGCAGTCACGAATTACCTTTAAAGTGTTATAGTGACTATAATAAATAATAATAAAAAAAAAACGTTCTGTCATGACAAAAAATTTGATGAGATTTTGAACAAAATCTCTATCATCGTTTTCTCATCCGATGATAGTGACTAAAGTATCTCTATAAATATCACGTGAGATCTGTCATTGAAAATGACATTTGCCAGCCCTAGTCTTGTCACTATCAACAAGGCATAAAAAGTAACAAGGACTAAGATGTGTTCCTTTGATTACTGAAAAATCCTATTTCCTAGTTTGTATTCAGGACTAGGATCATCCCGTAGCCTACACTAATAGAATTCACATTTTTATTGACGAATTTTCATGTAAAATTCCACATGATCTTCATGTGACCACACATAAACAGAATCCACCCAGAAGCACACATGAAATTTATGAGTCAAATGAATAGTATGTGTGGTTACAGATGGCTTTTATGTGTACACATATTAAGTATGTGTCCGACACATAGATATCATTTGTTGATCACATTGCAAAAATTCATATGTGGGACACATAAAAAAAATCTTTGAAATTTTATCAGTGTACCACGAAAAGGAGATCTACCCACGATACGGGGCTATCATCGCAGTTAGACCAACAATCAATACGAAACTAACGATTTTAAATTGGCTCACTACTTGACTAGCCTATTGGTCCCAAGCAAATGATTAACGTACCCCATTCTAGTCGAAATTCTAGTACTACGCAATGCTTATTTTGATTCGCTATGAAAGTTTGACAGATAAAATGAGGGGTTATTGGTTTTTCCTATGTTTCGAGGGGTGAATCGATTAGCTTGGGACCGAAGATAGTACCAGAGCTGAGCCAAAAAGTTGAGCACGTTATTTCGGGACCTTCTAGTCTTAGAGTTACCTCTATGGTTAGACCCGTATGCTCCTGAACGCCAGAAGGTATGCTCAGGCATAGAAAATCACTTGCATTCATTTCGTGCATTCATTTACATTCATTTATCCCTAACTTTTCTCCTCAACAGAATTCCGCAAAATGATGTATGAAACTTTTGTAGGTTTTGTTTTTGTTTTTTAGCTACAGTTTTTGTTTAGAACTCAAATCCGTATCTCTTATGCACTACGAACCAGAGCAAACAGAATCCACTACTGTTTTTCAGTGAATGTATTTTACATTCACTGAAAAACAGTAACGAGTTCTGTCCGCTCTAATTCTTGATGCATAAGAGATACAGATTTGAGTTATGGGCAAAAGTTGTAGCTAATAACAAAACCTACTAAAGCTCGACACATCATTTTACGGAATGCTGCTGATGAAAAAAGTTAGAGGCAAATGAATGTAAATGAATGCATGAAATGAATGTTAATGATTTTCCATGCCTGGGTATGCTGCACTCAACAATATTACTAAACAAAGAATGCTTAAAATGTAATTTTATTCGGACCAATATATAAATATCGCCTAACCATAAAAGGCGATATTTATACATTGGTCCGAATAAAATTCACTTCAAAATTATACTGTATGCGAGTAAACAAATTAACATATCGAGAAGGTAGTGTGAATTACTTGGAAAACATAAATATAAAGAAAACTAGTTATCGGACCCCGGTAGAACAAATCGGTGGAAGTCAAATTCGAAGCTATTGATGATGACGAAAACTGCTTAGCAAAATGTTTCTCCAGCCGAACTATTTTAATCGAACCGATTGTTCCCGTTTACATCAATCCCTCTACTACGGAAACAATACCCTGGCTGGTATCAACATTCATACGAGTCGAAGACTGATCAACGCTGGAAACAGGAACCAGCACACGAAGTGGCATTATTATCGCTCATTACTCCAATACGACTAAATTACCCTGCGTCTCTATTGATACAAATCGAAAGCATGGTTACATTACATACTTATTTCAATTTCTGATCCTAGATTAGAAAATTCTAAACATGATAATTTCATAGTTGAAGATGCTAATTTCAAATAACAAACTGAAGTGGTAATTTTTATACGATAGATGAGGAGATGAAAGTATTGAGTTGATAGTTCCGTTAGAGTGCGACAGTGTGTAAATTGTATATAGAGAGTAGAAAGCGAGCAAGGACAACTTTTAGGAAGGTACAAATCAGTTTGATCATCTCATTCCCTTCCACCACCACTGGAATGAGATGATCAAACCGATTTGTACCTTCCTAAAAGTTGTCTTTGCTTGCTTTCTACTCTCTATATACAATTTTCACACTGCCGTACTGTAACGGAACTATCAACTCTATACTTTCATCTCTTCATATATCGTATAAAAATGACCACTTTAGTCTGTTATTTGAAGTTAGCATCTTCAACATTTACCCTATTTTAAATTTTCACGATGAAACTGTTTTGTTATATTGAAATATGTTGTTGAACAACATACTTTAATTTTTGATATAAAAAGCAAAACAACATGACGTATTAAGAATGTATTTGTGATGGTGCTTATATGATAATTTATATTTATACATACCTGTTATTTGTGGGCTTTATTATATATTAAAGGTAGAATAAAGCATCTGCTACCCACTATTCCTACCTATCGTTCAAGACTTGTTGAAGCTACATATATTTCTCATTGCGTTCAGAATCGTATATAAATTGTTATGGGCCGTTTCTAGTTTAATTGAAGACGGTTAAACACAAGTGTGCACATGGATAATAAAACTATTATTTCACTTTTTGACGTAAAGCGAAAACGTTTAAAAAGCCTTCAAGTATATTTGTCAAAAATATCATATCCACGTGGAAAAGCAAACACGACTGCAGGATAAAATTTACAAACTTGTCAGTAAATACAAGGAGAAGTGGAGTCAATCTCAACGACAAAAAGAGAGATTTGATTCAGATCATCGAAGCTGGCTCGAATCTAGTTTTGCCATCAAGAAATTCATCGATGAGGAGCAGAACGTTCCTTCAACATCAAAACGAGGGAGACATTCAAAGCAGTTTGATGAGCTGAACGAGGTTTCGAAACATTTTAATTACTATCAACAGTCAGGAGCCAATTAATCCAGCAAAAATTGATGCCTATTGCAAAGACACATACCGACTTTATCTTTCTTTATATGCTTGGGATATAATTCCTGCAAACGTACATAAAGTACTTGCTCATGCTGGAGAAATAACCAGCTCCTCTTGGAATATTAGCAGAAGAAGCAGCAGAAAGTCAGCATAAACAGCTGAAAAAATATCCCAGGCTAGAAAACGATCCAGAGTCGAACATTTACATGATGTCTTCATTCGGGCAATGAATGAATCAGATCCATTCATTAGTACCATTTGCATGGAGAAAAGAAGGCAATCAAAAAAAAAGCATTGAGCTATCCCGATATGTTCAACAGTTTTATGATATTCGAAGATTCTGAAACTGCTCAACAGTCGGTGATGATAACTGCAATGCATTGGAAAAACTTATGGAAGCTGTCAACGAAGTTGAAGAAGATATTGCTAGTGATGATAGCAGTGCCGAATAAAAGAAAATGTGCAATATCGAGAAAAAAAAAATAAAAACCCGTTTCTCCCAGTTATTTTTTTTTTATTATAGTCACTTAGACACTCTTGGGTCATTCGCGACTTGTCCGGGGTGAGATTTTAACTCGTAACTTTGGCGTGAGAGGTACGGATGTTAACAACTACGCCGGGGTCGTACCCGTAAAAGTTGATTTTAATCCCTCCATTTTTCACTCATTCTGTTGCCTATCTTATAACTGAAATAAACTAAGAAGAACAAAAAAAACCATTCTTTGAAATGGAAGCTATGTTGTAAAATTCACAATATGTTGTCCGTAAGTAAATGTTGCAGAAAAAGACTTGAAAATATTATCAATAAAGATCAATAAAAACTAAGCCCTTATCAAAAGTTGTTCGTGAATCATCAAAATGTGTTCCTCGTTCCTTAGTTAATAATTACAACCATCAACATCTTACATTGAAGCAAAAATGAAGAAAATATTTTTGTCCGCATACAAGCATGGAAATTTCCCATAGTGGGAGCACGAAAACTAAGTCCGACAGCAGTTGGCTCTCTTCTCTGTTTCTCTTGATCAAGCTTAATAACCTCTGATTGTCCTCAACATGTCGCTGTATGAAGGGCAAAAATGGATTTGGTAGATCGATAGACAAAGTCGCCTTTACGCATCTACGGAACAATAAAGAATCTCCTTCCAGCAACTTGATCAGCCAATTGGTCAAAAAGACAAGCCCCCAAACAGGAAGATGCCCCAATGAGTGGGGAGAAGAGCCCGCCTTTTATCCACGAAATTGTATCAATTCCACTCTCCGCGTCCAAATCGCTTCAATCGGGTGCCCTGTTGGACCGTCCCTTCCCTTTTATATGTGTATTTCAATGTATATACGAGTTGATTTTTATGATTATTGTCAATAATACTTACATTTCGATGAAGATGTGATACTTATCATTACAGAAACCAATCTTGAACCGTAGACCAGGTCCATCAACAATACACTCGTTCCGAGAAGGGGTTCATGGTCATCTTCTTCTTCTTCAGGTTCACTCATCACCCGGAATGAAGGCTCGGTGCGGTTAGTAATATCAAACAGTGTTACATGCTCCGAATACCCAACTAACCATATCTCAGTGACATTGTCTCACTCTTAACCTATTTAAAGTTATTTTGTGATTATATGGTTACTTTGGTACTCACATGAAATGTTGTGCAAGTAGGACATGTTCAACAACGCCCAATTATGGACAGCTCATTGTTAATAAAGGGTGTCCACGATGAAATTGCCACACTATGAAATTGCTCTAACTTTTTAACCGTTGGGTAGCATTTAATGAAAATTTGGGTGGATTTAGTTTATAGTGCATTATTTACATCCTGCAAGTTTTAAAGTCCTGTGATCAAAACTCGCGGAAATGGAGTCGAAAGAACAGGAAGGAATCGCGAATTCCACGGTGTAGCGAGTGATTAAGCGGTTCGAGGAACGGTTGACCAACGATCGGAAGCCCAGAAGTGAAGGAAAAAGTATTCCGTACAACACCAAAAATCACAACCGCGTAGTTGGGGCCTTCAACCGAAATCCGAACGCCTCCGTTAGGGATGTGGCTAAGAAGCTGCACCTAAGCCGAAGTTTTGTCCAGAAGGCCAAAACTAAGACTGGGCTTCGAACGTTCAAGGTACAAAAGGCCCCTAATCGCGACGAGAAGCAGAACAAGTCCGCCAAAACCCGTGCCAGGAAGTTGTACCTCAACATGCTGACGAAAGTTGAATGCTGCATCATGGACGACGAAACATATGTGAAGGCCGACTTCAAACAGATCCCCGGCAACCTGTTTTTCACGGCCAAGGATAAGTTCAGCGTTCCAAAGCATGTCCGCACTCAGAAGATATCCAAATTTGCGAAGAAATTCCTGGTTTGGCAAGCCATCTGCACGTGCGGGAAGCGGAGTGCACCTTTCGTGACCCAGTACACGATGAACGGACAGGTGTTCATAAAAGAGTGCCTCCAGAAGCGGCTGCTTCCTCTCCTGAAGGCCCACAACGTCCCAACAATCTTCTGGCCGGATTTGGCCTCATGCCACTACTCCAAGGACGTGCTGAAGTGGTATGCGGACAATAAGGTCAATTTCGTGCCGAAAATGTTCAACCCTCCCAACACTCTGGAGCTCCGCCCCATCGAGAAGTACTGGGCGATTATGAAGCAGCACCTTCTTAAACGACCTAAGGTAGTGAAGACAGTCGAGGAACTGAAGAAAGTATGGGTTTACATGCAAAAAACGGTTGATTCACAGGTTGTGCAGAATCTTATGGCCGGGGTTAAGGCCAATGTGCGGGCATTTGCGTATGGACTGTAAATAAAATACGAATAAAATGGTAAAATGAAGTTTAATAGTTATTTCTCAATCCCTGAAAATTTGATGGCAATCGGATGAAAACTCGAATTTCGCGAATCAATTTTGTGTGTGGCAATTTCATCGTGGACACCCTTTACCATTTCCTTTTTGAATCAGCGTACACCAACATGATAATCTTCTAAGAAACACCTAAGAATGTATAGAGATAAAGCTCAAAATACAGTTTTAAGTGATGGTACTTTATAAACATCAAACTGTCCAATATTGGACCCTGCCATCACATGGCGCCTGCACGGTAATATTCTCAAACTTAAACTGAAGCGAAACATTTCTCAATTTTTCAGCGTTATCCTAACGTAAACTTAATATTATCACCCATATGCCCGTCCATGCCCGAAATCCATCCACCACACAAAATCATATAAAAATGATTCTGTATGGCAAACACGTCCAGACATAAACGAGAATATGGGTGTATATCTTCACTGTAACAACTACGGGTAATCATCGAAAATACTTGCATTTTACTCAGGCACTTTTGAGCAAACTGCAATCACTCTCTCATACTCGAAATGTGCCACGACCAAATTGGCACAACGACGCCATATACGCTATCTGACCAAAGCGCAGGGTTTTTTTATATGTTGTGTAGAAAAACCTAAATTTTCAAAGTAAAATATAGAAACGTGTTACGCCCCAGCCAACCCAGAGTGAGAGTAAGAGCGTGTGATAGAAAAAATGAACATGAATGGCAGCAAACCTCACTCTCATTTTATCCCGCTTCGCTTACAAGCTCTGAAGCTCAGTGGAATGATTTGGCAGCAGGCATTCTACTCCTCAAAAAATGCTACACTCGGCTTATTTCAAACTCGCGAGTGAGGCTCCATCAAGCCTGTTCCAAACCCATCCAAAGAGATATGTGGTCCAATGAGCGCATACGACGATGAATTTCACTTGGAAACCTCAATATTTACAATAAGCTTTGCTGAAATTTCTTGCTTTTCTTTGGCACTCCATTTAACTTTTTTAGTCATCGTTCCGGTTCGCCTTGCATTGAGTAATTTTCGCATTACTCCTAGTTCTAGTAAATGTAATGCATCGGCAACAATTACGTCTTCCACCATGCTAATCGGTAATTTTATTAACGGTGATACACCGCTTTGATGATCTCGATATTTACCGTCACGGAATAGCTCATGACTTCTCAGCTCCGCATCTACTTTTGGAAACACCATGGCTCTCGTATATGGAGAATATTTCCCCTTGGTAGTGCATTTAATCCATGTTTCCCGTTTAAGTTTTCAACGCTTTTTTATAAATGCTCGAATTTTCAATTCAAAATACTCAAGAATCCAAAAGTAGCAGTAGCTCTTGTATCATTGGTGGCAAAAATTCATCAGCATCCACGGTTTTACTCGCTCCATAGTAAATTCCGATAGTCATTGGCTGAATGTGAGGAAGTCTAGGAGGAAGCTCCTGAATATTGGCAACAATTGGCAGTTACTTTTCTTTTGTTATGGTCCAATATTTTGTTTTGACAACTAACGATATGACTGAAACTGATCATATGTACAGATATATAAGATCATCAACATTTTAAGAATAGAACGCATTAAATAATTCCTTATTGACATCAAACGAACTCATATATAATCTCGCAAAGCGGACTATAATTGAATCATAATTTTTCATCTCAAACAATTTCAACCAATTTGGAATTGCATCTTATGCAACTTCAACTTGATTTGGATATTTATACGATTTTAAACGAACATCCTTATACGATTTGTGATTTGCTGGGGCTCATGGTCTACAAACCATGAAAAACCATTAAAAACAAATACAATCAAAGTTCTTCTATACAAAACTCCAATTTTTAAAACTTTTTAGACTTTTTTTCCGAAAAGTATTTAAAGTATAACCTTAAACTTATCGGATTAGTAGTGTTTCCTCGAATTTCACCATCGAACAACATATTTTGAGATTCGTTCTTTTTCGACATCAAGGAGGTACAATTTTATTTAATCTTTCCATTCCATTTTTATACTTTTTTTTAGCAAAAAAGATCACCCCAAATCTGTTCGACTAAGTGATTAATTCAAAATAATGTTGCATTACTAATGACGATCGATGCGGTTGCCGATATTCGAGCAAAGTACTGAATGAATCGATCCATTTAAAACTTCTGAAGCCACCCTTCTTCCTCCATGTTTCCTTACTGCCTATAATCGCATATCAGTCCCATATGGATATCCGTCAATTTTAAGATAACAACGTTATCCACAATCAAATACTTTCATATTACGTGACAAAACTACGGACTTTGATCATGAAAAATGTGAAACAGCAACAAGTCAGTTTGTCCCATCAAGCAAAATAATCGCATATCAGTCCCATCCTGGAATTCAATCATCCAGAGGTCTAGTAACAGTTTTGCTTTTTGGATCGCCATATTTTTTGGTGCAAGCCTCAGCATTTGAAATTATATATCAATTAATTTACTATGATTTTTCAAATATTTTCATAGGAATTGCACTTCAATTGACATTTACTCAATGACCTACTTTTTCCATATGGGACTGATATGGGATTATAGCCATGGTACTGATATGTAATGACAACATAGGTACCTCTCCTACGCTATCAGCTGCTATTATTCCTTCCATTTCAGTAGAACCAGTAGTATTCTAGCAGCTGCCATACGGTGAACATCACACTATGAGCGTCACTATAGCACCCAGTCCCTGCCTTGGAAAATGTGGTTTCTCGCTGAGTCTTCCAAAGCCTCCAGTATGCGGGGACGAAATCATAATTAAAGCACAACTTCGGAAGGATGCGGAAAGGTAAAAACAGTCCTTCGGTCATTTTGTGGTGATTTGAGCTCTTAAGATTTTCTATCTCATGACTAGATTTTCCATCAACCTGTGCTTGGAAGGAAATGATCCGAATGCTGAACCGAAGTTTATTGCGTACCATTTGGGGTTGCACTTCTGCAAAGACGGTGGAGACTGCCAGGTGCTGCAGGCCAGTCGGAACATCGACTGGAAAGTTGAAGACAAGAAAGGAGACAGAGTATTCAACAATCGAACGGTGAACGTTGTTTTACGTATGGATAAGGACTGCATAAAGGTGTACCATGAAGACACGCAACATTTTCCGGATTTCGAATTCCCTCACCATTTTTCAGTCGACCATATTCGTTCGATTCAACTGCGGGATGGCATCGATCGTGT
Source organism: Ochlerotatus camptorhynchus (assembly GCF_037179485.1). Classification (NCBI taxonomy): domain Eukaryota; kingdom Metazoa; phylum Arthropoda; class Insecta; order Diptera; family Culicidae; genus Ochlerotatus; species Ochlerotatus camptorhynchus. Next base: position 1,977,705 of record NW_027040918.1, on the reverse strand, counting down.
GGATGAGATTCAGTTAAAGTACAAGCAGTGAACTCTATAGAGCTGATATTGCAAAATCGTGTTCACAAAATAAACAAAGTATGATATCGAAAGCGGTAAATTGAGATTTTCCGTTTAGCATGAATATACTAATAATAAAACATGTTGTAGTTACAACAGCGTACAGCGATTTTATCCTCATTTACCTCATTATCCTCATTCCTAAGATTATTTTTTTTTTCTGAAACAAGTTGCACTAAATTTGGTTGCAATTTGAAATCACCCGATCAAATTATGCCTAGTAATTGTCCAATAAACAGCCGAAAGCTAAAATACTTGGCGGTTTAATCCATCTTTGTTGTACGAGAGATAGTCTGTCTAAATGATTGTCCATAGAGTCCAGAATCCAGCTTTGAAACACCAAGGCATGCTCATCAATGGATTGCAATGGAACGCAGTCAACTCAACCGACACGCAAATCAATAATTTATTACATTAAATGTTAGTTACATTTCCTATCATCTTCCGCAGCGAATACCGCAGAGAATGGTATAAGTTGGCCGTGCAGACGATGCAATGATTTTTTATCTTTTTAATTTCATGTTCTGTCTACGCTTTCGACTATACCACTTAGCTTTTTTTTATTTTTAACATTGCAGAACGACGCACACACTTGCATCGATTCTCTCTAATTTCTGTTCAGTAGAAAAAACATGAGAAATCAAATTATCGTACTATGAGCGCTTCTTATTCGCTTTTAGCCTATCTATGTTCCGAAACATTGAGGGAGCAGTGGAAAAAGCACAGGTTTGATAATCGCAAGGTTCGTGGTTCGAGTCCCGTCGCCATTTTTATTTTCGTCGAAATTAATTTCGCTCACTCATATCTCATCCTCCGTTCATGCGGTCCCCAATAACATCCTGCAATGATGAATCCCACATAGTTGTAAGCAAATCAATTTTTCATCTGAGCTGCCGTTTTGATTACTGTACCTGTTACCTTCAGTTTCCTCTTCATAATTGCCCAGTAGTTTTCAACGGGCCTGGACTCCGTTGTCTTTGTACCATTGTTGTACTTCCCGGCTGTAGTGACAACTCGCAAGATCCGGCCAAAATGTTACTGGACCATCATGTGACTGGATCATCTGGAGACATTGGTTTTTATCTTCTGGCCGCAGCTGCAAATTCCCTGCCAGATCATATATTTGCATGCGAACATGCCAGGGACACCTCCTCGAGCCTTCACCTAGTAAAATTTTGATCATAGAAGAAGTCCGAAGTCAGCCTTTACATAGGTTTCATCATCCATAAGTATACACCCACCGGACTTGGTCAGCAGGTTGTCATACAGCTTTCGAGCACGGGTTTTAGCTACGGTATTCTGCTTGAGTGATCGATTTGGTTGCCTAATGGCGCGATATGCCTGTAAGCCTTCGCGATAGCGAATTCGCTGCACTGTACTACGGGCGGTATAATACTTTTTACTCAAATCGCGATCGTACATACCTGGGTTGCTTCTGATGAACCTCACGAACTTTCCATGGAGCTGACAGTTGGCAGTTTCACTCCGGCGTTTACTTTGTGGCTTCCGATTCGTCGTCAAGGTTTCCCTGTACGTTTTGAGCACGCGTCATACGGAGTTTCTAGGGAAATTCAACACTTTAGCCAGCTTGGACGAGGACCACGACGGATTTTCCATGTGACTTTTCGTTATTTTTTCTACGCTCCTCTTGCATGGTAACTGTCTCCAAAACAAGAGCCTTTTTTATGAACTGTAAAAATACACTGTTATTGTTATTGTTGATGTTAACAAAAAGATGTCAAAAGCATCCGAAGACGTCCACTAGGAACGCTGTAATAGAGTTCGTTCCATCACTAAGTGGGCCATGGTTTACTGCCGATACTCGCATAATTGTCCCATCTTTGCTTGATTTCCTATTCATATGGGACAGTTATGCTTTTATGGGCAGTTTAGGTACAAACAAATATTTACAACAACAAAATTCCTGGTTGAGTGGTCACCCTGCATCATGTGACATCTCAAATCACATGAACGAGCACTCGCCTGGTTCGTACTGTCATTCAAATGGCCCTCGCTCAATTCAAGTTCTATTCAAATTTTCATGCTGCCGTACGCTAACGAAGCTATCAATTATGATCTTTTCATAACTTTATCTAGTTAATAAATGTCGCACTAAGTTTCATGTTGAATTTAGTAAAGCATTTCCTTCAACTCCCTTCAAACAGAGCTCAGTTTTGTGTAAATCAAGTTTTTTTTTTACAAAAAATCATATGAGACTGATTTGCGATTTGCAGTATACTATGCTATCAGCTACAAACTACTAAAAAATCATGTAAATTTCGGTTCCCTGAGACCGACACATGTAAGCGGGCCTTTTAACATAAGAATCAGTTGAAAGAAACGCGAAAATCAATTCAATCAAACGTTATCTTCGTCGACTAGCTGATGTTTCGGTTTGAGAACACTTAATTACACATTACCCTCCAGGAAGATATTCACCAATATTCCTCCTGCATTTAGAGCAGAAACCGATCGTCGACTCAACGACCTTTTGAAATCAGAAATCATTGAACACGTCACAGATTTAATGGATAAATCGTACTGTTCTTCTCTTTTGGTCATTCCTAAAGGAAAGCAAGATATAAGACTCGTAGTGGATTTGAGAGGACCAAACAAAGCTATAATACGTACACCATTTAAGATGCCTACATTGGAGTGCATCTTGCCTGATCTATCGGAATGCAAGTGGTTCTCAACAATAGACTTGACAAGCGCTTTTTTCCACGTGGTGCTTGACGAAGGATCACGTCACTTAACAAACTTCTTTGCGGGAAATGCAATGTATCGATTCCAAAGACTGAAGAAGCTTTGCAAACTGTCATATTGGCTGGATGCAAGGGTGTCCGAAATTATTTGGATGACATTCTAGTTTCGGGAAAAACGAAATCCGAACACGACGAACGACTCCACGAACATAACGTGAGCATTAACGAAGAGAAGAGTGTGTATGGGCAGCAAACCGTTAAATTTCTCGGGTTCCAGGTGACTCATGAAGGGCTAAGAGTCGAAGAGGAGAAGATTAAAGCCATTCGTGGGTTTCGAAGACCAGATTCCCAGCAAGAAGTTAAGAGTTTCTTGGGTTTGATGAATTTCACGGAGCGCTTCATTCAAGGCAGGGCTGAAAAAACAGAAAATTTGAGAAATCTTGCAAAAGCAGATGGTTTCTACTGGGGTGCAGAAGAGGAGGCACTAGAATCAATATCCAAGCTAGGATATTTTAACGATCAGGACGAAACAGAACTGTACGTGGACGCATCACCAATTAGCTTGGGTGCCTTACTTATTCAGTTCAATCGAGATGGAATTCCGAGGATAATTTCATGCGCGTCGAAAGCTCTGGCTGAAACAGAAAGGAAGTACCCTAAGACCCAGAAGGAAGCCTTAGCAATGGTATGGGGAATCGAGAGATTCCATTTTTAGCTGATAGGCAAAACGTTCGCGGTACGAACTGATGCAGAAGCCAACGAGTTCATCTTTGGCAAGGGTCTCAAGTCGAACAAACGTGCGATAACGAGAGCAGAATCATGGGCCCTTCGTTTACAAGCTTACGATTTCACGGTTAAACGTATTCCTGGACATCTCAATGTGGCGGATGCGCTATCACGTTTGATCTCGAAGTCTCAAATCGATGAACCCTTCGAAGAAGATGACGAGAGACATTTGCTCTATTCATTGGATGCAGGATCTATGAATATCACGTGGCAAGATATCCAGAAAGAATCCGAAACCGATTCTGAATTGCATTCTGTAAGAGTAGCAATAGAGTCAGATGTGTGGCCGAAGAATCTCGTGCGCTATGAGGCACAATCCAGAGATTTGCGACTTTTTGGTCCAATGATTTTCAAGGAAGATATGGTCGTCCTTCCCTTAGAACTTCATCTTAAAGCTTTGAAGGAAGCACATCAGGGACACATTGGATGTCCCTCCATGAAAAGGATTATCAGGGATTACTTTTGGTGGCCAGGAATGAGCGCAGACATTGAAAAATTTGTAAAAACATGCAATACCTGCATAATCATTTCAAGAAGAAATCCACCAATACCCTTGTCGAGCCGTTTACTTCCTGATGGACCGTGGGAAATCCTGCAGGTGGATTTCTTAACAGTTCATGGTTGCGGATCTGGAGAATTTATGGTTCTGGTAGATACCTATTCTCGTTTCCTGACAGTGGTAGAGATGAAATCTACGGACGCTAAAACTACCAACGATGCACTTCAGAAGGTATTCGTCACTTGGGGGCTACCACTTATACTGCAGAGTGATAATGGTCCGCCATTTCAAAGCAGTAAGTTCGTTGGATGCTGGGAAGCAAAAGGAGTTAAGCTAAAAAAGTCGATACCATTATGCCCTCAGATGAATGGAGCAGTAGAACGCCAGAACCAAGGCATAATAAAGGCACTGGCAGCAGCTAAGGTGGATGGTACTGATTGGAGAAGTGCATTACATAACTATGTGCATACCCACAACACTCTGAAACCTCACGCACGACTTGGAATCACACCATTCGAGTTGTTAGTAGGTTGAAAATATAGGGGAACGTTTCCCATCCTTTGGGACTCTAGATCAAATGAAACTATCGATGGAGCAAAAGTACGGGAGATGGACGCTACTACAAAGCTCCTAAGCCAGAAATATGCGGACAATCGTAGAGGGGCGAAATATTCAGACATTTCTGTCGGCGATATCGTCGTGATGAGCATTATGAAGAAGTCGAACACGGATCCTGCGTTCTCTAAAGAAAGGTATACAGTACTTTCAAGAGATGGAGCTAAGATCGTTATTAGAAGCGAACGTGGAGTTCAATATACACGGAACGTTAACGATCTGAAGAAAGCATCGATGCTGAATGAAAAGGAGGATGCTAATCCTGTGACCGAATTGATGGATACATCTGAAGACCAGGACGAGCAGCTATCACAATCCAATGACAATCCAGAAGTGATTATCGAGCCAACGAAAGGGAGGCCAAAGCGGTCTATTCGTAAACCAGAGAAGTATAAGGACATGTTTATGTATAATATCTTTCAGTAAACATGGTTTGCAATGGTCAGTGATGTAATTTGAACTTTCGTCAGTGGTGTAACTTGAACTTTCGTTAATATTATAAAATAAATAAATATTCAATTACTCACCAGCATTGAAAAGCCTTTAAATAAATCCAAATCAATTCTGATTGTAAAGATTTGCATGAAGTTTATTATTAGACTTCTTGTTATTTCTGCTCGTCTATATATTCTTTCCAATTGAGTGTATCCGGTATGACGGTTGTTGTTGGAAAGCAGTTTGGTTTGGTGACGCTTCGCCATATCGGATGCTGTAGAAATTTTTTTTCTACCATGGTGTTGAAATGGGGTTTTGATTAGTGTCAGCAGGCGTTTCAAAATACTGCATTGATTTTAAATTGTTGGTGTTGTTTCCAGGAAACCGGCTGCAAGCATCTTAAATTGTTGAACGGAGACTTTGAGCAGAACGCAGTATTCGGTAGGTGCAGTGCAGGAACGGGCTTCTGTGACGACTGAGTGTGAAAGAATGCTAGATAAAAAAAAAAACATCGGCGCTTCCCAAAAGTGTGAAAGACTACTTAGCTCAGTTCGCTACGCTTAATACAACGGTTAGGAGTGAAAAGCAACAACAATGTTGTCAATATATCAGTGCACGGTCCCTAACCTCGCTTTTGGCTTCCTATCATTTTGTCTCTGAGTAAAAGAGACGGCTATGAATGGGATCCAAAACAAACCACCAAAAACTGTTAAAATTTACAGGTGGGCGAAGAGTGCGGCAAATCTTCGTGAACTGATCTATGCAAATGTTCAATGGTTTTCAATGTAAAAAAGTCGGTTACACCACGGTCACTAAAAAAGATGGAAATTATGTCTAATACACTGAAACTAATTCGCTAATATAAATTAACTTTATTAGCTCCGTAAAGACAAACACGGGAAGTAGACTAGTTTTTCCTTATTCATATTCAGAAGTGAGACAGCTATTTGAATATTTGTAGACTTTTTGTAACATTTTTTAATGTTGTAATAATTTTATATATAAAAATTCAGCTAAATGGGGTTAGATCCCCATTTTATTTTAAATATTGAGCTAAAAATGAATGATCTTACTTATTTAATAATTGCTAGAACAGAGTAGAGGAGGAGAAATATGTAGGCAAGAGAGAAATATATAAATAATTAAATATGAATTCAAATACAAATAATAATAATAAAAATATACATCTATAAATAATTATATATAAATATAAATACAAACAATAATAAATATATATATATATAATAATAATCAGCAAAAAAATTACAAAATAAAGTGAAAAATACCAATGCAGTTCTAGTAGATTCTATAGCAAATTAAAAATATGTAAAAGATTTAAGTTTACTCCCTTTTGAAAAGTCGAAAATAAAGTGGTTAGAATGCTTTTCAATTTCGAAGCAGATACTAAAAATAATATTTCTGAGATCTCAGCAAGCCGTTGTAAAAAAAAATAGAAATAAGATCAGTTTTCAGACTATTGTAGTAACGACTGGATCTAAAACAGCGAACAAAATGAAGAGAGGCGAGAAATCCAACAAGTGTGTACTGTTATTCCGTTCATTTCAGTACAACCAGTAGTATTCTAGCAGCTACCATACGGCAAACATCACACCATCAGCGTCAGTATGGCACCTAGTCCCTCTCTCGGAAAATGTGGTTTCTTGCTAATTCTTCCAAAGCCTCCAGCATGTGAGGACGAAATCACAATTAAAGCACAACTTCGAAAGGATGCGGAGAGGTAAAAACAGTATATGGGTAATTTTTTTTGGTAGTTGGAGTTCTTAAGATTTTCTGTCTCATGACTAGATTTTCCATCAACTTGTGCTTGGAAGGAAATGATCCGGATGCTGAACCGATGTTTATTGCGTACCATTTGGGGTTGCACTTCAGCAAAGACGGTGGAGACTGCCAGGTGCTGCAGGCCAGTCGGAACATCGAGTGGAATGTTGAAGACAAGAAGGAAGACGGAGTATTCAACAATCGAACGGTGAACGTTGTTTTACGTATGGATAAGGACTGCATAAAGGTGTACCATGAAGACACGCAACATTTTCCGGATTTCGAATTCGCTCACCATTTCTCAGTCGACCATATTCGTTCGATTCAACTGCGGGATGGCATCGATCGTGTGGATGAGATTCAGTTAAAGTACATAAGCAGTGAACTCTAGAGAGCTGATATTGCAAAATCGTGTTCACAAAGTAAGCAAAGTATGAGATCGAAAGCGGTAAATTGAGATTTTCCGTTTAGCATGAATAAACTAATAATAAAAATGTTGTAGTTATAACAGCGTACAGCGATTTTATCCTCATTTAAATACCTCATTATCCTCATTCCTAAGATCATTTTTTTTTTCTGAAACAAGTTGCACTAAATTTGGTTGCAATTTGAGATCACACGATCAAATGCCTAGTAATTGTCCAATAAACAGCCGAAAGCTAAAATACTTGGCGGTTTAATCCATCTTTGTTGTACGAGAGATAGTCTGTCTAAATGAGTGTCCATAGAGTCCAGAATCCAGCTTTGAAACACCAAGGCATGCTCATCAATGGATTGCAATGGAACGCAGTCAACTCAACCGACACGCAAATCAATAATTTATTACATTAAATGTTAGTTGCATTTCCTATCATGCTCCGCAGCGAATACCGCAGAGAATGGTGTAAGTTGGCCGTGCAGACGATGCAATGATTTTTTACCTTTTTAATTTCATGTTCTGTCTACGCTTTCGACTATACCACTTAGCTTTTTTTATTTTTAACATTGCAGAACAACGCACACACTTGCATCGATTCTCTCCAATTTCTGTTCAGTAGAAAAAACATGAGAAATCAAATTATCGTACCATGAGCGCTTCTTATTCGCTTTTAGCCTATCTATGTTCCGAAACATGGAGGGAGCAGTGGAAAAAGCACAGGTCTGATAATCGCAATGTTCGTGGTTCGAGTCCAGTCGCCATTTTTATTTTCGTCGAAATTAATTTCTCTCACTCATATCTCATCCTCTGTTCATGCGGTCCCCAATAACATCCTGCAATGATGAATCCCACATAATTGCAAGCAAATCAATTTTTCATCTGAGCTGCCGTTTTGATTACTGTACCTGTTACCTTCAGTTTCCTCTTCATAATTGCCCAGTAGTTTTCAACGGGCCTGGACTCCGTTGTCTTTGTACCATTGTTGTACTTCCCGGCTGTAGTGATAACTCGCAAGATCCGGCCAAAATGTCACTGGACCATCATATGACTGGATCATCTGGAGACATTGGGTTTTGTAAACCTCCGAGTTCACAATTTTTTCAGGGACGACATTTTTTGTCTTCTGGCCGCAGCTGCAAATTCCCTGCCAGATCATATATTTGCATGTGAACATGCCAGGGACACCTCCTCGAGCCTTCACCTAGTAAAATTTTGATCATGGAAGATGTCCGAAGTCAGCCTTTACATAGGTTTCATCATCCATAAGTATACACCCACCGGACTTGGTCAGCAGCTTGTCATACAGCTTTCGAGCACGGGTTTTAGCTACGGTATTCTGCTTGAGTGATCGATTTGGTTGCCTAATGGCGCGATATGCCTGTAAGCCTTCGCGATAGCGAATTCGCTGCACTGTACTACGGGCGGCATCATACTTTTTACTCAAATCGCTATCGGACATACCTGGGTTGCTTCTGATGAACCTCACGAACTTTCCATGGAGCTGACGGTTGGTAGTTTCACTCCGGCGTTTACTTTGTGGCTTCCGATTCGTCGTCAAGGTTTCCCTGTACGTTTTGAGCACGCGCCATACGGTGTTTCTAGGGAAATTCAACACTTTAGCCAGCTTGGACGAGGACCACGACGGATTTTCCATGTGACTTTTCGTTATTTTTTCTACGCTCCTCCTAACTGTCTCCAAAACAAGAGCGTTTTATGAACTGTAAAAATACACTGTTATTGTTATTGTTGATGTTAACAAATAGACGTCAAAAGCATCCGAAGACGTCCACTAGGAGCGCTGTAATAAGCAAAAGAGTTCGTTCCATTACTAAGGCTGTGAACCATTTGCCAAGTTAAATTTAACTCGTGGTTAAAAGTGACATTTCGAAAGTTATTTTCTATGTTCGAAAATCCCCGTGCTGTCGATCGACCGGTTTTCGAGCCACGGTTGTCAAAATTTAACTTCTTGTCTGTCAGAAATAACCATGCTCGGATAGCAGGGTTAATCGATAACTTTTCATCTGTCAAATTTTAACCAAAAGTTAAAATAATCCACCAAATGGTTCAGAGCCTAAGTGGGCCATGGTTTAGGTACAAACAAATATTTACAACTACAAAATTCCTGGTTGAGTGGCCACCCTGCATCATGTGACATCTCAAATCACATGAGCGAGCACTCGCCTGGTTCGTACTGTCATTCAAATTTTCATGCTGCCGTACGCTAACGGAGCTATCAATTCTGATCTCTTCATAACTTTATCTAGTTAATAAATTTCGCACTAAGTTTCATGTTGATATTAGTAAAGCATTTCCTTCAACTCTTTGCAAACAGGGCTCAGTTTTGTGTAAATCAAGTTTTTTTTTACGAAAATCCATATGGGACTGATTTGCGATTATAGGCAGTATACTGCGCTATCAGCTACTTTTATTCCGTTCATTTCAGTAGAACCAGTAGTATTCTAGCAGCTGCCATACGGCGAACATCACGCTATCAGCGTTAGCATGGCACTCAGTCCCTGTCTAGGAAAATGTGGTTTCTCGTTGAGCCTTCCAAAGCCTCCAGCATGCGGGGACGAAATCACAATTAAAGCACAACTTCGAAAGGATGCGGAGAGGTAAAAACAGTCTATGGGTAATTTTTTTGGTGGTTTGAGCTCTTAAGATGTTCTGTCTCATGACTAGATTTTCCATCAACCTGTGCTTGGAAGGTAACGATCCGGATGCTGAACCGATGTTTATTGCGTACCATTTGGGGTTGCACTTCAGCAAAGACGGTGGAGACTGCCAGGTGCTGCAGGCCAGTCGGAACATCGAGTGGAATGTTGAAGATAAGAAGGAAGACGGAGTATTCAACAATCAAACCGTGAACATTGTTTTGCGTATGGATAACGACAGCATAAAGGTGTACCACGAAGACACGCAGCATTGTCCGGATTTCGAATTCCCTCACCATTTCGCAGTCGAAAATATTCGTTCGATTCAACTGCGGGATGGCATCGACCGCGTGGATGAGATTCAGTTAAAGTTCAGTCAATGAACTCTAGAGAGCTTAGTTTAGTTTAGTTTTCTTTATTAACGAGACTTTCACTCCCTGTAATCGCATATCAGTCCCATATGGAATTCGTCAATTTTAGGATAACAACGTTATCCACTATCAATTGGCATCTATTTTTACTATCAATTGGCCATATTTTTCGCTGATACAACAAAAAAAATCCAAGCTGAGCTCAACTTGAAAGTATTACTGTCAATAACTTCAACTGCCATTTTCTCAATGCCTACTTTTTCCATATGGGACTGATATGAGATTATAGGCAGTTCAGCTGTAGAGAGCTCTTGAAACATTATCGGCCGTGTTATTATCAGATTCTAATCATATAGTGGATGATTCAGAAGCGCATTAGGATTGTTATTGCAAAATCGTGTTGACAAAGTAGACAAAGTATGAGTTCAAAAGCGGTTAATTGAGATTACTAATAAAAGAACATGTACAAAACATGCAACAGCGTACTTTCGAAGCACAATTTATATTCCGAAAATACACTCAATTGTTTTTCCAAGATTTTGATACTCATTTAAGATGAATAATGAAAAATAAGTAAATTACTTGAATTAATCCTTGATGATATGCATTCCAAGTTGAAGTAAACATTAACTTTTTATGGAACACCCGGGGATTACATCCGATGATAAATTGAACCGTTGCGAGCGAAAGTGGTACGTAAGCCATTTTTAACAATTTTGATTTTTCTTTTCCATGAGCGTCATCACACGTCGTCCCTACCACAATGACCATTTCCCTGCCCTTTGGTTCAGCGAGGGTGAGGTGGGTCGAGGCGGGTTTCATATGTGAGTAAGTGATAACACTGGTGTTAAAAGGTGCGTTTCATATTTCACCACGTGCGTAGATCACTTGGAGAAACGATATGACGGAACATTGATACTATTAGTATCAACACAAGCAAATGCTTTCAGAAATTAGTTAAGATAACATATTAAAGAAATGTGTCAATTGTTAGTCAAAAACTTGAATGTTGCGTAGAAATACTATCAAATCTAATCTAATCTAATACAAACGCAGCCAGTTCGAGAAAGCATCCTGGAAAATGATTAGGCTTATCATTTTTCTTGTCAATATTGATGTTTGCAGAATATCTGAGACATGACACAAACATCAAATTGGCAAATATGATTTTGCGAAATGATTCGAGTTCAAATAAAAATATTCAAACAACGTTACATTGAAATACTTTAAATCGTTTTAAATTTTAAATGTTCCCTCATTTCACATCTGTTGATGGCCGTTCACATCCCGTTGTGGTTAGATCACAGCATTGCTAATAATGTACACTCATCAGTGATGGGCAAAACACCGGTACAGCACCGGTACGGTTTTCCAAAGCATAACCAATGTGCTGATCTGTTCTACCGAGTGTATGGTGCTGCTGTCGGTTCGGTTTGGTAGTTGCAAGTAACACCGCACCGTGTTCACCAGTTCGCTGCACACGGTGCGGTTCTGATTTTCCAGTACCGGTGTTCTGTGTTCACAAGGATGATGTTTTGAATTCAAGAACCGATCCGGTACTGTTGTGTGTTTATGTGCATGGTGCGCATTATTCAGAATTGCCAGTGATGGCAGATAACTAAACAGAAATTGTATTTGATGAATAATATAATGCAGTGTCAAGTCAAAATAGCGGTTTTGACGTTGGATAACGTCTTTCAGCAACATACGGGGGTACAAAATTGAAAACAGTCATTTTGGATGCGTTACGAAAAATTAAAAGATTTTGAACGATAATAACTCAACCGTCTCTCGATAGATTTACGAGATAATGGCATCAATCGATTGGAAATATTTCTAGCAATTTGCTGAATGTTTCAATACTATTGATTTCATTCTGTAAACTTTTGAAAAATGGTTAAAAGTAAACCATTGTCTAAAGATGGTGAAAATCGATTGATTTTTTTATATTCTTATACTTTCTCCAACCGAGACATCAGATGCGAGTATCTGACACCTCTGATATTTTCTGTTCTACTATATAAGCGTCCAACAAGGTCGCCCGTTCCCGAGGGGGGCGACACATCTAAATCTCAATTTTAGATGATCAAAAAATCTCACACTAGCGAATCAATCTTCGAAAAATCTTCTTGCATTTCTCGCATCTACATGCATCGCGCATCATCTTTTTGCAGGAAATCTTCAGAATCGTCATCAATCTTCTTTCTATCTACTCAGCGTACGAGCAGCTAGCCACAGCGCAACACAATCTTTACTGCAGCGTAGATAGAGTCGTCCCCCTCGCCCGTTCCATCATTGTCTATCCGATCGTCGACCCAGCAGCAGAGCAGCAGAGCAGCAGAGCAGCAGTACCAGAGCAGCGGAAGCAGAGCAACGGCAGCAGAGCAGCGGCAGCAGAGCAGCGGCAGCAGAGCAGCGGCAGCAGAACCTGGGGGCGAAAGGGCAACTACGCCGAGTGCGTTGGTGCCAGTGCTCCGGTATACTGGGCCGCCGTCATGGAATGCCCAGCTGCTGCAGTTCTCAGTCGGTCGTATTCACCGTCTGCTCCGCAAGGGCAACTACGCCGAGCGCGTTGGAAAAATGGCCCTTTTCAGGGCCACAACATTATCAAGAAAGAGTTTAACGTACGTATGCGAGTATCTGACACCTCTGATATTTTCTGTTCTACTATATAAGCGTCCAACAAGGTCACCCGTTCCATCATTGTCAATAACATCAGCCAACAAAACGGCCCTTTTAAGGGCCACCAAACTTTCGCAAAAGAGTTATTAAGGAATATTCCTAAAATATAATATACACAATTAAGTACAACACATAACAGACGTTATCCAACGCCAACCCTGCGGTCGTATCTAGTATACAACCCTTCCAACTTTTTGAATACAGAAAAACTGTGAATTCAAATGATGTATTACGCAATGTGGGTATTTCCAGAATCGGTGTGACGTGGAGATCGGAAATCGTCAACCAACGCCACCTTGAAATCCAAGATAGCGGCTTCCGGTTATAGAAAAAAATTTAAACACCTTTAAGGTGAATCGCTGTGACATCCTTATTTTCGGAACCACTTTGAAACTTTAAGTGCACAAATATCAGCTTCTACGACACGTGCAACATTCAAATTGTTACTCCACGATTGCAACACTGCAGCATACATGAAGTAGCAATTTTAAATGAAATGGAGAACTGATTTCCGAGTTTCGTGTAATTGAAAATTCGAAGTGGAAGTGCATGTATAGCCTACGTGGCGGCCATTTGTGGACTCAACAAGGAATCACCTTAAACACCTGTCAAATACCTTTCAAAATGGGTATTTCCGGAATCAGGGTGACGTCTTGAGATTTCAAAATGACGTCAGACATTGATATCCGGTCTTTATACGTCATCCCGATTGCAAAAATACCCATATTGAAGGGTATTTGCTAGTATTTTCCAGTTTTTCTACAACCAGAAGCCACCATCTTGGATTTCAAGATGGCGTCAGACATTGATTTCCACTCTCTAGACATCACCCCGATTCCAAAAATACCCATATTGAAAGGTATTTGACATTATTTCCCAGTTTTTCTATAACCGGAAGCCGCCATCTTGGATTTCAAGATGGTGTCTGACATTGATATCCGGTCTATAAACCTCATCCTGATTCCAAAAATACCCATATTGAAGGGTATTTGCTACTATTTCTCAGTTTTCCTATAACCGGAAGTTGCCATATTGGATTTCAAGATGGTGTCTGACATTGATATCCGGTCTAAATTGGTCATCCCCATTCCGAAAATACCCATATTGAAGCGTATTTGCTAGTATTTCCCAGTTTTTCTACAACCAGAAGCCACCATCTTGGATTTCAAAATGGCGTTAGAAATTGATTTCCAGTCTCTAGACATCACCCCGATTCCGAAAATACCCATATTGAAGGGTATTTGACATTATTTCCCAGTTTTTCTATACCCAGAAGCCGCCATATTGGATTTCAAGATAGTGTCTGACATTGATATCAGGTCTATATACGTCATCCCGATTCCGAAAATACCCATATTGAAGGGTATTTGCTAGTATTTCTCAGTTTTCCTATAACCGGAAGTTGCCATATTGGATTTCAAGATGGTGTCTGACATTGATATCCGGTCTATATACGTCATCCCGATTCCGAAAATACCCATATTGAAGGGTATTTGCTAGTATTTCCCAGTTTTCCTACAACCGTAAGCCGCCATCTTGGATTTCAAAATGGCGTCAGACATTGATTTCCGGTATTTATACGTCACCCCGATTCCAGAAATACCCATATCGAAGGGTATTTGACAGGATTTCTCAGTTTATCTGCAACAGGATGCCGCCTTCTGGATTTCAAGAAGGTATCGGTTATCGATTTCCAGACTATAGGCGTCACGCGGACTCCAAAAATACCCATATCGAAGGGTATTTGTCAGACTTGAAAATGATTTCTAGTTCCTTCGCTACCAATATTGTCTATCAAAATATTTGGCAATTGAATTAATAACTGTCGCTTGGTACAAATATTTTACTCACCTTTTTGGGAGCACTGCTATTTAATTCTTGCCAATGTTCCGAACCAAGAACGGTATAGCCGGTTTTGGTAACATATAATTGAACCCTGCACACGGTTTATATCTCGTGTACCAAAACCAAAATTCTAGCACACCGGTTTTCGGTTTTCAAGCTGGGGTTCTGAACATCAACTCGAAAACCGGCACACGGTTTTGATTTAGAACACACTGGTACACTAAAACTCAACCGAACCAGGGTACACGCTTACATAAACACAGGAGTATTTTTTGAACACGAACCAGCACACGGTGCGCACCGGTTGGTTCAGTTGCCCATCACTGACACTCATACACCCCATTCTAGTCGAAATTCTAGTACTACACTATGACAGACTCGACATTGACAGATGAAATGAGAGGTTCGTGAATTTTCCTGTTTCGAGGGGTACATCGATTAGCTTGGGACCGAAGATGGTACCAGAGCTGAGCCAAAAAGTTGAGCACGTTTCTTCGGGACCTACTAGCAACAATCAATTCGAAACTAACGATTTTAAATTGGTATACTACTTGACTAGCCTATTGGTCCCAAGCAAACGATTAACGTACCCCATTCTAGTCGAAATTCTAGTACTACGCAATGTTTGTTTTGATTCGCTATGAAAGTTTGACAGATAAAATGAGGGGTTCTTGGTTTTTCCTATGTTTCGAGGGGTGAATCGATAAGCTTGGGACCGAAGAGAGTACCAGAGCTGAGCCAAAAAGTTGAGCACGTTTTTTCGGGACCTTCTAGTTTTAGAGTTACCTCTATGCTACTAGTCTTAGAGTTACCTCTATGGTCTCACCATGTTCCGCTGGTCTGCCACCATTGATTGCTTCTATTGGAATCCCTTGTACTTTTTCTCTAACGCTTCGTATTTCATTCCGCTCTTCACCGGCAATTTCCTTCCGTAGATCGTCCTTGTTCGGTTCTGACTTTTCCGGGTTTTTCTTGTTTTCCGAGGGTGATAAATCCGCACTAATTTACGTACCTGGTTCGATGTTTACTATTCCTCGCTGGTTTTTGTGGTCGATCTCATGTCCACCATCTGTTACTGTATTGCCATGGTCATCGGGCATAAGGCTCGCGTCTTAAATCGCTTGTCCACAGAGTTCTCGGAATGAGTCATTGAATCAATGTAGAGATTAGTATGAGATGATGTTATATGCAAAGTGCGAAAAGAGAATGAATGGAATACGAAAGGGATTAGTTTCAAGAAATGATAGTTTCATCAGATTCCCCAACTAACCATACTGAAGCAATAAGTAAATACAAGCTATATTGCGTCTAAATGTTTACTTGGGTACTCATATGGCCATCAGAATGGTTCATCGGATGCGAAGTGAAGTATTCCTGAAAGTGATGCGTTATATTTCTCAATGTTTTGATTTTATCTTAACGTTACCTTATTGTTATATTACAGACAAACAGACGCAACAAATTGAACATTTATCATTGTAAACCCTACCGCTATCTTTCGTATGCACTGTGATGGGTAATACAATGGCAGTTAAAAGCGATTTATATGAACATCTTAAGCATGTTATGTCTGCTAGTCTGTGATCATACCTTCACTATCGCAACTCTTGGTTATCCACGAAAGTGCTCTAATTTTTCTTTGTTTTGATCTAACTGCAATCACTCTCTCATACTCGAAATGTGCCACGACCAAATTGGCTCTACGACACCCAAAGCGCAGGGCTTGCATCGCGCCTCATGTGCATCATATTAACAAAAACTAAGGCCGTTCGCAATGCTGAGTTTCAAAATTGTTTTAAACTACTTGAAATATCTATAATTTGAAACTGTCAAAAATAAGACTGCAACACGATCAGCGCAACGCACAGTTCTAAAAGATGTTTGTAATCATCAAGTTCCATAAACTTCTGTTCTCTATGAAGTTCTCCGGTTTTTGTTTGTGAAGCTCTTCGAAACATCTTTAAACACATCCAATGAAATTTGGAACAGAGTTCCATTCGTGTTTAAAACTCGCTCAGAAATAAAACAGAATAGTCGAGCAGTTGCAAATCTGGTGCAAAATAGTGTTCGAATAATGAAACTGCAGCTCAGCATTGCGAGAGGTGCGTTTCTGTTCTACTTTCAAATTGAAACAGTCCTTATAAAATACAACAGCATTGCGAACGGCCTAACACTATAAATGTGAACAAATCGAGTTACCATTTCTTTTTCCTGTCCCGGCAGGCAGTCAGTTTTAACCAAATTGGAGCCGGTTGGCTAGTAAAAAATATGCACAGCATAAATTAATCAAATGAAAATGCATAAAAAGGCAGAACGTAAGCATAATATTGCCAACTTTGAATCATCATATTAGAACTTTATATTCATCCAAGCAAAACTTTTATTTCTCTCAGTCAAAGATTTTTTTTGTGCAACACCTTTTTGCAGTAATTTGGCTCATTTGAAAAGCTATTATGGTAGAAATATGCTTTCAATAATCCTTGAATTTACAATTGAAAGCAGCTTTGTTCTGGGAGTTAGAATGTGATAACTCTATTGTAGATCCAGCAACCCATTTCAGAATGCCTGGTAATTTCCGTTCGTTCCTAGGTCACGCTAGGTGCGCTACTTGTTGAAAGTCGTCGTTATCGAACTACGATATGGTGATAATCGGTTCATGTGCTTATGTGAGCTCAAGTAATCAGCTATAAATTTTATTTCATTACATAACAATCGCCTAATCTCAATATCACTATTTCAATTACAATGTTGCAGGTGACATAATGTTGCCTATGCCAAGTCAATTAAAATTTATCAGTAAGATAAGAAGCACCAAAATGCTCCCCAGAGTGGAGCAACAGAAATACAAACCATATTCGAAGTTGTTTTGACGTAGGATTGCGTCTTTTGGGAACGGGGGTGCAATTTACAATACAAATACATACAAAACCAAAATCGACCGCATTACGAAAACAGGTCAGGTTTTGACCACATTGATGGATTTTAATTCTAAACAAGTCAAACGATTGGAAACTTATCTACCAATCTGCTAAAATGAACACTTTATCAATTTTCAATAGGTTACTATTGAAAAATTCGCCAATGTGCAACTGTTGCAATGGTGATCACCGATGTCCTGCAAAAAGCGTTTTCCCGAGCAAAGATTTAAAAATCTATATCCATGCGGTCTCATTCAATCACCGTGTGTGGTCACATGAGCATCCATTCACCGAAGAAGGAGGAAGAAGCCTGACCGCTACTGATCGGGATCCATCTTCGTGAGTCTCTGTGGGCCATCTATGCCAAGCGCGTCACCCTCGTTCCAAAGAACATACAGCTCGCCAGCCTCATCCGTGTTGAACACCCTAATAGCTCAGCATTACTTAACCATCACGACAAAACGGTCCTTTTCAGGACCACCATATAAATGATAAAGAGTCTCTTTTGGACATTTTCAAACTGAACATTGTATTAGGTCCTAAGTAACATTGATCGAATTCTCTTCGTTGACTTTCTCTTTCGTTAATAACTTTTTCATTTTTCATTTTCATTGGGCAGTGTTTGGTCAATCCAAAGCCGAGGATAAAGGAAGGGTAATGGCTGAATAGTCTATGCGGACCACTTGAACGCCATGGGAAAAGGAAGGGATTGAAGAGGTCGGTTATTGGGGTGTTTTGAGGAAATGACACATAGTACTAGATTTGTGCTGTAAAATTAAAGAAACGGAAAATCCATCTCCCACTGATTCATCCTTTCACACATATATATACCAAATTGATATTTTGTAGCTTAAAAATGGCACCCTTAACGATTTCAGAACCACTTCTAACCATTCTAGCATGGTGCAGTGGAATGTTCCGTAGGTGTAGATAATGACAATAACGGGATCAGAATGCGTTTAGGGTGTTTTTTTGTGGTACAACCGAAGTGCAAGAAATGCATTTTTGGCCATTTTTGTAGCATCAAAATGGCACCCTTTGACCGTTCAGAACCACTTCTAACCATTCTAGCATGGTGCAGTGGAATGTCCCTTGGATGTAGATAATGAAAATAACGGGAACGGAATGCGTTTAGAATGTTTTTTTTTGTGGTTCAACCGAAGTGCAAGAAATGCATTTTTGGCGATTTTTGTAGCATCAAAATGGCCCCTTAACGAGTTTAGAACCACTTCTAACCATCCTAGCATGGTGCAGTGGAATGTCCCGTAGGTGTAGATAATGACTATAACGGGATCAGAATGCGTTTAGGGTGTTTTTTGTGGTACAACCGAAGTGCAAGAAATGCATTTTTGGCGATTTTTGTAGCATCAAAATGGCACCCTTTGACCGTTCAGAACCACTTCTTACCATTCTAGCATGGTGCAGTGGAATGTCCCTTGGATGTAGATAATGAAAATAACGGGAACGGAATGCGTTTAGAATGTTTTTTTGTGGTTCAACCGAAGTGTAAGAAATGCATTTTTGGCGATTTTTGTAGCATCAAAATGGCACCCTTAACGAGTTTAGAACCACTTCTAACCATTCTAGCATGGTGCAGTGGAATGTCCCGTAGGTGTAGATAATGACAATAACGGGATCAGAATGCGTTTAGGGTGTTTTTTTGTGGTACAACCGAAGTGCAAGAAATGCATTTTTGGCAATTTTTGTAGCATCAAAATGCCCGCATAAACGCGAACCATAAATTGACCTTACCGATAATGGTTATAAATTGTTTATAATCCCTCCTTAACTTTAACTGAAATGGTTTTGGAACCTTACATGAACGTTTGTGTGATAAAGTTGTAACCTTATGTATTATGGTTTTTAGGAAGCGGACCTTACAAATAATGGGTTGTTAAGAACCATTACCATTTCAAATTCTTGTTTTCTCCATACATTTTCGGAAAGAGAACTATATTAGAACGTTTTTACTTATGGTTTGAGAACATTAATGGTTATGGTTATGGTAGTCAGTAAGGCCCATGAATGGTTTTGTAACATCGATCAACTTTATGTGGAATATATCGCGAATTGGTTACCTGTAAATTAATAACTATCAGTTCGCGATATATTCCACGTAAAGTTGAGCGATAATACAAAACGATTAATGGACCTTACTGACTACCATAACCATAATCATTAATGTTCTCAAACCATAAGTAAAAACGTTCTAATATAGTTCTCTTTCCGAAAATGTATGGAGAAAACAAGAATTTGGAATGGTAACGACCCATTATTTGTAAGGTCCGCTTCCTAAAAACCATAATACATAAGGTTAAAACTTTATCAGACAAACGTTCATGTAAGGTTCCAAAACCATTTCAGTTAAAGTTTAGGAGGGATTATAAACAATTTATAACCATTATCGGCAAGGTCAAGTGATGGTTTGCGTTTATGCGGGTGGCACCCTTAACGAGTTTAGAACCATTTCTAACCATTCTAGCATGGTGCAGTGGAATGTCCCGTAGGTGTAGATAATGACAATAACGGGATCAGAATGCGTTTAGGGTGTTTTTTGTGGTACAACCGAAGTGCAAGAAATGCATTTTTGGCGATTTTTGTAGCATCAAAATGGCACCCTTTGACCGTTCAGAACCACTTCTTACCATTCTAGCATGCTGCAGTGGAATGTCCCCTGGAAGTAGATAATGAAAATGCTCACGGAATCTTCCGAATCTTCATATTCAGACTGGATAAGTGCGTTGATTATTTTCTTTGTAGCCTTCTTGTATTCGCCACGGTTGTATGCCAATTCCTTCCAATGCGCCGCTGTTGTGTTACTTCTTTCCAAGTCCTGTTTGAGACTCGTTTTCCACGTGAAACAGGATCGTCTTAGTTTCTTTTTTCTATGCACGCGGTAGTTGAGAGCTTTCCCTAGTATTCCTTGGGATGTGTTCCTTACCACATGTCCAAAGTAGTTTAACCGCGCCACTCTAATTTTATTGTTGATCGTGTGGTTCCCCAGTTCTCTGACTGCAATATGTTGGGACTGCCTTCTTGCGCTTTGTGAGTTATTGATAACAGTTTGTGGCGGTTGGTCTGGGCTTTCAATGGTGAATGTCTCACACACTTAGATTTTTTGCCGAGATGGGCTCCACCGAGCAGCTCGGCAATCTATTTTGCTGGATCTTAGTGAAAAAATTGCCGAGATTCAGTTAACAAACGGGAATTTTGCCGAAATCTTGGATAACAAACATAAATTTTGCTGAGATCAAAGTAAAAATAAATGCCCAGCCTGCTCGGTGGTGCCAATCTCGGCAAAAAAATCTAAGTGTGCAGGACGTTGTCTTGCTTCAAAACTAAGAGCCTTTAGAGCAGCAAGCATGGTAGTTTCCATTCTACGGAGAGAATTTCTGTTGCTTTTGAGAACAGTCGCAACTTCCATCGAGTAAGTCACGATCGGCGTTAATATTCTTGAAATACTTGACGTTTTGAATGAAACATTGCCATTTCCAGACTTCATGTTGTTAGTTTTCTTGAAGGTCTTAAGCTTAATGCTTGATTTGTCTTTCACTTCGTATTTCTAAGAATTGACTCTATAAATACATAAAAAAAAACAAACCCAACGCTTCCCGCCCACAAGCTGTAGACTATAGTGTTTCAAAATAGGTCAAATCTGGGATTTCAAACGCTACCCTCTGGAATTGTAGTTTTGGGGGTCAGAATTTGAAGTCATTTGGTTCACGGGAACCCCTCGCTCAAACGGCTTGAAGTTTGTATGGGGAAAATCGACAAAATGTATGGGGGAGCGCGCCACTTTCACATTCGCGGCTCTAGGTGGCACTGTAGTGGGTCGATTTTCTTCGTGTACAAAATGTAGCACCTTTGGAGTATTGGGAACATCTTGGCTGAAGATCGGATGTGAATCCGAGTTACCCCCGAAAAGTTATTAGCGTTTCAAACGAACACCACCTGCTTTACTTCTGGCGAGGGCCTAACGCGCTTGTGCAGTTTTTATTTTTACGAACAGGTATACGAATAGCAATGTTTGCATAGGTATAAATTTTTTATTTAACCATGAAATTGGTTGAAATTTTCACAGTGAGTAGAAAAATGTTCGAAATTATGGTCTACTAAAAATTGGAACAGATTGGCCAAGTGGTTCCGGTTTTATTCCGGCTTTCCGAGAGGCCATCGGGGGGAGAAAAGGTACCAGTCGTCTAGAACAAGGTGGTGCTGAAAATCCACAGCAACAGGCATCTATGGGTAGTGCTGATTAATATTTTAACAAAATCAATCCATAACCTGGTTCTAAATACTGAGCGTCCACCGAAAGGCCTTCCGATGACCCGGATCAACCTTAATCTGGATTATTATGTATTTTTGATCAAAGTAGGCCTTGATTATTCTCTGCAACTATATGAAATGTAGTAAATTAATGATTTTAGATATATAAGCGTTTCAATGGCTCCAAGTGGTCACCAGATGATCCGCCGGAAGATCCGAAACATCCGTAAAATTTAGTGCTACATAAATTCGATCAAAGTAGGCCTTGATTTTTCTCTGCAACAATGAGAAATGTTGTAAAATGGTGATTTTTGATATGTTAGCTGTTCAATGGCTCCGAGTTATCACCAGATGGTCCGCTGGTAGATACGGAACATCCGTAAAATTGATTGCTGTGTAAATTTGATCAAAGTAGGCCTTGATTTTCCTCCGCAATAATATGGAATACAGTAAAATGGTGATTTCTGAAATATTAGCTGGTCATTGGCTCCAAATGGTCACCAGATGACCCACCGAAAGATCTGGAACATCCGTAAAATTGGTTGCTACGTAAATTTCATCAAAGTATGCCTTGATTTTTCATTGCAACTGTATATAACGAAGTAAAATTATTATTTTTTATATACTAGCTGGTCACTGGCTCCAAGTGGCTCGCCGAAAGACCCGGAACATCCGTAAAATGTATTGCTGCATAAATTTGATTAAAGTAGGCCTTGATTTTGCTCTGCAACTATGTGAAATGAAGTAAAATGGTAATTGTTGATACACTAGCTGTTCAATGGCTCTGAGGAGTCACCAGATGGTCCGTCATAAGATCTGGAACATTCGTAAAATTGATTTCTGTGTAAATTTGAACGAAGTAGGCCTTGCTTTTTCTCTGCAACTATATGGAATGTGGTAAAATGGTGATTTTTTATATATTAGCTGTTCATTGTAACATCAGTAAAATTAATTGCTTCGTATGAGGACAGCTCCGGCGTAGTCGTTAGCAAGTGTGTAGGTGTGTAAGTCACACAAACATCGCATGTATTTAAATCAACTGGCAAACAGGTTGACACACATTTTCATCATCAAATAAAATATTTCAGGATAATAAAAAAAAAATCAGTATCTCTGAGCCACACATCCAACGAAGACTTAAGTTATCCCCTTTCATTTTAGGGTAGTGTTCAAATGTAATTTCGGGGGAACATTTTGACACTACCCTTAAACTAAATGCGATAGTCTAAGATTTTGTTTGGTAAGTGTTTCAGTGATACCGTAAGTGGAGGAGGCCAAAAAATCTAAAAAAAATCGTTCCCTACCTAACAACGTTCACGTTTTAGCAAGCAAAACAATGTTAAGCATGTGAATATATTCATCAATGATATATTTACGACTGCCATGGAAATGGTTGATTGAAATTGAAAGCTCATTTTACTAAAATTAATTTAAAAAAATAGACCAATGTAAAACCTAATGGCGGCTGACATTGGGCCAACACATAAATTTAATTAAAATATCTTAACATATCTTAAAATATGTAAATTTATCGTAGCTATTAGGAGTACACTTGGTTATGATCACAATGTACTTCGTATGTATGGTTAAAGATCACTTGTAGCCTTCGTCTTTTTTCATAAAAGTGTGTTCAAACATTTGTTTGCATGCGGAGATTTAAAAAAATCTATTACTATTTATGACACTTTACTTTACAGCACAAATTAAATAAAACAACTAGTTAATGTTATCTACACTTTACTCCAGAAGCTCAAGAAACATATACTAGACATCATTTTCTGTATATTCAAGATATTTGCATCAATAAACATTTTTCAATTTTGGCCCAATGTGACTTCCTAGTTTTAATGTCACCCCGTCTTACGGTACTATTTATTTAATCAGTCAGAAGACCAAGGGAGCAAAATGCTTGACGATGCTGCAACACTGCATGACTGTCCCGTTATTGAGAACCATGCTTGTTCACAGCATCGTCACGCGCTTTGCATCCTTAGTACTCTGACTGTTAATTATGTTTCGAACAGAGATACCGTGTCCAAAACAAGTCACAAAGTTGAGTTTTACAATCAGGTTGTAATGTGTATTAGTCCCACTAAGCATAATTTCCCAAGCAATACACTTCCGTCTCTAAAAGTTGAGGCAACTTGATTGTAACCGGAATAAATCACATAGGAGTTGCCGTTTGCGACAAGTGTACTCATCCTACATAGGCTCATCCTACACAGGGTCGCGGATGGTTTGTTGGGTGTCGTCCTTCAAGGAATGAAGACTCAAAGGGTTCCGTGTATGGGGTACCGGCTCGATGAGTTTTAGAGAGTGCCCGCCGACGGAAACTAAACTCATCGGTTAGGGTTCCAATAAACGGTGGCAATCCCCCTGGACCTAACTGGGCCTTAACCTCAAAAACTTACTAACTAATAACTTCTGAACCAGTTAATCAGGATACTGGTTACACACTACACCAGTTTAGCAGGTACCTCGCATTGTGTTGATGCTGCTGCTTCGAACCTTCGTGATCTTACGACCACAGTACTTGAAAGCATAGTGAACTTACTTACAACTTTCGCCGTTTTCCGTCCACCGTTTCTTTACCACTACTTGGGCTTCATGGTGTTTCTGCCCGAGCAGTGTATTTCGATGCTACTGCTGCGGATTATTACTCTGGCTGCGGGAAGGATGCTGCCCGTGATGACAAAGCTACTTAACCACTACCACTGCTTAATGGCGAATACTCCCATGTATGATTACTTTGCCTCTGTCACTCCAGATGTGTAGTCCGTTCACCGAGAGAAATGCGTGACGACGAAAGAAATGGTCCTGTATAAGCATGGCGATTAGCTTCCAGCTATGACTAAATTAAATCGGTTTGGTTACCTCATATAAGGGCCTTTTTCTGACTGGAATGCATCTAGGTGTCTGTCAGATTCACCCATCCCGATGGGAGCTACAAGACAAATTATAATTAGAACATTTTCTCCCAGCAAAATTATTCATATTTCTACCTTTGAAAATGTTTGTAGGACTCGTTGTGGAATTGTTCTCTTATTCAGCGGCGTAAGGGATGGTTTAGAACTGTGCTGAAAACAACACTCAACTAGTCAGGTTTCCGTTAAGTGTGCTGGTGACATTACCTCTCCAGGCTTTGATTCTGGGGGTGGAGATCATTATCACTTCTCCGATGAGCGGCAGGACAAAATTGGGTGTCCTGGCAGCTAGCTTTTTTGGTTTCTTCGGTATTCATGGACCCGTGGAGGATATCTACGAAATAACCGTTCTTATTTTTGAGTTCCGATGGGATAAAAAGCTGCTGTTCGGTATTGTGCTGTTGCTCCTGACATTTTACAGTCGGCGGGGGGTTTGTTGAAACATAAGATATTTTCTAGGCTAGGTGTCGAAATCTATGTCTGTAAGTAGACTTAATAATGTTAAAATCATATACATCAAACGTTTCATCAAACACACGACAGCACAAAGTCCACGGTTCGTTGAATCCATAGTTGGTCCGATGGGTAGGTTGCCACAGAAGCGTGTAACTACGTAGAACTCTTTGAGGAGCATTGATGTAGATTTGGCTCACAAGAGAGTTGCAATCCACGTCACCGTTAAGCAATCCAAACACGAAGAGTCGCTGAAGTAGTTTCCTCCTTGCTGCCAACGTGTCCAGGTCAATCAGCCTGCACCATTCTTCTAAAGGCGGCAAATTTACCGAATCGTTCCAGGGCAGAACACGTAAAGCGTATCTTACGAAGTTTCGCTGAATGGCTTCGATTCTGTTAGCTTGAATAGCGTGAAAGGGTGCCCACACAACAACAGCATACTCTAGAAGACTGCGGACGAGAGCACAGTATAGTGATTTCAGCGCGTAGATGTTCTGGAATGCGTTTGTTTTTCGTTTCAAGAAACCTAATGTGGCGAATGCTTTAGCAGTTATCATGGAGATGTGCTCATTGAATCTGACTGTAGAGTCGATGATAACACCCAAATCCTTAACTGAAGAAACGAAGAGCAAACTACTGAGTCCTATCCTATAGTCATTTCGTAAGGGCTCGCGTGAACGGCTAAAAGATATTGCGCAGCATTTTGTGACATTAACCTGCATACTGTTCAATGTAGGGTAGGATGGTGCAAAACGCACCGCTTAAGCAAAATCGTCAATTGCTGGCGTATGGAAGCTAAAATCAAGAAGAAAGTAATGGTGTTTGGTTCATTACCATGTTTTCTACGAAGATCAAGTGATTTCGAACTATAGAACGATGCATTTTCATGATTTTCAAGGTATTTTATAAATTGGTTCCAATATGATAGCGGGGCAAAACGCCTGATTCATGGTGATCTGACGCCTGATGATTATTCCTTTATGTTACATCAGAAATAAGGTCGCAAGAGTGTTAAGCTGTGATGCATTAAGTAAAACATCTAAAAAATATACGAAAAGTGAATTAGTTCAATTTTTTGCGATATATGCTGTTAAAAGCTTAATTTGAAGTCGACGATTTTAACAACTGTATCATATTTTGCACAAAATGCTATTTTCTAAGGGAATCAGTAGGTCAAAATATGATTTTATGATCAAGAATCAACTGTGAAACCTCTAGTTGAAAACAAACACAATCCGTTACCCGGAAAATGCATCTGAGGAAAAGTTATCGCTGTTTTTCTATAAGTGGGCATTTTACCCCAGGGGTGCATTATGGGCTGTTCTCCCTTACACCAGCGCAAAAGGGAATCAATATCCTTCTGGAGTGCGCAACAGTCAAGTCTTGACTTAATTGTACGAAAGATCTTTAAGTCATCGGCGAACATAAGTTTCGAAGAACACAGTCGACTACACAGATCGTTCACGAACAGGATGAAAATTAAAGGCCCCAAATGGCTACCTTTGGGGAACACCAGAGGGTATCTCACCGTTAATGCTCACATAGGCTGAGCGGTCAGTTAAGTAAGACTGTAACCACTTCGTGGCCCAATTAGGTAATCCCATACACCTCATTTTGTCCACTGCAAGCACATGTGGAACCCTATCGAACGCCTTACTGAAGTCCACGTAGATCGCATCAACTTGTCGTCGTTTTTCAATGGAGTTGATCAGCGAGTTGACAAACACCATTAAGTTGGTTGTTGTAGAGCGTTTCCTCACGAAGCCGTGCTGATGCTCGGTAATTATTGGCCTAACCGCTTTATATACGACCTCATATACGATCTTCTCCAGAGCTTTTGGGAGGCAGCTTAGAATCGAAATTCCGCGATAATTTTCAACGTTGTGGATGTTTCCAGCTTTGTGAATAGGTGTGATGGACGCTACCTTCCACATTGTGGGAAAAACACCACTAACTAGCGAACGATTGAAGATAATCGACACAGGTGAAGCGAGAGATGCAGACAATTTCTTAATGAACGATGGCGGCAAACAGTCTGGACCAGGGCCTTTAGAAGGATCTACAGATGAAAGAACTTTCATCACCTCTTCAACAGATACATCCAACTGCGGCAAATGCAAGTTGTAATGAGCTATGCTGCTCATCCAATCACGACGATTATCCGGAGAATGAGCGGGAGGGGTGTAGTCGAAAAAACATCCTTGAAGATTTTTGCGAAGAGATCAGAAGCTTCTTCCGCGGAGTCAGCACGAGCTTCTTTATAGGACACATCGAGTGGTATATCGCCATTCCGCCTAAGTCTCTTCACGTAGGTCCAAAAAGACGATGGATCCCGCTTTGCCTCCGACTCAATGCGCAATACATATTCATGGAAAACTGTGTTCAACCGGCTGATGTAGTGCTCCTCCATGTCGTGAAGTAATCGCCTGTTTTCCTCAGTCCGTTGTTTGAAAAGACGTTTCCTTGCTTTCCGTAACCTGTTTCGGAGGTTCCTAAGTTCCGTGGTCCACCATGGCTGATTGTAGTGAACACGGAGGCAATGTCGTCGAATAGGAGTATATTCGTGGATGATATCGAAAATGGCGCCATAAAACCGGAAAACAGCATCGTCAACGTCACAATCAGTCAAAAGCGTCTTCCAGTCTATCGAGCCTATCTGGGCGTTGATAAGGGGTTCATTGCAGAAGTTGAAATCGTAATATCGATATCGATATCGTCCAGCCCAACGTCGTCAGTATTACGAAGGTAGTCAAATTTGATGATAAAAGATTTGTGATGAGCATCGAGCTTTAAAATTCCACAGGGCGATTCGAAAAGTTCGATTCTGTAAGTATCACTAACGAAAGACAGGTCAAGTAATCTCTCGTTTACGTTACGTACATCCTGAACCTGCTGTAATCAACGTGCAAGGATCGACTGGGTCAAAACGATTTCTTGTTCAGAAGAAGCGTTGGTCGAGATGTAACAATTCATGTCGGCATCAAATTGCCATGATAGTCTAGGCAGATTATAGTCTCCCAAAACTATGACTGTATCGGTCGTTTCAGCAAGCTCACACAATTCTTGAACACAAGATGCATGATTGGAGTACTTGGCGCAGTCCGAGTTAGGCCTTAAGTAGACGCAACATATGTAGACCGACTACATTGGCAACGAAACACACACGGCCACTTGCTCTAAACAGTTGGCATTAACTAGTGGAACCAACTTACAACGTAAATGCATTTTGACACCGATCAGTACGCCGCCACCACGTAGCAGTTGAGATGTGGCTGGATTCCGATCGAGACGATAAATCACATAGTCGGACGAGAGTTCAGAGTTTAATATGTCGCTGCCAAGCCACGTTTCGGTCAGCGCAATGACGTCATAGTCACAAGATGATAATGCCAAACGAAGATCGCTAGTTTTAGTTCTTAATCCGCGGACATTCTGGTAAAAAAATACATTTGATGTAAATAACCTGATTGTTGATTTATTTTCCATATTAATTGTTTCTATTAATTTTAGCTGAAATCAAACAACTAAAATCATTTTCAGGATGTCAAACAATATTTATTATACTTAAAAAATTACAGTATCTAAATAATAATTTTTGATTTACTTTGTGTAAATTAATCGTTTTCATTGCAATATTTTGAATGTTATTTATTATTTTTCTCTGCAAACCTCAAATGACTGCAAATGGTCGTTAAACCCAAGGGAGTGAACATTGAAGCAAATTAAAATTAGTTGTTCATTGTTATTTAGTATTATCTTCTCTAACTCATGAATGCTGATGAGGTTGCGCTGCATTATATAGAAGAACACATTTGGCTTGAAAATCATCCCTTGCTTTTTAAATTTATCCACGTATCGTAAAACATTATCATCAATCGTACCATAACTACTCAACAGGGACTTATGTTCTTCGCAAATTGGTGCATTTAATATTTTGGATTCTAGTAAATCTATTGTTGGTTCCAAAAAACTATTATTCATCACATTGAACTCAAATTTGAATACGCAAAAATCTCTAGCAATTAAAGATTTACATAAATTTATTTTGTTGTTGGTAGCTCTACTATACTGTTTTGAATCTCTATGTTTTGCCTCACCTCGCATAGCCCATTGATGTCGAGGAGCACCTGATTCTAATATGAATGTAGCGTAATGCAATAAATTATGGTGTTTGGGCTTTAGCGTGTCGTTAAACAATGTCAAATACTGTGAATGATGCACATCTACTAGCTTTTGCTAAATCTGCAGGTACTCTGTTGGAATTTCACGCAGCATGAGAATGTGGCAGATTTGAACCATTAAACATAAATGTTTCCAAACCTCATCTTCTTCTGGCACTAATCTTCCTATAATTAGTGGAATGAAGTTGACTAACGTTTTTATTTCGCTTGCAGCCATTTTGATTTTACTCTTAGATATATTTATTTCTTTAATATCGGTTGGGATATTGGACGAATTAAGGTTTCCGAAAACAAATGTATTTTTTCTAAAATTGAATTCCGCAAGAGAGAACATTTTCTTAATATTAATAAAATAGTTCAAATAATGTCCTAATCCATAAATACATACCCCTTCCCAAAGGTCGTGCATCATATCAAAGTATATGTTAAATGTCACGTGAAAAGATGGAATCTAATTGAAAATGCTTTCTTTTTTCACACCAGTTAGTGATACATCATCCATGTCTAAGTCTTCATCGTAGCTCTTAACAGTTCTGAAAGTTTCTGCATACTCGATAGTATTATTTTCCCTCTGATGTCGATTTCTTTTACATATACGGCAATAATAATTGACACGAACGGATTCAACTAAGTCTAAGATACCGGAAAGCCCCAAGTTATCACCGGTAATGAAACCTATCATGAAATAAACAACTTTTATGTCTCCTTTAATGTGTATCTCTAATCCATTAGTCTCAAGTTCAATCAGTGTTCTGGAAAATGGTCGGATGCTGCTGCTGCTGCTGCGAATTCGATTTTTAAGTCTGTGTTAGGGAGTGCGCTGTTTTCAGACATTCGGTGATAATTTTGACCACCATTGCAACAATTGGACATTTGGTATTTTTCAATAGTGACCTATTGAAAATTAACTAAGTGTTCATTTTAGCAGATTGGTACATACTCCAATCGTTTGGCTTGTTTAGAATTAAAATCTATCTGCTATTGGTCGAAACCTGACCTCTTTTCGTAATGCTGTGCATTTTGGTTTTTTGAAATTGCGTGGATTCTATAGATCCTGTGAAGATCTATCTAGCACTGATGTATGTGTTGCTAGTGGGAAAAATGTAAACTTTGCCGGAGACGATGTCTTAACACTCGAAAGCAATTTTGTGAAATATGAAGTAAAACAAATCCTAGCTAGTTCTACATGATGATTTATTTGTAAAGTCGCCGGGAAATACCAGCTGGCGATATGTTTTTTTATGATAACTCCTTACTTGAAAACAGGCAAAAACTCACAAACAGGCTGCTTTTTCATGGTATACAGTGTGATAATTCAATAATCAATAAATTATCTCAACATTTAGTGGCAAACCATTCATACATTTTGGTAACATACAAAAAATTCTATAATCCACATTAAATTTCATATGTAATCAAGGGTGATTGATTAAACGAAAGAAACGAATCGTGCGGAATGAAAGCCGAGGAAAAACTAATTGCACCAATATATTTAGGCCTACAATTCCACACCTTCTATAGACAGGTTGCGCCTTGATAGTTAGCTGCTTGCGGAAACTGATGACCTTGACCAATGTCCACATAATACTCTTTAACAATTTTTGGTGGCCCTGAAAAGAACCGTTTTGTAGTGATGGTTGAGTAATTCTGAGCTGGGTGCTCAACACGGATGAGGCTGTCGAGCTGTATGTCGTTTGGAGCGAGGGTGACACGCTTGGCATAGATGACCGACCCGCAGCGACTCACGAAGAGCTACTGGTTCCGATCCGATCCATAGCATAGCGGTGCAGCTTCTTTCTCCTTTGATGGTTGGTTATGTGGGCTCTGCAGCTCGCTGCTTGCAGGCAGCCTTTCGTTGTTACTGGAGAAAAATTTTCAACGCCACACGCCGAAAGCACTGCTACTGCTGCTACTAATTGAGACGACCGAACACCACCACACAGTGGTGTGGTCGTTGGGAGCGTGTGGGTCTGAGTATGGCGCTGAGTGTGCAAAATATTACGCAATTCCATCCTCCCTATTCGCACGCGCCCGAGGATCGGAGGCGAATGCCACTTCAACTTGTTTCGTCTACTCACTACTCTCTGACGACTGTGCTGGGGAAGCAGCAAATGCATGTAGGTAATTGGTGGATTTGTTGGTTAATTCGACGCTTTTGGACAATGCTGGACATTTACCAGTTTTTCAATAGTTTCTTGTTGAAAATCAACATTCGGAAGCATGCATGCGTAGCCATATTTCTGATCAATTGGTGATAAAATTATTGAAATTGGACCAGGGGCAGCTGAGTTATTAACGTTCAAAATCTTTCTCAATTTGTTACATGTTCCATTTTCGGTTTTCACAAAGTGTACCCCCATATAGAAATCAAAGACGTAGTCCTACGTCAAAAAGTAATCAACAATAATGATTAAAATCTATCATTGCGTTGCTCGTTGTTGATCTGGAAGTGGTTAGTTTTCGTCATGTGTGGAAACTAAAGTTCTAAAATCCGTCCACTAACCCTTTATAAGGCCGTGGAAACCAAGCAAGGAATCAACAAAAACTATAATAAAACGCTTTCGGACATACGATGGTTTTTCTGGTACCATTATGTTGCTTCCTTTCACACGTAGCTGTCGCGGTTTTAGGATGGAATGCTGTAGTCAACATTGTTACCATTTTCGAATCTTGCCACATTACAAAAGCAACGTTTTTCTTCAAACGCCAGTTGTACTCCCCTCTCAGGAAACTCTTTCGCCTTTTCGGTTGGGACTTTCTTTTGTACTTTTTTAGTAGTACAGGTAGGTCCGATCTATTACTGTTCACTGTAGCCGTTGCATAAATTCCGTGATCATATAAGTATTGTAATATACCGTATGAGGCGAAGAAACTATCAAAGGTCACATGACCTTGAAATCCTTCATCAATTAGTTTCTGCGTTAGATTCTTGACTACATTGGCCCCTAGGCCTATAGTAGGAGACTTGTCATCGCGTTTGCCAGTATAAATATCAAACTCAAATACGTAACCAGTCTCACTGTCGGCTCTTGTCCACACCTTATAGCCTCTCTTGATAGGTTTTAGTGGCATATATTGTTTCAATGTCGATCGCCCTTTGAACAGAATCATCGATTCATCAATCGATTGCGATGATGTGGACTGTACTGCTCTCTGGCATGCAGTGTTCAGGAAATCAAGAAGTGGACGAATCTTGTACAGTTTGTCAAAATGATCTGAATTTTCTTTGGAGGCATCATAGGATTATCATTCAGATGCAAATTCTCTAAGATTTTTTTGAATCTCTTGCACGGCATAATGGAAGCAATTTCATCCGTACGGAAAAATTGATCACTTGACCAGTACAAATCAACACTTGCAAGAGGCTTGAGACCCATCATAATGGTAATCCCTAGAAAAGCTTTGATTTCTGCTTCAGATACCGGTTCCCAGTGTCGACTTTGCTGTTGGTCTGCGTAGATGTTAGTTTGGGTAACTATAAGTTTCAAGATGTCATCGTCGAAAAACTGTGCGAAATAGGCTACAGGTCTTGCATTTCCCGGGACTGCATTCAAGGCTTGCAAACGAACATTATCAAAATTGGCTGTATTGGGATCCTGGGACCAATCGCCTTTTTTCCAGTCAACTTCATCATCGTCTGGTTGGTCCACTTGGGAAAAATCTTCGCTGATTGATCGTCATCCGATTCATCTGAAGCTGATGTTTCGGATAATGCTTGAGTAGTTGGCTTTCCTAATAAATCGGTAACATATATAAACGATATCAGATATGATCCAACAATATCATATAAGGTTAGCACAACGACCCGAATAGATGATTAGACACTTGCAACTGTTTTCAATGCGGGTAATCGTGCGTGGGTGAGGAATCGCTTTTAAATGCTTACGGTTGTGATAACCCGAAGAACACGGTTGTGGTTCATCAATGGATGTGTGTCGTTCAGTCCCACTGCCCTTAGCAGCATCATCTGAATCATCACTTCCAGCGAGAATATCGATCAGAGATGTATCTAGCTTGCTCAAGGTAGAGAGTTCCGGATCAGCTTCCAGTTCATCATCGGACACATCGGGATTATCAGGTAGTCCACAAATTTTCGCCAGCTCTCTTTCAACCTCGTCATCCGACTCTGTATACGGTATGTTCGACATACTTTTAGCTGAAACGTAAAATAGCCTGTAACAGTATTGCGAGCATTTTTCATTGTAGAAAACTGTAACATTTGACATGAACTACAGATCAATGTTTGAAAAAAGTACATGATCTAAGAAAGGAGTTCCAAAACAGTATATTTCTATTGAAAAATTTACCAACTTGTGGGATTTGTAATGAGTTTTAGCTGATATTCGTATTTCCGCTCGAAAATGGCGGTTTGTTTACACAATAATGACTCCCAAATACTCAGTTTCCACTTGTTCCGGCTCAAAAAAAAATTAGAAGTGTTGCCAGATATCAGAAGTAGCCAATGCACGGAAAAAAACTGCAACGGGATTGTTTGTGTGGAGAAAAAAATACAGATTGTTGGTGGCAATATAGTTGCCACTGCCTTCTAAAGGGCTAAACCTTCCAACTTACCTTGTATCTGAAAATCATCTTGTTGCTGTAAATGTACGTGACATTGGAACGAACATCCTTCACTAAATTGTACAGTTTGCCATACTGCTCGACAAAATATTCCTCATAGACGGCCTGGTAGATCAGAAGAGAAATGACCGTCACGTGATCCACGTACCAGGATGGCATGGAAATCCGTCAGAACAAACGATAGGGGTGTGTTCACATTCGGCACCATTTTGTATGAATTTTGCTGAACAACATCGTGCACCATAAATTGCGGGCTGTTCATCTTCGGGCCTATTTCTTGGAAATTGATTCCGTGCTCAGTCAAGCAACAAAAACTCTTTGGGAAATCTTCTTCGTAGTTAAATGCTAGCTTCGAGTAGTTCATGTTACTCATCACATCCTGAAAACCGTTCAACTGCTCGGGGATTGTGAAGTACGATTTAAATACTTTCTGCAGCTGTCCCGGCGCCATTTTGAATCTGTTTGGCGAATAGTTTCATCGAATGTATAGATTCTATCCACCGTTAGCACCAGAATGATACAGTGAATATTCCTTCGATCCTGGCGCATGTGGATTCAATACCCGTTACAGGACGACTATCACTACCGGTTCCAACATCGAACACCTGACGAACGACCTGCTGCACCAGTTTATCTCCGCTGTCTATTCCGATGTCAGCCTCCCAAATAGTTCCTTTACTCGTACCCAATAAAATCGGACCGGTCATTATCTCCATGTGATTGGAGTAGTTGAATCCAATGGCCGTAATTTCCTGATCATTCAGCTGAAAACAGATAAGCAAATTTCTCACCCACTCCGCAAAACTGACAAACACGGCAACTCACATTGGAGATAAATTTCGGCTTGAAGCTATTTCGGTACAGATGGAGAACCTCTGGCGTGAAGCTCGGAGACTTCGGTGCCCGATTTGGTGCCAACGTAATGAACAAATGCGCTCCCAGTGGGTTCAGAAAAAGATTGCACGATTTGAACCCATCGAAGTACTTGTCGATCGGGACCTCGGTGAACTTGTCCTGTTTGATGTTCATCCGCAGAATCGTTAGATAGGTCATCAAAATTATAATCCAATCGTTTTGCACCGACAGGAACAGGATCCCGGACGGGAAAATGGGAAAAATCGCGAAAATGGGAGGTTCCTTCTTGATGCGAACGCTTACGTAGTCCAACGACTGTAGACGATTCGATTGATCCGGTTCGCTAGCCGAGGAATACTGATCAAACATAGAAGCCATTTTGGCTGTTTTATACCCCGTTCACATTACAGCGTATATCACGTGATATACGGTGTCTTGCAATGAGCACTCATACATCTAGTTTTCACTGGAAATCCTATGTATGAGTGCTCATTGCAAGACAGCCTATATTACGTGATATAGACTGTAATGTGAACGGGATATTAAGTGATTTTCTTCAACGCTGGATTTTACAATTATTAACTTTTGGGCAGGAAAATCAAATATAAACTGGAAAATGATTCACTGAATGTCGATTTTTCCCTGGCTCAATTTGTTGGACCGAGCACTGGAATAACAATGGCAGTTCCTTGTCTCAAACGTCAGGTCGATCCGCATCTTTGCGCTGTCATAACGCATAATAACGCATATATATTACACAATTATTTGTTGAATGACCTATGTGCAGCTGTTGCTGTGTAATAATTCCGTCACACATGTGACGGAATGAAAAATCGTCATTTTTTTTCTGCGTAATTCGAAGAACGATATAATATTACATCGAATTGGTGTTAATTTGCATATATTTCTCACAATTACATCTAGTTTCTTGATACGTTAGCATCATTACGTTGAGGCATATTACTTTTTTTTGCTGTGTACCTTTCGTAGTCCTACGTCAAATCTACGGTCGTGTCTTGGATACAACCTCTTACTTTTTTAAATCAAAGCCCTCAATAATGTTCGACTATTTTCAATCATTATTTTTGAAATGTTACTTTTGAAAATATTAGTTCCAATGCTCTAGGGATGATGGTGTAACAAAGTTTTTAAAAATATCTTGTCAAAATCGAGATGCGATAAAAAAAAATAGACGAGTGCGTCATCATTAGCAACGCGTTAAATATGATACTGGCACGGTAAATAATTTAATCTCTCTTCCTTCCTTCCTTCCTTCCTTCCTTCCATAAGCACTTCGCTGTACCTAGCGCAATACCTTCAGGCTACATCTTTTCCGATCGTTATCTTCGCAACAACCGGTCATCGTCACGCCCCCGAGTACGTACCTAACTGTGGGGGTTGCCACGCGCTGATTCGCAACCAGATCAGCGTGGTACATATATGCAAATGAACTTGATCCTCGATCGCAGTCTGTCGTCGTTTGCGCCGCGAGACAAACGAAAGCGAAAGTTGAGATCTGCTACTGCGAGAGACCCCCCGGAGTGCGCGCGCGAGTGAAAGTACGATCCGATTACGCACGTGATTCCAAACGACGCTCCACAGTTTAGTACAGACCGCAGAGCTGTGCGCATATTCAATTGGCTCTCACCATGCGACCGATGATCGTGGCGTGGATCTGGCTGATCGTTTCGAGCAGTGGTGGTTCGTGGATGGGGTTGTGTTTGAAACAATCGACTCCGAAGGTGATCGGTGGACAGAATGCTTGTGCTGGGGAGTTTCCGTTTTTGGTATCGATTCAGTGGAACTTTGGAAACGGTTCCAGAGCGGTCCACTTTTGTGGCGGTACCATTGTGGACCGGTATTGGATTCTGACGGCGGCTCACTGCAAGGAAACTGTGTTCGATAATGGTTGGTTGGAAGTGGTGGCAGGGGAGTTTGATTTGCAACGTGACGAAGGTTTCGAGCAGAGGCGCAATGTGAGCGAGTTTTTAGTACACGAAAACCGGCTGTCCGGGTTTGTCGGGCCAAATGATATAGCTTTGGTAAGTTAGCATTGATGGATTATGAATCATATATTCAACTGAATCAAAACCCATTTCAGATTAGATTAGATCAACCGTTGGAACTGACGACCAATATAACAATGGTAAAGCTAGACGACAGACAAACACCGATTTATGGATTTGCCATTCTTCCCGGATGGGGATCGACATCACCGACCTTTGAGCTGATCTACCCGGAAAAATTACAGAAAGCTTACTTACCGGTCTTCCCGTACGACGCCTGCCTGCAATACTTCCCACTGTTTAGTCCTCTCGAGGAGACAAACTTTTGCGCGGGAGAGCTGAGTGGTACGGTGAATGCTTGTCATCGGGATTCGGGAGGACCGCTGCTGCAAAC
Source organism: Ochlerotatus camptorhynchus (assembly GCF_037179485.1). Taxonomy (NCBI): domain Eukaryota; kingdom Metazoa; phylum Arthropoda; class Insecta; order Diptera; family Culicidae; genus Ochlerotatus; species Ochlerotatus camptorhynchus. The sequence goes on along the minus strand of NW_027040918.1, from coordinate 1,940,278 downwards.
GATCGACGAAATAGTGACACAAATCGGAATTGTATCCTGGGGAGCCTTACCGTGCACCGCGTATCGCAGTCCAACCGTTGTAACGTGGGTCAGTTGCTTCAGGGACTGGGTTCGGACGACAATCGAAAGAAATTCCGTCGATTTTGATACTTTTATTTAGAATAGAAATTATGTTCGGTGCGAAATAAATAAATTTCCTAAAACAATCAACAAAAAGATCTACATACCTCAGAAAATCTGCTCCAGGAGATCACGATAATACTGAACCTGTGTGTGTTCGCGACTCCGTTGGTTCAGCACAAACAGCAGCGGACAGTCAAGGGAAATGCATGCTGTCTCGAAGGTTCGCTGGCAGCAAGACCTGCACATCTGTAACCAGAAGAGATTAATTCCGACCTTAGCCATTCAGCCAACCACGCACCTTCTCACACAGCTCAACACGCCGCTCCAGTCGATTGATCTTGTCCATCACATAGGTAACGGTTTTCTGCGGGTGCCTACGACACTCGTTGCACACTCCACTGTGCGACTGATTGCCGCAATCGCACACGCAGCTAGTGGTGGAAAAATACTGCGAGATCGTACTCTTCTTCGGTAACTGCAACTCACTTGCAAGCGACGAACTCTTCCCACCCGTGTTATGTAACATTTGATATTTCCGTGGCATGTCGTTGTACCACTGGTGGACGTCAGCTCCGATCAAAAGCAAACACCGATTCAACGGTGGGATTATCGCCTTTGCTATGTAGTAGCTGGAATTGATCTTCAACCCGCTGTCGGCCAACAGTTCATCAGGGCTCCTGACCAGCCGAATCAACGGCACCAGCGGTGGACCGTTGATGATTACGTATGGAACGCGTTCACCTCGACGCGGCTCCCGCCGGGGATCAACGACTATCCAACGGCGTGCCAGTTCAAGCGCAGGCACGCAAGCTCCCGGCTTGTACCCATCCTTACCTCGAAACTCTTTGGCAAATATGAAATCCTGAAGGTTAACTCGTCCCTCCAGAATTTTGGAAAACTGCCGGCAGGTGTATTCTTTGACCTTTGAAACGTCCCGTGTTTCGAACAGGATTCGAAGGATCTTCTCCAACATTTTGCCGACCACGGGACAGCCGTCGCGGCGAACCGTTTCGATGCCCTTCGCTTCGTAGACGGGTTTTTCCTGGTCCGGCGTTTCGTACATGTAGCCCACGTAGCGTTTCTTTGTCTGCAAGACGGAATGCAATTTTGCTTAGGGAATTTCTTGAATTTCCACTCGAATTTCAACCTTCTTACCTGCAAAATCGACGGCTGGTAGACCTTCTCCAGCTTGAGCTTCACCGGCGGCGGGTTATCCTTGGTCACTGCATCAGCAATCTCCGCTCCAATTTTAAAAGCATCCTCCTTCGTCCGCCCCGGACAGAGCACAAACAGCGAATCCGTATCACCGTACACCACCCTGGCACCCCACCTTTCAGTGCTTTCCACCAGTTTGATTGCCCGCTCAAGCGTTTCCCGTCCCTTACTTACAACGCTATCGCCCACCTCGACGCACGGCATTCGACCGCTGAAATTTGCCGCCGTATAACCGTAGGTCACGTTGGCGATCAACTTCAATCCTAACTGCCGCGAGTGGAGCACCCTCTGGAGAATGCTATTCTCTTTGTGCAGCTTCATGGAGGCTTTTACCATCAAGCGTGTCGTTAGGATTTCATTCAACATTCTTGGCAGGATGCCTTCCCGAACGGAAGATTTTACAAAAGCGATCCCACACGGTGAGACTGTGATCAGATTCTTATCCACCAATATCTTTAGCATTCGTGGCGACAGTCGTAGATGGGAAGCCCCGAATTCGAATGGTTCTGATCTGCAATGAAAAATAATGTATCCGTTTCACGCTAGTTTGACCTTCGAACTTACTGTCCTAAATGCTCCACCCTACCGAGACACGTGGAAAAACAGTAATTGTATGCGATGATCATACTTGGGTACAAGCTTTGGAAGTCCAACACAATCAACGGATCGGCGTAGAACCTCGATTCAGGTTCCAGAATCAGAGGAATATACTCCGGGGCTCTCATGTGCGCTCGTTGCTGTATGCTCGGCGAAACCGATACGAAGTTTCGTGGTTTGGCAATCCTCAACATCATACTCTCCACCCGAAACTGAGAACCACGGGAAAGTACTTCGTAGAACTGAATCCCGAACAGCTTCGCCAGTTCAGCCGTTCTTCCGATCAAGTCCAACTGTTGAAGCAACTCGAGATTACCATTTACCCTCTCCAGATAATATTCCACAACGATCCACTTGGAGTACGGTTTGTTCCACAGTCTCGTCAGCTGCCTAAAGCAATGGCGCGGAACTCTGCGGTGTAAAATATGGTACACGATGTTCTCGAAACTGTAAGACGTCAACGCGATCTCGTGCCTCATCAAGCGCCAAATGTCCAACAGAATCCTTCCGGGAATCTTCAATCCGGCACTGTACTCATGCATCTCCAACAATTCCTGTTCTTCATCTTCGGAAACGTGCACTTTCTCCGCCGTCGGAACCCTCGACAACATCTTCATCAGATTCATTTCCAAAGTATACCCCCGCTGGATTATATATCCCCACGAAACCTGTTCGATCTCGTACCCGGCAAATATATCCGGATCCCAAAACGAAATCAGCACCAGGAACTTCTCATACAACTCCCGCTCATTTGCCACCGTAACCACATCGGCTACGTAGCTGCATTTGTTATACTTGTACGGATCGATCCGATCGGTAGCCGTCAGGCCATGCTCGTGATTGAGGATGATCCCACAAACGGACGGAGCTCGGCGATGATCCTCCGGTACGTCATTGTGAATGCGATAGAAGATCGCTGAGATGGGATCGACCTCGGGGTTCGGACGTAGATCACCCCGCGTTTGGACGTGGATTTCCACCGACATAATCGTCAGGTAGTTATACTGGAAGAGGAAGAAGAGAAAATCGAAATGAAAATTAGGTCCTACGGGTTCAGGGGGATGATTTTACCTGACGATAAGAGGACTTTGGATGAAAGGTTGTGCCTGATTGGTAATGAGAACTAACCTAAAATGAAGCCTAAGTGCGAGGCAGAGAGAAAGCATATTATGTTTATTTTAGCTAAATTAACGATAGCACGGATCTGCCTCGGATTGCTTGTAATCAAGCTGCTTTAGTGTATTCGACCAGCCTGTTTCAGTCCATACAGGCTACGCTCCTGTTGAAATCCAAAGCCGTTCCTAACATGGAAAACAGGTGTTCAGGTTGTACTCGCCGTGTCTTCTGAAAAGGGGAATCCCGTATCCCTACGAACCATACGAACGAAGTTGGCTACTCGTACCCCATCCGGCCCCTAGGGGAGGTACCGATAGGGGTTACTTTACAGGAGGCTGAGGACCACTAATTGGGTCTATTTTATACCTGCAGACATGCGTTGTCCGGCCCGTTATCACGACATGTGGAAACGGTTTTATAACGCTAGTTCGAATGTAATACTTGCCCGAATACAACTAGCCCGAAAATCTATTAACTATCGACCTTCTCCGATTCGCGAATCTAGCAATATTTGAATTGAACGTTAAATGTACGACGATTGAGGAGAAAGTGTTGCGTCTGTTTATCCGTGGTTAGACCGTGCGATATTGAGATACTGCGAATGGATAGCTCATTTCAGGCGACGAAGAAGATACAGTCGTTTAGAATACCGGTGAGGGGAGCTGCACTGTGGAACTAGAATCCACAGAGTGAATAGGGTTCGACCTCGATCGATTGAAATGGGAAACTCAAGCAGCTGCTGTTCTGGGAGTCTAGTGAACGGTCACTTTTAACGGGTGAAAATCGTTTCTGGGGGGTTAATTACGTGTGATGCTTTCTCCTCGACTGGGTTCGTATGAAATATGATTATGGATAGAATAAATACGAATTTTGTCCAAAACAAAACTTAAGTTTTTTTTTTTTTTTCGAATAAAATGTTGAACATCTAGATCTTAACCATACATCTTAACAAACGCACACATTTACATATGCTTACGATATATACCGCTCACCATAGGTTGCAAAGTTTGTAGGAGGTTTAACTTACCTCGCACGTTGCTTTGGCTTTCTGGAGGTTTTCAAAGTTAACTTTGAATCCGTAGGTGTTGTTGGTCTGTGTCGTGGCGGAGATGTTTCCCGAGTGATCCCCTTGTTGAGTGCCATCGGGCGCCACCAGAGGGGACCCATTCAGAAGTCGCTTGTGCATCGATGCGATTTCCGCGCTGTGTGGTAACTGAAGGGGGAAGGGGGGAAACCAATAAGCGAAGGAGTTCGTTTCGTGTTGAACGATATTCCGACTTACCGAGGTTCGATCCGACGTTCCACTGTCTGAGTGCTCCGACTTTTGACTAGCGGTTACAATCTGTGAGGAATTCACAACATCCATTCTGTCTTCAGCGTCCGAATGTGAAACAGGGTGCTGTCCCGGGGTGATTGTATCGAATTCTTCTTCCTCCTTAGGTAGTTCCACTTCTTCGAGCTTGGAATCCTTGAATCGTTTGAATGCCGCATTCAGTGACAACCGAGCCTTCGGTATATTGCGTCGCTTTCTCCTAGCACTGTAACTGAGCAGCTCAAGTCGATCCTTTGCTGATGACCCGCTTTCATGGTCCGAGCTCATCGCCGGAGATGATTTTGTGTTCATGGAAAAGATTTTCGAAACCAGAGTCTTTCGCGCACTGGAATCCACCTGATTGCCATCCGCAATTAGAGAACTTAAATTGAGGGTACTGTCGTGATCGATTCTGATGTTTGATGGTTCCTGCGAGGAACTCGTTTCCTCCCCGACCATAATTGCATGCATTTTCTTGATCTTAAGCGGACTGTCCTGTTCCACCGGAACCGTTTCCTCAGTCTTGATCTTTTCGATGGCTTTAAGCCAAACTTTGGCTTCACGTTTGGGTGGAGCCTTGGCAGCCGGTTCTATAACAACCGATTGTTCCGATGCCAAAAGTTCCCTCATTTGACCAGCATCCGAGCAGGAAGATTCGCCCAAAATTCGATCCAAACTTTCACCATAGATGGCGCTTAGTTTTTCGTATCGAAACTGTTCAATCGAACCTAGTTCGCTCATAACACTCTGAAACGGTTCCAAATCGTTCAAACTGTTCCCTCCAATATTTAGTACGACGTGTCCAACTTCCTTCCTGCCCGTAACATCCGCCGGATTGCTATAGAACGGTTCCTGGTGGACCACCTGCGGTATGACGAACTCTTGCATTGCTTTCAATGCGTCTTCCAGTGCAGGTGGTTTATGGGAAAGGGCACTTGTCACTTTTACGCCGTTGTCGCGGCCCAGTTCAATCATGCTTTCATCCGACGTAGAACCTAGCTCGTCAAAATCGTCAAAAACCAGCGTCTGTTCGTAGAAGCTTTTGATATTGAGATCCTCGTCGTCCTCGTCACAACCATCTCCATCATCGCCTTTTTCCGATATCGGCGAACGGCAAGCGATTTCGGTCACGTTCTGTGACATTTCCAGCAGTTTGGGAATCCTTTGTTCCACCGAGGAACGCGATTCCTCGTCGGTTATCTGAATTACTTCCGAATCACTGGAAATTAAAATCGGTTCCAGCTGTGGATGGTCTTCCTTCTTGGTCCGCAAGTCGGTCACCTCCTGTTGAGTTAGAGCCGTTATCAACACCTTGGGTGAAAGTTTGATAATGTTCTGAAACTTATGCGAAAGAGCAACGTCGATGTCTGGTTCTGGTTCCTGTTCCGGTTCGGGTTCTGGAGTTGACGGCCTCCTGGCAGGTCGTCCCTTCCGACTACGACCACGACCCCGGCTACGACCGCGTCTACTTCGTCCCCTTCGAACGGGACCGCGCGATAGACCTTCCTGAGGATCCCAATTGTTGGCCAGATCGTACTCGCGAGCTAATCGGAACTCATCGTACGGCGAGAGATCCCGTTCTTTCGCAGGTTTTTGGCGAGTTCTTCGTTCGGTTACTACTACCGGCGATTCCTGAGCTGGAAGGCGATACGCCGACATGTCAACCATGGAAAGTCTGAAATCAATTTCGGGTATTATAATCCGCTTAGTGATGCAAATTTCTTTACACAAATAGAAAAGAACCTGCATTTTCTGACCCTGATTTTCAAATTGCTTTCAACGATAACCAATAACAAGGAATTACGTTACACTTGAAAGGACAAGCAGGTACATGTGCGTCGTTTTCGATGCAAAATAAAACTGTTCAAATAAATCCTCACCTCACTTTCAGCTCCTTGAGTTTTGGCATCGCCGGTTCTTGCTGAACTCCATTGCACTTCAATTTTTGAATGCTACAATTGACCAAAACATCATGAGCATTGGACTACGAATCATTGGAAGCATTACTCACCTAACTTTACATTCCTTCAATTTCAGATCGCAATACACCCCATTCGTCAATCCGTTGGTCATCTTTTCCGGATGGTCCAGTTTCATCTTTTTCCTCGCTTTCATCGAGGAAGCCTTTCCTTCATGTACGCCATTCGTTGGAACTTCCTTTTTCTCCTCAAATCCGTTGCTCAGCTTCACTTCTGTCACACCTCTCGAACGCTTTGTCAACGGTTCGCTGTGCCCATTCATCTTAACCCCATTGCTTTTGGCAGTCGGAAGAGAAGTGCCATTTTGATTTGTCCTCAACTTTGGAAGTTCACCATCGTGGGCACCATCCAGCTGTGGAATAGCACTCGAATTGAGGATATCATCGTCGGTGTCATTCAGCAAATCATCGCCAGTATTCGCTTCCATCTTCATAGTGTAATCCAGAAGAAACTCATCATCCGAATCCAGAATTTCGTCTGTCTTCTCTTCCACCAACGTGCTATTTCCATCCTTCTTATCTCCCATCAACGAGAGCATCTCCAAATCCCCACTCAACGTGGCATTCAGTCTCTTGTTACTCGATTGCGATAAGCTAATCCCACTTCCACCGGTGGAAGCGATCCTTCGCTCGCTTTGCTGTGTTAGAGGCGCCAACAGACTGTCACCCTCCACCTCATGACTTTCGTTCTCCTCCAACTCTCTCATTATGTCCAGCAATTCATGATCCTCTTCGGCAAACGACGCATCCGGATTCTGAGACATGCTGACAATCCTATCCTCGTCCACCTGACTCGTATCGAAATCGTACACCGTATTTGACTGATTAAACGACGAATACTGACTGAAATGCTTATGATCCTGGACACAGGAAGCATCCAACAACTGTTCATCATCCCCTACCTCCGATGGATAAAACGAAACCGGTGGCCTTAATCTATTTTCTTCAGCTTCTACCGACCTGCTCGATCCATTTCCGCTGGTAAGCTTCGATGCCAGCATTGATCGATAGAACCGATCGCTCTCAGTCACAATTTCCACCTTCCCACCCTGTGACAAACTGAGCGCTTCTGGTTGCTGCATCCCCAGCAATGCCCTCCTAGCTTTTTCGTCGTTCCAAATCGAAGCGATACCTGGATTAGCGTATTCCGATCGCTTCTCTTCCTCCATCAAATTCCTGTTCAGAATATCCACTGCCAAAATATCAATTTCGTTCTCCGATGTAGACATCTTCTGCAACTCCTCTCCGCCTCCACAATCTACCCGTTGCCGTATGGCACAGTCCGGAACATCCAGGAAGCTCATCCCATATAGATTATAATCGATGAAAAACTGTAAGATGTACGGAACATGCGACTCGAATGTCTGAAATACTCGCGATAAGATGACACCGTTCATCAGCAGGTTATTTGCCTTCCGGATCAGAAAAGGGTTGTAGAGGTATATTTTGAAAAACTGATGCTCCTTTCTATGGTAGCCATAAATCGGTCTGAAACCAATCAAAAATTTCCATTATTAAACAACCAATAACCAATCATCCCCAACCCGAACTCACATTCCCTTCACCAACGCTATCCGGAAGACGTGCGTCACCGTCGAGTTGGCATTCCCGAGCGACACATTGACGGCCTTGTCCAAGCTGGCCGCAATCTGGTACATCAGCCGATCCACTGCAATCCGATCCGAAGTGCTTCCATCGTACGGCACGTACAGATACGGAAACACTCCGTGAATGTGCACACAGCTGTGCGTCCCATCGGCCGTCGATCCGAACAGACGAATCACCGGCACCTGCTTCACGTCACACCCGCGGAATTCCGAATAGCACGTATCGAACCGGGGCTCCGGTTTGTGCATGTAGTGGTCAACACTGACGATCCGGATCGAGGTGACATTTTCGCCGCGTCGAACCATGGTGAATAGGAGGCGTTCCTCCGGAGTTCAATCCCCAGCTTGTTTATTTTGTTGTCAATCCAATAAGAAACATAACCTTGAATCGTAGAAAAGAGCGGCTAAATGGGCTGAATGCAGGCAAAGAACTTTCCGGGAAACAAACTTATTAACGCACCAGCGTAAATATCGGCAACAAATAACAACTTTTGATGTTCACTTTACTGCTTCAATCCAACGTAAAAAATTAAGAATTTACGTAAAACTTATGAAAATAAAATGCAACTGGGTACGCGTAGAACAACTTGCTCGCGAAATTTTCCTTTTGTGGCCGAACAGACGAACCAGAGTAATCATGAACGTTTCACGAATGACAAACATGACAACACAATGTGATAACGCCTGCTCTTGAGGGAAGTTGAAAAACTACGTAATCCAGATGTATAGTAAAGGTAGGATAATATAATTAAACTGGTCCTAATAAAATACCGCGTAAAATATTATTTACAAGGCTATTTTTCTCAACAGCGTGTTCGGGGTATTATCCAAACTAGAAATACTCAGAGGAAAAGATGGGCGGAGAGAATGTTTTGAGCCAAATTAACTGTCAAAATCTGAGCCAATCAAACATTTCCATTAGATTTTTTCCAAGGATTTCTTATTCTTACTATATTAAATTTGAGAGTATATACTGTTCTCATTACAACGTATATCACGTGATATACGCTGCCTTGCAATGAGCACTCATATATCTAGTTTTCATTGGAAATCCTATGTATGAGTGCTCATTCCAAGACAGCCTATATTACGTGATATAGGCTGTAATGTGAACGGGGTATTAGAATTACCTCTATGGTGTAACAGTATAACAGAAATTCAATCACCTTTTTGTTTCGTGTGCTTCTCAAATTCTACTAATTTATTAATGAAAAACATTATTCTAACTCTATTGATTAATTAATCTTAGTTGGTTAATTAATGATACCAAGAATTGTTGAAAATTTTGTGATGCAATCAATTAGAGTTAACTACCCCATTTGCGGCCTAGCAAGCAAAACCCGCATGTAGTCTATGTTAATCTAGCGCAGTTTAGCACCAAACGGAATGTTATTATTACTGATGGCTTCCAAATTTATTTACCTTTCCGTATGAACTAGAAGATTTGATAAAGAGAAACCCATTGTTGAGATATTGTCAAAAGTCTAACACTACTTTTTGAGGCCAAACTCGGCCTACGGATTCTAAACTCGGCCTACGGATTCTAAACTCGGCCTAACGCATTGAAACGCCATTGAAACGCCATTGATTCGCCACTGAATTCACTTCGGCCTATCGGATGAAGATAAAAATTGATTCGGTCGGACCGCTTCTTTTTTTTTGGGAATAATGGGTGCAAACTTTCATACCTCGCGTTCTCATTGACTTAATTTGGTAGCTTATTAACTAAAGTATCATACCAAACGCATAATTGACTTGTTAACTCTGAAATCATGGATTTATTTGAAGTTTTCTGCTCGATAGCCCCAAAATGGGCGATTAGGCCGAAGTACACGAAACGAAAATCAATTATTTTATTCACGTGTTTCACTTATACATTTTTGCCAAACATCAGCCTTATACATTCCATAAGACAAACCATATAGGTCCTATAAGAATGCATAAAAGGTATGTGTGACCGCTTATACATTTCATTTGACACATGATCTTCATAAACTTTTTGCAAGGCGTCTGCTTATTAGTTGACTTATACATTTTATGAATAATCAGCAATAGAAATTTGCCAAAAGGTATAAGGAGATTTCTATCCGTGTAGTTCTCTGCCCTATTATTATGCAAGTAGATCGAATAAAAAATAAGAGTCATGTGAAATGCTAGTTTCTAGTAAGGGTTACAAGATCATTAAGGTTCAAACCTCTGCTGCCGAATTGTATTTTATTTTCTCCGGCCATCTCTCCCTCTGAGTATTTCTAATCCAAACCTTTTATGGACAAGTTCCATCAATTGATTTATCCCTGGATTTATCGCTCGTTTGTGATATTTTTTGTATTAGGAGTCCCCCAGCTCGTATAAAATAAATTATAATACTGGATAAACAATAGAGAAGCATCCATCAAAATTTGTAAACAAATCGTTCTAAAGCCATTTCCTCACAAAGTGAAGGCCGCCCACGCAAACCAACATCATGATCGGATAGGGGAAAGTTTCTACTACACGGTGATGATGTTGGTTTGCGTGGGCGGTCTTCACTTTGTGAAGAAAGGGCTTTAGAACCGTTTGTTTACAAATGCTGATGGGCCCTTTTCTATTGGCATTACAGAATATCCATGTGGTCACACATTACTACACTCAAACTAAATGACTGATTTATTTCATGTGCATAATGCCACGGATACACTTGTAACATAGAGATAACTCTAAGACTAGAAGGTTCCGAAATAACTTGCTCAACTTTTTGACTCAGCTCTGGTACTCTCTTCGGTCCCAAGCTAATCGATTCACCCCTCGAAACATAGGAAAATCCACAAACCCCTTATTTTATCAGCCAAACTTTCATAGCGAATAAAAAAAAAATTAAAGGGTTGTGTCCTAGACACGACCGCAGTATGACGTAGAACCACACAAAATTGATGTTTTTCATGCATTTTTGACTATTATACTTTATCTTAAAATTAGGGTGGTTAGGAGAGGTATTTGAGGGGGGGGGGGTAGGAGAGGTATTTGAGGGGGGGGGGGGTTAGGAGAGGTATTTGAGGGGGGGGGGGTAGGAAGGGTTTGATGGTGGGGAGAAGGGTAGGAAAGGTTTGATGGTTGGGGGTGGCGAGAGGTTGTTGAGGGGGGGCGAGAGATTGTTGTGAAGGGTTTACATGTTTTGCTTTTCCTCATTGTGGTCACGCCGTGATCCACCTTAAGCCGCTGATTTGGTCCTGCTTACTGCAGGACCTAGCGCCACGCCGTCCGAAGCGACAATGAGCAAAAGCATGACAGCAGCGCTGTTTTATATCTTTTCAGATTCAGAATCTGATAGGATTTCCCGCAGTTTTTTATGAATGGGGCGGAGCAGAAAGTTTCTTTTGTGCAGAATATGTAAAATAGGATGGACTTTGGATGTTAATATAATTGCATATATAGAGGCACCAGATATGTTTTACCGTCAGTGCAGTCGACGACATTCGCTGCCAGACTGTTGAGCAGTTCAGTCGATTTGAATTCTCTCTAGTTTCGTTCGTTCGTTCGCAAGTCATTAGCTCCGCGTTGTGTAGTGACGCTCTCGCTGACCCAGCCATGGGTAAGAAATCGCGCGGTAACGCGAGTGCCGGTTTACCGGGAAAACAGACTCTCCCAGGAGACGGCGCGACCACCGAGCCAGCCCAGAAGAAGCAGAAGAAAACCCAATTGCCCATCCCGACAGGCGTTGCGGACCCGCAGCCGGGGCCTCCCGGAACTAAACGACCCAGACCTGAAGACAGCAGCGCCACCGTATCAGCAGCAAAAAAGCTGCTGAGCAACAATCCGTTCTCCGCCCTGCAGAACGGAGCCCAGCCGCAGTCGGACCCTGAGACGGTGCCGAAAAAAGTTAAGTTGCCACCCTTCTATGTGAAGGGCTTCCCTCCCGGGCTATGGGAGCAGCTGGATTTCTACATTAAGCAGGGCCTTCGCTGCACCATTCAACGGTGCACGGAAGGCTACAAACTGATGGTCCCGGCCGAAAAACACTTCAACGCAGTTCAGGCCCTCTTGGACAGAATGAAGCTGGAGTACTTCTCCCACGACATCGAGGCCACCAAGCCGCTGAAAGTGGTGCTGCGCGGGCTCCACGACATGGACACCACCACCTTAATGGACGAGATTAAGGCGAACGGCCTCAAGTCGGTCGAAGTCCACAAGATGACCCGCAGCAAGGCCATCAAGTATCGTGACCAGCTCTACCTGGTCCATCTGGAGAAGAACTCCACAACCGTGAAGGATCTCCAGACGACACGCACACTGTTCCACATCGTAGTGAAGTGGGAGCGGTATAAACCCACCCACCGTGGCGTCACTCAGTGCTCGAACTGCCTATTGTTCGGGCACGGCACCAGGAATTGCCGCATGGCCAGCCGCTGCATCAAATGCGGCAAAAACCACAAGATCGACAACTGCGACAGCATCGAGGAAGCCACTCCCACATGCGCCAACTGCGGTGCCGCCCACAAGGCCACGAGTAAGGCCTGTCCGAAGCGGGCCGAATACGCCGAGATCCGGAAGAAAGCCTCGTCCAACAGCCAGCCCGGTCGCAAGAAGGTTCCAGAAAACAACGCGCAGAACTTTCCTCCGTTATCACCGGTCCAATCACGGCCAATTCCAGTGTTGCCGCCGCTCCCGCTCAACCAACAGTTGGCTGCTGCCCAGTTGGCTGCCGCTGCAGTACCCGGTCAAGCCTCCGGGCCATCGACGGATCCCCCTGCTCCGGGATTGGCCGGTACAACCGGCGAAGCTACAGTCGATTCTCCGCTGTCAACGGATGAGATCGTCACACTGTTGGCCCAGGCCATCATCATCAAGCGCACCTGCGCAACAAGAACACAACAGCTCCAAGCTATCATCTCCTTCGTCGCTAATTATGGACCGTGAACCCATAAAGATTGCCAACTGGAACGCTCGCTCCGTAGGGGCGAAAAACATTGAGCTTGCAGACTTCCTCCGCAAGCACGACATCGACGTGGGCCTTCTCACCGAGACCCACCTCAAGACCGGTGACAGCTTCTGGCTGCCCGACCACAGCATTGTCCGGCTTGATCGCACCAGCTCCAGGGGGGGCGGTGTCGCGGTCATCATCAAGAAAGGCATCAAGTACTGCACCCTACCCCACTACCGCACTTCCATCATCGAGGCCGTCGGCGTTGAGGTGGAAACATCGACCGGAAACGTCCGGTTCATCGTTGTCTACTGCCCCCGGCAATGTACCGTTAGCAATGGTACAGCACAGCAGTTCAAGAACGACCTTGCCATCATAACCCGCACCAATGCCCGCTTCGTAATCGGAGGGGACCTGAACGCCCGGCACGAGGCCTGGCGGAACTACCAGCAGAACCAGAACGGCCGCCTGCTATTCGACCATTCCCAGCATGGTCTCTATTCCGTCTGGTTTCCGGACGAACCAACCTTCACATCACCGACGGGCAACCCATCGACGCTGGACCTGTTCTTGGCAAACACCAGATTAGCCAAGCCGGTTGCCGTCAACGACCTGAGTTCGGACCACCAACCGGTGCTGACCGAGCTGGGCTACAACGTGGCCCCTGCACCGTGGACTACCATCGAGTCAACTGGGTCCAGTTTCGACGCGTGGTCGACCGCCACATCGACGACAACCCACCGCTCGACACAGTGGAGGACATCGACCGGACCCTGGAGGGTCTCCATCAAGCCATATCCATGGCTGACGAAGAGTGCGTTCGACGAGTTCCTGTGAGGGGTAAGTTTCAAGCAATTGATTCCCACACCAAACTCTTGATTTGGCTCAGAAATGTTCGTAGACGCCAGTTTCAGCGGACTGGGGATCTGCAGTGTAAATGCGAAATGGTCGATCTGAATCGGCAGATCGCTTCCAGAATGATCTCAATCCGGAACGAGAGTTTCGGGCGGCTCGTTCAGAACCTGGACGACCGTTCCAGACCATTCTGGAAGGTTGCCAAGGTGCTGAAGTCTCACCCCAAGCCCATTCCACCACTTAGAGTCAATGACGAACGGCTTATCACCAACGAAGAGAAGGCCAATGCAATTGGGGAGCACATTGCCCAGTCGCATTTGCTTGGCTCTACAATCCCAAGTCCACTCGAGAACCAGGTTGTGCAGTGCGTCCAGACGTTAGATACCTCCCCTTGTGCCGTACCTCCAGAAGAACGGATTATAGAGGAACAAATTTGCTCAGCGCTGAAATATAGTAAAAACATGAAGGCTCCCGGGTTTGACGGAATATTCAACCTAGCGTTGAAAAATCTCAGCCCGAGGGTCCACTCGCTGCTGGCTGCCATCCTCAACAGATGCTTGGAGCTGCACTACTTTCCAAGCATCTGGAAGGTGGCAAAAATCATCCCGATCCGCAAACCTGGGAAAGACCCTTCACTACCGTCAAGCTACAGACCGATTAGCCTGCTCTCAGCGCTGAGCAAGCTGTTCGAAAAATTGATCCTCAGCCGACTAAACAAGTTTGTGGAGGAACATGACATTCTTCTTCCGGAACAGTTCGGGTTCCGCAAGGGGCATTCCACCAATCATCAGCTAGTGCGGGTGATGAATAACATCCGAAGTAACAAAGCTGTATCCAAGTCCACAGCCATGGCCTTGTTAGACGTCGAAAAGGCGTTTGACAATGTCTGGCACGACGGACTTATATACAAGCTTTGTAACTCCAACTTTCCACCATACCTTGTGAAAATCACCCATAACTATCTCCAGCAAAGGTCGTTCAGGGTGTCGTTGAATAGTTCCCTTTCGGGACAATTTCCGATCCCAGCAGGTGTTCCGCAAGGGAGTCTGCTGGGACCACTGCTTTACAGCATCTACACGTCGGACATCCCTCCTCTAGGAGACGGTTGCGTGTTCTTTCTGTTTGCAGATGACACCGCGATAGCCGTCAAGGGTAGGATGCCTCGTGAAATTACGAACAAGCTCCAACGATGCCTTGACACCTTTACTGATTATGCCACCACGTGGAAAATCAAAATCAACGCCTCGAAAACCCAAGCGATCATGTTCCTTCACAGACAATCACCAAAACTTAAACCGTCTCCCTCCTGTACCGTAATAATGGATGGTACAAGGGTCGAGTGGTCCACTGATGTTACTTATCTCGGGATGTTGTTCGATGAGAAGCTCCTGTTCCGCTCGCACATAGAGAAAACCCTAGTTAAGTGCTCCGCCTTGGTTAGGTGTTTGTATCCGCTCATTTGCCGCAGATCCCGCCTCTCAAGGCAAAACAAACTGGCTGTTTACAAACAGATCATAGCCCCCGCGATCTTCTATGCCGCCCCGGTGTGGGAATCGTGCGCTCAGACCCACAGGAACAAAATCCAGGTTGCACAGAATAGAGTGTTGAGGATGATCCTAGATCGTCCATTCGACACAAGAATAGCAGACCTCCATCAAGAGGCAGAAATTCCCAAAGTAGATTCCAAAATTGATGATATGACAACCAAATTTATTCAAAAATGCAATCTTTCTGAACATGCTTTAATAAGCAATTTGTACATAGTAGGTTAAGTGTATATAGTAGAGTAGGTTAGTTTTAAGCTGTAAATAGTAGTATTAAGTAGTTTCTCTTCAAATTCTAAAAACAAAACAAACCAATCCCACCAAGGTGGTCGACCGTGAACTAAGTCTAGGACTAATTCTGTAAAACAAATTTTGAATTTTGCCCATACCTAAAGATGAAGAAAGCAATTAAATCACTTAGTTAAAAAAAATTTATATGGTAATCGTCCAAGTTAAACTGAAATAAAGATCATTTAAACTTTTACAACTTTTACTTTTACCGTCAGTTGTGTGTAATTCATCAACTGAATGTCATCAAACATGTCCTCAAAGCAATTTTATGTTCAAATTTGGTAAAACTTGGTTTTACTAATGATTGTGGTTTGTTTAAAATTTATTTCCCGGAAAAAAGGGATCGTCAAAGTCTGTCTCGCTTTCGGGTTATTTTTTGTTAGGGGGGAGGGTAGAAGAGGTATTTGAGGGGGGGGGGGGGTTAAGGAGAGGTATTTTGAGGGGGGGTTTAGGAGAGGTATTTGAGGGATGGGTAAGAAGGGTTTGATGGTGGAGAGAAGGGTAGGAGAGGTTTGATGGTGGGGGGGCGAGAGGTTGTTGAGGGGGGCCGAGAGATTGTTGTGAAGGGGGAGGGTTTACATGTTTTGCTTTTCCTCATTGTGGTCACGCCGTGATCCACCTTAAGCCGCTGATTTAGTCCTGCTTGATGCAGGACATAGGGCCACGCCGTCCGAAGCGTTAATGAGCAGTGGCATGAGAGCAGCGCTGATTTATATCTTTTCAGGTTCAAGCAGAATGATGTGCAACCAAGTGGTATTCGTTTATGATGACTGGGTTTGGGAAAAAGGCTTATTTCATGAAATCAGTGATAAAATTATCATTTGTACATTTTCAAAAGTTTAATTACAGAAAAATTGGAAAAATATTTATTTCAACAGGTTCGTAATGTAATATCCTATCGATTGGCGTATTTGGATTTTAATTTCATCTATAAATGACAAAGTTACAAGCGTTCAAAACCTAACACTCCTTCACCACACATATTTTTTGACTTGCACCCCAGTATAGTCGACAAAGACGTAGTTCTACGTCAAAAACATAGTTTAGTACTCGGTTTAGTACTGGAATTTATACTAGAATTTATTTATTTATTTATTCGTCAATCAATCAAATCGTAGACTACATATTAACATTAGGACTTATGTTCTATGACTTCACAGGGTTCTGAAATATATTTTTAATTCTGTTGAGGGCATATAGGCCCAAGGACGTTTATATAAGGTCTGGGCCAAAGGGGTTATTGGTGTTAGTGAAATGAGCAATTGTTTAGTGGTGTTCGTATTTTATTGCAATGTTTATCTTTTTACACGAAACAGCTGTTGGCAGTGACGTATTTCTATCTGTTCTCAGTATGTTGGCAGTGACGTATTTCTATCTGTTCGCAGATGTTCAGCAATGTTTACAACATTTTTGCTTCTAATACCAGCAAGCTGCCTGTTGGCCCAGACCTTATATAAATGTCATTGATATAGGTCAATCATTTCACAATGATGATTATAAACAGTCATCATCTGATTTACCGGTCCAAATTTAGCGTAATTGGTCCGATGGCGATCTACTGCGAACAACCAACAATCAATACGAAACTAACGATTTTAAATTGTCTCACCACTTTAGTAGCCTATTGGGTCCAAGCAAACGATTAACGTACCCTATTCTAGTTGAAATTCTATTACTACACTATGTTTGTTTTGATTCGCTATGAAAGTTTGACAGATAACATCAGGGGTGTGTGGATTCATGCAGAACATGCAGGGGTGAGTGAAATAGCTTGGGACTGCTTGGGACCTTTGTTCTGGTACTGAGTGAGCCAAAAATAATAATGATTTTCTTCGGGACCCAGTGGTCTTAGAGTTACCTCTATGGAACAACTGTCGATTGCGTAATTGTCGGGAAGGTGCATACAAATTTAACCTTGACAATAGATCAACTGAGTCAATGCGTTGAGAAATTGTATTGTTTAATAAAGAAATCTTTGCGTAATCGCGACGTTCTTTTAATGTTTGAATGCTGATCAGCAAGCAGCGTGCTTCATATGATGGGAGAGGAAAAGCCGTCCAACCTAACTTACGTAGTGCATATAATAAAAATTGCATTTGAATTGACTCTATTCGTTCCTCATGCTTTTTCATATAGGGTGACCAAACAATGCTACAATATTCTAAAATTGACCTCACACAAGCAACGTAAAGTGATTTAATTGTATAAGGATATTTAAAGTGGAGACCGAAACGTTTTATAAAATTAAGCATATTGCCTGCTCTATGTTACGCTAGGCTGTGGTGCTCAGATGGCAAGGCAAGCGGCTGGTGATCGGAAGGTTATGGTTCGAATCCCATATAATGACATGTGTGTGTATGTATGTATATGTAATAAATTCGACAGACATAATGACACAACAATCACTAACGAGAACAACCCTGCTCTGTGCCGTTCTTATTTTCGGATTAATTATCCCGTAGTTGAATAATCGTTTAATAAATGTATAATAATGTCTAATTAAACATTAAGTACACATGAGATTCAAGCGTCTATATACACCTTTATACCATAGAGGTAACTCTAAGACCACCGGGTCCCGAAGAAAATCATTATTATTTTTGGCTCACTCAGGACCAGAACAACGGTCCCAAGCAGTCCCAAGCTATTTCACTCACCCCTTCATGTTCTGCATGAATCCACACACCCCTGATGTTATCTGTCAAACTTTCATAGCGAATCAAAACAAACATAGTGTAGTAATAGAATTTCAACTAGAATAGGGTACGTTAATCGTTTGCTTGGGACCAATAGGCTACTAAAGTGGTGAGCCAATTTAAAATCGTTAGTTTCGTATTGATTGTTGTTTATACCATCGTTAAACAACAGGAAGTAAAGATGGTCTAATAAACGCTGAAGAATCAAAAATTTGATCGAATAAGCTCTTGTAAGTCGAATAAAAGCTTCTCGACATACCTTATTCAACACCAAAATATATCGATGTTGTGGTTGAATAAAGCCTGAACAGAAGTTATTATTAAAAATAGTACAAGTATTATTAAGCATGAAGTGGAATAAAATCGTCAAGAAGTCGTTTCTTCAATAGGCAATTGTTTGTTGGGTATCTGAAAATTTCGTGTATGTTTCTTGAAAAAAATTGGTGAAAAGATTACATTTATCATCAGAATTATTACCATAGAGGTAACTCTAAGACTAGTAGGTCCTGAAGAAACGTGCTCAACTTTTTGGCTAAGCTCTGGTACTATCTTCGGTCCCAAGCTAATCGATTCACCCCTCGAAACATAGGAAAAACCAATAACCCCTCATTTTATCTGTCATACTTTCATAGCGAATCAAAACAAACATTGGGTAGTACTAGAATTTCGACTAGAATGGGGTACGTTAATCGTTTGCTTGGGACCAATAGGCTAGTCAAGTAGTGAGCCAATTTAAAATCGTTATTTCGTATTGATTGTTGTTATTACCTTCCTTTTGATCCAATGTCATTTTTGATGGAAACCTGCACGATTTTATTTTAGTTTTGACGTAATTGAAGAAGTTTCTTGGACATGATTTAATTTCATTCTCAGTTTTTATGTTATACTCAGACAGTGCCAAAGAAATTCCATCATTAAGTTGATCACAAATACTTAAATACTTTTCGAGATTATCACGATTTTTATGTTTTCTGTATATTTTGTGAGCTTTTTGTTTACGATTTTTCAAGTTAATGACATGATTGATCCAAACCGGATGTTTGGAGAAATAATTGCATCGTCTCCTTTTTAATGGAATTTCCTCGTAAATTACGTCAAATAGAATTTTATAAAAAACCTTCACTGCACATTCAACATTTACCTGATCCTTCAAAATGGTTTTCCAATTTAGTCCACTGAATTTATTTTTAATATTATCATAATTAGCATTTTTGTAGTCGAACACATTTTCATACTCACTGTTGTTGGGGTGTTGACTGTCATGAACAAATATGGAATACTCGATTGCTGTGTGAAATGCTTCATTCTTCCATAAAGGAGAAATAGATTACTTACACAAAAATCTTCATGTATATTCGTCTCGATATTCGTTAACAAGAAATCTAGGAAACAATTCTGTTGGTTTCTTACATGGTTTAATGGGGTACGTTAGTCGATTTGCTTGGGATCAATAGGCTAGTCAAGAAGTGAGCGAATTTAAAATCGTTAGTTTCGTGTTGATTGTTGGTTCCACCTCGCGTTCCACTGCATCAGCAATAATATTTTTGACGAGATTTTTTAGCGCTTTTGATAGATTTTCTCCTATATCGACCTTGTTTCCATTACCAACTGTTCGATCCCTCGTGGGGATTTGTTTTTTGTTTACCTTTTTCGTAACGCCTCGCTCGCCGCGATCGAAGTGTCAACAGTTGTTGCGACCAAGGTCACCTTGGATTATGAACAGTTCAGCTGGAAGTGCAGAAGATTAGGATATCAAATTGTGAATAGTGTTCGGAAAAGTGGTACATTGAGATTTAATTAAACTTTCCTGATTGAGGTAAGTTGTTCGAAAGCTGAGGAAACTGAAATTCAAGGAATTCGATTGTGGGACGCGTGAGAATTTCAAATTTTCGATTGTAGTATTAAAAGAATATCAAAATGATCAGTAAGGGGTGTCGTCTCCTTCGCCTTGCACTAGATTTCGGATATTATTGCGCTTCGCGTGAGTGTGAGACGGCTAGAATTCGCAAATAAACAAAATTAAATGATCTCAATTGGATGTGATGCGTGATTGCGTGCGTTAAAATATATTTTGTCTGGCAGTTCATTATTCGGTATTTTTGCAACGATCGTTTGAACAGCACGTGCGCTATTTTCGTCCTTCGGTGTTCAGTCCCAGCATCTGCTGATCTCTCCATGATGGGTTCGAGGCGTACAAAATGAAATTTTAACATCATAGAGTTGTACATAATGCTGTTGGAATGTCTACAACCTAAGAAGAATGCCACGGAATGATCTTCCGTGCGAAGATCACGCGTCGTTCCTTATTGAGCGGAACCATTTGGCGGGGTCGAGGTCATGTGCTCGTTTGGGTTCAATACTGAACATCTACAACGACGCGCGAATTTTGGACTCGTGCCAACCAACGAATAACAAGTGGTCGTCCGTCGCGAGCAAGGCGATCCGGCTCAAGCGACAATCAGCTGGTTAAGCGGATCGATTTTCTCTGTTTTTAATTAGACGGTTGTTTGTAAACTGTGTTCTTATTTTTTGTTTTGGTTTGGATGATTATCAGATCATGCAATCAACTGTTTAATTCTGCTTTTTCATGAGTGTACCAGGAGCACAGCTGAACACATTTGAATTGAACACGTGTTAGGTACAATCTTAAAACAGTACCACAGCATTTGAAGTTCTCCCATCCTTTATCACTCTCGCTCCTGCTCACGCTTGTGTGTTTTTATTGATTTGGGCATTGAACAAAAAATACAAGCGACCTGCTGCCGGGTTTTGTTTGGACTTGCTTATCAAGTCGACCCGAGCTGCATTGAAAGGCCATCATTCCATTATAGAAAGACAATCAGCGCCCGGCTCCAGGTTTTCAGTTATTCGCCTGCACGGGTACCAGCAGGTTGTGCGTTAACGGTTTTTCGTTGGAGTAGCTCGTGAATTCACCAATTGCAATTTTTCTTGTCGTTTAAAAGTTTGCGTTTCTTACCAGATTTAAAAATGTTCAAAAAGATGGGGTCCTTTCTTTCCTTTGAGGTAGCTTGGTTTAAACTCGTAGCGACGGTGATTTTAATTGGATTGTCAAGTTATTAAAATCATTTTCCATCGTATCAAATTTCCAGAAACTGCCTAAGGTATCCGAGCAGAAGAAGAAGATGGCCGAGCAAAACGGATCGATTAAGTTGGCGATCCACCACGATGATCAAGGCAAGGGGACCCTCTACCGGTTGAAGAAGAACTCGATGGTGCACGTCCATCCGGGGCCGTCTCTGCTCGGTCGTCGCGTGGCAATCTTCTGCAACTATCCAGCTGACGGTGAGTATCCCGGTTCAAGTGTGAAATAACGTTTGACCTTGGAAGGTCATTTTTCTTGCGTGGGAAATGGAGTCGAATCTGTTTCATAATAGCCTACAACTGGACCGATAAGGATTGTTAGGGATCATCCATAAATGACGTTGTTGATTTTAAACCATTTGTAGATCCCCCGTCTTCCCTAGTAGCGTATTTTGCTATAATTATCCCCCCCCCCATCCTCCTTCTCAAATGCTACGTCATTTATGCGTGTTCCCTTATTAGTGACGAGTAAGATGCTGTGCAGTACCTAACCGAGTGGAAGTGTGCAGTGAGCATTATTTATTTAATCAAAATGTTGAACAATCTTGGCGCCATTAACGGAGATGAACTTGAAACAACTGCAAACTCGATTGATTTTTTTTTTAGCTTTTACATTATCAACTCTTACATTTCCTCCGTTCTTCCCGTCCCACAGGAAAGGAATTCGACCGCAATCGGTACATCCAGCTGAAATGGTTCTCACCCACGGGAACTCAGCTGGACACGGACGGGTCCAAGTACCTCTCGATCCGGGACATCGATTACTACTGCAACGTTCACCTGACCCGTTCCGGAGCGTACCACTTCTACATCCTGTACGAAGGCCAGCAAGACCCCCAAGCCGGTCTGTACGTACAAGTCGAACCGACGCTGACCATTGGCAAAGGCCCTGCCGCAGCAAATCTCCCACTGGAGGCCATCCGCTGTCAGACGGTCATTTCCAAGCTTTTGGGGCCGGTCCAAACCTGGGAGGCAAAGCTGCAGGTGGCCAAGGAGAGCGGCTACAACATGATCCATTTCACTCCGATTCAAGAACTAGGTGGATCGAGATCTGCCTATTCACTTAAGAACCAGTTGGCGGTGAATCCGGAATTCCAGAATGGAGACCACCCGGTCAAGTTTGACGATGTGGAAAAAGTCATCAAGAAAATGCGCGATGATTGGGGAATCGTATCGATTTGTGATATCGTGCTGAATCACACTGCCAACGAGTCGATCTGGATCCGAGAGTATGCGGAGTGCAGTTACAACTGTTTCACGTCTCCCCATCTGAGACCGGCCTTTTTGTTGGATGCTTTGTTGGCACGAGTCGGAGAGGACGTGGCCGCTGGACTGCTCGAGCACGTAGGCGTTCCAAAGGTGGTAGAAACGAACGACCATCTGCAGGCAATCCGTTGGCAGGTTCATTCAAGCTACCTACCGCAGATCAAGCTGTACGAGCTGTATCAGTGTGACGTGGACAAGTACATTGCCCGGTTCAACGATGAGGCATCCAAGCAAAGTCCTACTCCGGCGCAGGAAGTTCCCGAGGGGGATCTCAAGCTTAAACACGACCCTGAATATCGGCGTTTGGGAGCACAGGTGGACTTTGCTCGTGCTATGAAGACCTTCAACGTATTTCGGCAGGACTGCTTCGACGAGGACAGTCGGAAGCGCAAGTGCACCGAAGCATTCCGAGGAAAGTTGCAGTGGCTGAACGAGGAAGTTCGGAAAGAGATTCAAGCTCACCTGGACTACGCCATTGAGAATTGCTTAGCCGGGACTCGTTACGAGCGAGTGCAGGCCGATGGACCGCAGGTCAAGGGCATATCTGTAAAGTATCCGCTGTTTATGAAGTACTTTACCCAACATGGCATCAAAGGCAAATCGTTGAAGGAAATTGAAGAGATGATGTACGGCGGAGCCGGTAAATTGTTCATGGCCCATAACGGGTGGGTCATCAACAGTGATCCGTTGAAGGATTTTGCTCGACCTCAGGAGGGAACAGGCAATGTTTACCTGAGGAGAGAGTTGATTGCTTGGGGCGATAGTGTGAAATTGCGGTACGGAGACAAACCGGAAGATAGTCCCTATTTGTGGAAGCATATGAAGGAGTACGTCGATACCACCGCGAGGATCTTCGATGGCGTCCGGTTGGACAATTGCCATTCAACTCCGTTGCACGTTGCGGAATACCTGCTCGACTCGGCTCGTAAGGTTAACCCGGAACTGTACGTCGTCGCGGAGTTGTTCACCAACTCGGATTACACGGATAATATTTTCGTCAACCGATTGGGCATCACTTCGTTGATTCGGGGTAAGGTTACTTGATTGATTGGTTGAGATTGGTACCTGCATTAATAGATTTGATGTTTTATGTTTTGTTCGACAGAGGCACTTTCGGCGTGGGACTCGCACGAGGAGGGCCGACTGGTGCACCGGTATGGAGGTGATCCGGTGGGAGCATTCTTCCCGTATCCGAAGCGCATCTTAGCTCCGAGCATCGCCCATGCACTGTTCATGGATCTCACGCACGACAATCCGTCGCCGGTGGAGAAGCGATCGATCTTCGATTTGATTCCGTCGGCCGGGTTGGTTTCGATGGCGTGCTGCGCTACGGGAAGCAATCGCGGGTACGACGAGCTGGTGCCGCATCATGTAAGTTTTGCTCTTTTGATGTGGTTGACGGTTCTGGTGGTTCCGTAATAGGTTTTATAACGCAGTTTAAAATGATGAATAACAGTTGCACACAATATCTAACCATTCGACTAAATTGTTTTTACCAGATCCATGTCGTCGACGAGGAACGCCAGTACCAGGAATGGGGTAAGCACGTCGACAAAACAACCGGCATCGTTGCGGTGAAGGAAGCATTCAACCTGCTGCACGGTGGCCTGTCTACTCGCGGTTTCGATCAACTGTTTGTCGATCAAATGAATCCGGACATCGTGGCCGTAACGCGCCATTCGACCCAGAATCACGAGACGGTTATCCTGGTTGCGCACACCGCCTTCAGCTACCCGAGCCCATGGGCCGGACCGACAGGAGTTCGCCCGCTGCGTTTCGAGGGAGATCTGCTGGAGATTATCTTCGAGGTGCAGATTTATAAGAAGTAGGTCGTTTGGAAGAAGTTATGAACACTGAACACTAATCGATATTCGATTTCTTTTGATAGAACGGGTCAAACGTTCGACCAGCCCACGGAGTTCAAGAAGGATGAGCACTACATCAATGGCGTAAAGGAGTATGTGGTTGATCTGCGCAAGAATCTCAAACTGGAAGAGTCGGACATCTTCCGTAAGCAGGCCACCATCGATGGCAATACGACGCAGCTGGATTTTGTCAATCTGAAGCCCGGATCGGTGGTGGCTGTGCGCGTTGCTCTCAAGGACAACATGAAACCGCACTTTGATAATTTGCACTCGCTGGTACGGGAAATGCATCAGGATAAGGGTTCCCGGTACGCCGAGCTGCAGCATATGCTGTCCAAGTTGGATTTGGTCGATTTTAACAATTTGCTGTACTGTTGCGCCGAGGAGGAACGCGATAACGGTGGCGGTCCGTACACTATTTCCGGTTATGGCGATTTGGTGTACTGCGGACTACAGGGTGTCGTTTCGATCCTGAGCGATATCGGACCGAACAATGACCTGGGCCACCCGTTGGCGAATAACCTGAGAATGGGAAACTGGTTGATCGGTAAGCTTGGTAGGGTTAAATGACGTTTGTAAAATTTTCTAAAAAACTGATTCCCAACAGATTACTGCTCACAGCGTTTGCTAAAATACTCGAAGCTGGTTCCGGTAGCCACCTGGTTGGAGAAGAACCTAGCTCCTCTGAAGGAAATCCCCCGGTACATGATCCCCAGCTATTTCGATGTGATCATCACTGGAGTGCACCGTTTGGCCGTTAACGCCGCTTGCCAACTGATGACGGACTTCGTCCGACATGGTTCCAACTTCGGTCGTCGCCTTGCTCTAGGATCGGTTCAGTGCGTTCGGGTTGCTCCGTCGGCCAACCTTCCGGCCTTGAGTCCCAATATCACTCCCCCAAAGCCTCCGCAAAGGTGTTCCACTCTGGCTGCTGGTCTGCCACACTTTGCAACCGGATACATGCGCTGCTGGGGTCGAGATACGTTCATTTCCTTGCGTGGACTCATGTTCCTGACCGGTAGATTCGACGAAGCTCGGTATATGATTCTTGGATTTGGACATTGTCTGCGACATGGACTGATTCCGAATCTCCTGGACGGAGGCATGAATGCTCGTTTCAACTGCCGTGATGCAGTCTGGTGGTGGTTGTACTGCGTCCGACAGTACGTCGAGGAAGCTCCCAATGGAAAGAACATCCTGAAGGACAAGGTCTCCCGGTTGTATCCGACGGATGATTCCGATGCAAAAATGCCCGGTGAATGCGTAAGTATTGCTAGAACAAGTTTTGAGGAGATCGTGCCGAGCAATGTGTTTCGTTTCTTTTCAGGATCAATTCTTGTACGAGACAATCCAGGAGGCCCTGGTGGTTCACTTCCAGGGGTTGTCCTACCGGGAACGTAATGCCGGTACCCGCATCGATGCGCACATGAAGGACAAAGGTTTCAACAATCGTATCGGCATCCACCCAGAGACGGGTTTCGTCTTCGGAGGTAACAATGCCAATTGCGGTACCTGGATGGACAAGATGGGCTCTAGTGATAAGTCTGGGAATCGGGGAGTTCCGTCGTCTCCTAGGGATGGATCTGCGGTCGAGTTGGTCGGGCTACAGATGGCCGGATTGCGATTCATGCAACGAATGGCCGAGGAGAAGGTCATTCCGTTTAATTCGGTGGAACGTAAATCGAGCAATGGAACCAAGACTGTCTGGACTTACAAGCAGTGGGCCGATAAGATCGCCGCTAACTTTGAGAAAGAATTCTACGTAGACGAAAGCTGCGGTAGCCAGTATGTTAACAAGAAAGGAATGTACAAGGATACATTGGGTTCGGAGATTCCGTGGACCGATTACCAGTTGAGGTGCAACTTCCCGATTGCTCTGGTTGCGGCACCGGAACTTTGCGATCCGAAGCACGCTTGGAGAGCGTTGGAAAACGCCAAAAAGTATCTGCTCGGTCCACTTGGTATGAAGACCCTGGACTGCGAGGACTGGGGCTATCGTGGTAATTACGACAACTCGATCGACAGCGATGACAAGACGGTAGCTCACGGAGCCAACTATCACAACGGTCCGGAGTGGGTTTGGCCCATTGGATTCTACCTACGCGCGAGGCTCATCTTCGCCAAGGCTAATGGCCTGCTCAAGGAAACGATCGCCGAAACGTGGTCTATCCTGCAGAAGCATCTGCACGAAGTTCAGACCAATCACTGGCGTGGTCTCGCCGAGTTGACCAATGAAAATGGAGCTTACTGTAACGATTCCTGTCGGACGCAAGCCTGGAGTATGGGCTGCGTGCTGGAAGTGTTGCATGACCTGGAAAAGTATGAAAAAGAGCTCTAAGCTCTGTCACTAGCCATGAAGCCTCGAGGGGAATTTAAATCAAATTGAAATGCTCGAATTTAGTCGAAGACGTCACTCGGCGCACTAATCGCCCCCTTCTGATAGGGTTTTAGCTTTAATTGTTTATGTTTTGTGTCTGCTGTTTTCGATTTTGGATATTTTATTTATCAGTTAAGTTTGAAAAGTCTATATTTTATTTCGTGTTGCATGCAGCTTTTAGGATTATGTGCCACGCTGTCGGGAACCGAGAAAGGTGTGTTAAATTGTGAAATATCGCTCAATGGAGCTGTGTGCCGGCGCTCTGCAATTGAAAGCAGATTGCAGTTGTGGGAAATAAAACAAATGAATATTGCAGTGCCATGCATGAATAATTGGAATAAATTGATAAAAATTCACTGATAACTGGTTGGCGCTGGCGTTTGTTTGATTGTGAAATCCGAAACATGGCTTGATTGATAAAGAGAACACTTTTTGCATTGGTGGATGCTGCGTGATGTGGTGACTGAAAGACATGCCCTCAAAGGAGATTGGATTAATGGCTAATGGACTTAACGTTGGCTCTATTATTTTACGATTTTTCAAGACTTAAACGCATAGACCCAGGGAAATCGAGACTGGGAATGGAACCCATCGCCTTCAAAATCGCTGCCGCGACTTTAATGACTGGGCTAACGCGGTCAGATAAGGTCAATTTAGAAATCTATCACTATTTTTTTTATTGAGTTGGGAATAAAGGAGAAACATCTCTGACATCGATTCAAATGAAGGACGCAGTTTGCCCGGGCTTCACGGGCTAATTGCGTCCAACATTTGAATTGATATCATGGAGGCGCGTGGTCAACCATACTTTAAAGTATCTAATAAATCAGGCATAGTAGCGAGATTAGAGGCTGCCCATAAATGCAAAATTGGTAAAATTTCATCGAAGTCAGATGCGCATTAAATTGGTGTAATATAACGTCGTACGCCACAAATTCCCGAGCGATAAAATCGTCAGGAAATTTTTTTTTGTTGGCTCAGAGATTTTAACAATCTGGAAGATGTATGCTCACAGCACTTCAATAGCAACGATTTTGAAAATGTTTATATGGAAGGAGCTCGTCGGAAACTAATAAAAACAGGTAAGAACCAAATGTGCTTTCTTACTAGAATGACTGTTGCTAACTGTTCCATCTTTTAGCTGTGCTATCAATTCGAGAACCAGTTTCAGAAAAAAAGCTATGTCCGAGTGCGGAACTGATACAAAAACATGAGGCCGAGATTAAGGAAGTTGAGTCCCAACGCCACTTCAAGTATGTTCCGAGCGCTAGTTAACCTTTAATGCAATTCAACGGTGCATAGAGTCCCTCATGAACCAGGACAACGAGCAGCATGCCCAGAATTGTATAGAGGTAGGTATGGAAACGTACGATCTACCTGATTGGTCGGGCGAACGTATAGAAACGCGAGAATTTTTACAATATTTTCATATATTTTGACAGTCGATTGCGTTGTCTATAATGAGATAAAATTCCGCGAGAGAAGAAGAAGAACACGTCACAGAAAAAAATAAAGCCAGTTGTCTCCTCTTCCTCTTAGGTTGTGATGATAAATAATCTGTCATGTGATAGATAGAGATGTGACCCGATATATTAGAAATGTGATCGATATTATTCATTCAATTTAATCAAAAACCAATTGCTGTAAAAAAATACATTTCAGTCCACTTTTCTTGGAAAACCAACGGGTAGGTCACTCTACGCACCAATTGCGTGCCAATTATTTGTTCAGTGTGCCCAAGTGTGCCGATAGTGCCGGTAGCTCGCCTGGAGTGCCAGTCATCGTGCTGACTGCGTTTGTTTGTGAATTACGGATATTTTGGAATGCTTGGCAACCCGGTATTTCAGAACAGATTGAATGTTTTGGTTCGCAATTGCAAATAACAACAGAAAAAACCTGTACCAAGAAAATTGCTCATATTTCGATTATGTGCCACACACATAAATTTTTGCAATGTGATGTCACAAATAATATTTATGTGTGAGACACATAACATAACATTCATAGCAGCAGATTCCTCGTCATCCTTCGGGCTCGAATCCTTGGAAAGTTTCTCCCTAGTGTTCATCGGTACCTTCACTGGTTTGCACTGATCCATGTTGAACCGCTTCAAAATCGTTTCGATGTAGGCTTCTTGATCCAACGTTATCCTGTCAGTTGTTCTATCGATCCGGATCCCAAGACAGTGTTTCACAGGTCCCAGATCTTACATCCGGAAAGTATTGCTTAGCTGTTGCTTCAGCTTATTTTTCCATGTCTCGTCGTTGCTGAATATCATTAAATCGTCTACATAAATAGCAACAATAAGAATTTTGCCATTTTTAATGCAGGCCAAATCGCCGCATCCAGTTTGTGGTTACAAACTCGGCTGGACTGCTTCAAGTCGTACAACGCCTTGTTCAGCTTGCACACCTCGGTCTTCCTTCTTCCGTCAACGAGGCATGGGGACTGTTCCATGTATATTTCCTCGTCGAGGTCACCCTGCAGAAAAGCCGTCACTGCATCCAGCTGGTCGATCGTGAGGTCGTGCTTGACAGCCAGGGCGAAAAGATATCGCAGCAAACCATAGCGAACAACGGGAGCATACGTTTCATCGTAGTATACCCCCTTTCGCTATGAGTAGCCTTTGATGACCAGCCGCGCCTTGTGCCGTTGAACTCCTCCTGCAGCATCACGTTTCGTTTTGTACACCCATTTGCACTTGATTGCTTTCCTTCCCTTCGGTAGCTTGGTGAGAGTCCAGGTGTTATTGTCCACCAGTGCGTCGAACTCCTCTTGCATGGCACGTTTCCACGCATTGCTATCGTCCCGAGTCAATGCTTCTTGATGAGAAACGGGGTCGTCTTCGAAATCGCCATCCATGCCAGATGCTAATGCCACTAGATCGTCGTTGTCGCTCGGTCCACCAGTGCTATCGTCAACGGGGAAACCATGGAAGCCGTTCGATTCATCGGAGATTGGCTGTGAAAGTGAGACACTAGGAAGGCCAGTACTATCAACGTCGCAGAGGGAGCACAAGGTCAGTCAATGTGGATGTGTTGGTATCGTTATCGCCGCTTGAATCATCTGCTTCATGGTTCTCGTCTTCTATATCCGATTCACAAGGTTCGGTCGGTTCAATTGGAATGATCGGCTCGAATACGGTCTCGAACGGTTCCTCGACTTCCAGTCTGGCAAACGTGGCCTTGCTACGCCGCGCAACGGGACCTAAACCTTCAGATGGGACTCCTTCGTCCAGGAAAACGACTTCACGGCTCTTGATAGTTACCTTCTTCTTCGGATCGTATAGAAGATATCCTTTGGTTTCTTCATCGAATCCCGTCAGCACACATTCGTGGGATTTGGGGTCCCACTTGCGTCGTTTCTGCTTTGGAACCTGAACCATGGTTTTCGTTCCAAAAACACGAACATGTGAAAGGTTTGGTTTTCTTCCACTCCACGCTTCTTCGGGGGTCACACCATGACCACGGGTAGGTGATCGGTTGATCATATAAACAGCTGTTGACACAGTCTCGGCCCAGAAGCCTTTCGATAGCCTGGATTCGAATAGGAGACACCACGCTGTCTCCACGATGGTCCGATTGGCGCGCTCGGCCAATCCATTTTGCTCGAGAGTGTAATCGTTGGTCGTCTCGTGTCAGATGCCCTCTTTCTGCAAATAACCTTGGAAACCATTGTTCAGATACTCCCTACCATTGTTAGTTCGTATTGTTTTCAGCTTCTTGCCGCTTTGACGTTCGGCCATCACGTGGAAGTTCTTGAAAACTGCTAACACCTCGTTCTGATTTGGTTTTCAGGAAGTACACGAACATGCGTCTAGTTTTGTCTTCGATGAAAGTAATGTAGAACCGATTACCGCCAATCGAATTCATCTCCATCGGTCCACTGATTCCGAATGAACCATTTGTAACACCTCCGACGCACGGGATCCGCTTTTTGGAAACGGCAATTTCGACTGCTTTCCCATAGGACAAACGCGACAGTCTGCAGCCTAGCTTCCACATTCAGTGTAATCCCTGTCGCAAAGCCACCAGCAAGCTTCTTTAAATTTCCGACACCAAGATGACCCATGCGTTTGTGCCAGAGAGAGACTTCCATTACACGACAAAACCTGTGTGTTATTCGCCGCCTGGTCCAGCTTGAATCGATTGTTGGAGTGGCTCCCGGTTGCCACCAGCTCGTCGTTTGCGTTGTGCACTTTGCAGCCATCGTTGTTGAAAGTTACGGAATACCCCTTCTTTACGATTCTGCTGACCGAGAGAAGATTCGCCGTCAACCCAGGAATAAGCTGCACGTCACTCACTGCAACGTTGTCTTGAGCATCCCTGCACACCGATCGAAGATTTGCCGTCATGCCACCGTTAGCTGCAACAACCTTACCGTATGCTTGATCCAGATTTGTGAGGAGCTCTCGATTGCTCGTCATATGTGCATATGCCGCAGAATCGAAAATCCAGTCGTTCGCATCCTTCTTGCCAAACGTAGATAGAACCGTGCAAAATGTTTCGCCTTTCCTTGAATCCTTGCAGTCCCTGGCGATGTGTCCGTACCGAGCACACTTTCTGCATTTTGGGCCCTTGGATGAAGTAGGCTGCTTCAATTGCTTCGAGGTTTTTTCATGCCGTTTGTTGGCTGCGAAGGCCTGGTTAACCTGTAGAGAGTAGCTAAAGACGACTGTCTTTGGTAGTGGTTAGCATAGGCGTAGCCAGAGAGGGGCAGGGGGGGGGGGTCGACTGCCCCTCTAAACTCAGCAACACAAAGGCTTTCGGGGAAATGGCATTCGGCCAAATTTTCTATAGTAATTTTTTTTCGCCCCTCCCTAGCTCGAAACCTGGCTACGCCCTTGGTGGTTAGAGAAGAACTAATTTTATTTAAGACGTTTACAATTAAGTATAAATGTCAAGGCTTGCTTCGATTGCCAACAGCTTCGCTTCAACAATTTAAAATGTTCGGAATATATTGTGGAATGCAAGGAGGATATAATAAAATATATTTATTAAATCGTTCACCGACGCAGAACAATAATAATAAATACCACTGTTGGAAGAATAGTTGCGGATGTCGCCTGAATTAGCCGAATTCATTAACGTTTATTACCGAGTAATAGGGAGGTTATAAATTCTTTTAGCAATTCAACTTCTCTTCCACATAATACTCCGAATGCGTCTCGAGCATCCCTAGCTATACGCAGCTTTAGCGTTCACTTGTGTAGATCTAGCAGTAGTTTCTAGTATTTTTTTATAGTATAGCACTAATTTCTCCTTAGTTTCTAGACGTAGTTGTAACCTTATGTTGAATTTAGTTATTTACGGTCAAGTTATAAGCACTAGATAGATTAACATAGGTTTTAGCACTAGATTATAGGACGAATTTAGATTTTAATAATAGAACTTCACTATATCATGTAATTAGTATCTTCTTTTGTCTGATTGGTTTGTTGTCTATCCTTGGTATCGCAGCCGATCCCTTCACCAGCGCCAGGTGTGGCGCGCAGTGATGCAGCGTCGAGTGGGGGCACCGACGCTCTAGTTACCGACGGGGCGTAGACAACGACCACGAAATAGGAATACAATCCACTCGAGTTCATGAAAGGCGGATGCCTTCGTGTCCGGACACAACCAGTTCCTCCATCGGTGACGAGTAAGAATAATCTGGAAGTCCGGCTTCATGTAATCGTTCATGATAAAAAGCCACGATTTTTTCTCCATTATAACAAAGCAGCGGAGGAGTTTTGAGAAGATTCTATGGACTGCTCTTGCGATACCATGAATCGATGAGCTTCAAAGCAACCTGTTTATTTCACAGCAAGGTTTGCAGAGTGATTCCACTATTTGGATGTCCTGTTCTGGAAACTGCACCTTGTCCCGTTTGAAGCACCTTGCAATTTTTTCACAATGTTTACATACTGGTTTTCCGCCTCAATTTTGAAATTCCCCTGTTTAGTCAGGAGTAAATTTGTTTTATGTGTGCCCACACATATATCATTTCACATGACGGTTATTTGAAAGACACATACTGCGCATATGTAATACACATGAAGCTTATGAGTTGGTTAGAAAATTTAAGTGTGGAGCGTTTTATGAAAGTTATGTGTGCAATCACATAAATAAAATCTTTGCTGTTTTATCAGTATGGGTACTGCGGGCTCACTCAATGTGCTTGTCACTTGGGAGCCAGCGTGAACTGTCAAATGGAAACCAAACATTCAGAAGGAACAAATCAGTGCCAACATTTCAAAGGGGCGTAATTGCTTTTGTAAACAATGACTTTAGCCGTCAATTTCTCGCGAATGAAATCTTACCTCTCCAAAATTACAATGCTAGCTGGTAGAGGAAACATTCATCTACCTGCTGGTGTCATTATTTTTCATGAGTGAGCTTTTATTCGCGAGAAATCGACGGCTAAAGCCATTGTTTACAAATGCAATTACTCCCCTTTGAAATGTTGGCACTGAAATGCAGTTACTGATCATATCTACCGCCAAGCATTGTAATCTCATAAAAATGAGCCATAATGTTTCATAACACATTCTTAATTTTAAGCTCAAAGACAAAAACCAACACTCCGTGATGAAAGTATATAAAGTAGCATAGTTTTATACCTCAGATGAGTTTGCAATTACAGTAAAACATACTTTGGTGAAACATGTATGTATACGCTATTTCAAAACCACCCAAATTTGGGTAGAATCCACCCAGATCGGTCAAAACTGAACCTACCCAAAAATGGGTGAACTGTGTTGGGAGTGACAAGTTGACAAATGAACAACGTCGATCGGATTCATGTCAATGTTGTTCATTTGTCAACTTGTCATTCCCAACACGGTTAACCAATTTTTGGGTAGGTTCAGTTTTGACCGATCTGGGTGGATTGTACCCAAATTTGGGTAGTTTTGAAATAGCGTGTAAGCCAACTTTGATAGAGTTATGGGGGCTCGCGCATTCCTGGCTCAGAGCCTTTGACGAGAATCATCTGAGAAAGAGTGAAACAGTTTTAAACTTGAGAAAATGTTCAAGCAGTTTTCCATTGGCTTGCAAAATAAAATCGATTGACTCCGCAGTACCCAGGCAAATACTAGGTAAAAGCAACCGCCGTCGGAGGGATCGATGAAAGTTGTATCCCAGGACGATTGAACATACTGCTAGCATCGGTTCGATGAGGAATTACAGAAATTAAACCATTACCAGCGATTGAATGAGAAGCATCATCGGAAGCATCTATTGCTAAGATATCAGCGCTCGGAAATTTCGTTGGAGCTGGTAGCACACTAGTGAAAACGATGAAAAAATGCTCCCACAAAAGTGGTCACTACCTATTGGGAACTGATCGGACCGAAATCTATAACTACCTACACCATATATGCTTGCCAGCCCATTGAGGAAGGGCGGGAAGTGGTAGGGTGTGAAATGCATTCGAATGCTCTTGGAATAATAAAAGTCGTGTGCATCAACTTCTTATCCTGATGTGATATAAAATGCAACGATCTATCAGCAGCCGGGAAGGGTTATAATCGGTATGAGCTTATAGATCATTATGGATAGGGTTTGGTGTGGCAAATTCGATTTTTAAATCCACCAAAAAATAACCGAATGTCGTGGATGATGAGTATCGGATTGCTGGAGAGAGAACAGAGGATAGGCATTCATGTGATTCCTGTGGTTGGTTCTGTGTGAGTCGCGGTAAGATTTGAATTATGGGTACTAAGGTCTGACTGACACCCGAGGCTAAACTAGTAATCCTGCCTCCAACTCTTAGGCCATTTAAACCTACATGTCGGATTCAAACCTGGACATATGGTTTAGTTCCGCTGGTAAATTTGATTGAAGTATGTTCCTGAAATAAGTAATCAAAGAGCACGTAACGCTACACACACCTTTAATGGCAGTTGCCCAGCAGTGCTCCTAATTTATTTAAATTACATTCCACGTTGGATAAAGGGTGGACTCTTCTCCCCACTCATTAGGGCATCCTCCTTGACCAATTGTGCGATCATCTGGTTGGAAGGAGATTCTTTACTGTCCCGTAGATGCTTGATCAAGACAAACAGAGAAGATAGCCCACTGCTATCGGACTTAGTACCACCATAGAGGTAACTCTAAGACCAGAAGGTCCCGAAGAAAAGTGCTCAACTTTTTGGCTCAGCTCTAGTATTATCTTCAGTCCCAAGCTAATCGATGCACCCCTCGAAACATAGGAAAATCCACGATCCCCTCATTTTATGTGTCATACTTTCATAGCGAATCAAAACAAACATATAGTAGTACTAGAATTTCGACTAGAATGGGGTACGTTACTCGATTTGCATGGGACCAATAGGCTAGTCAAGTAGTAAGCCAATTTAAAATCGTTAGTTTCGAATTGATTGTTGGTACCACCATAGAGGTAACTCTAAGACTAGAAGGTCCCGAAATAACGTACTCAACTTTTTGGTTCAGCTCTGGTACTTTCTTCGGTCCCAAGCAGCGTTGCCAGATTGTTTTCCAGCTTATCGGTACCAACAGTTTAGAAAAATCGGTATTTATCGGTATTATTTAAATTTATATTTTTGCCGTTGGCTTGATGCCAAAAGATCAAACTTTTGGACTTAGAACGGAAAATTTGCTTTCCAGGAGAAGCCGGAAGAAATTCCCGGGCAATGTTTGAACTAGCTTCTGAAGGAAACCGATCAAATTTCCAGAGAAATAATAAAGTAGCTCTACTGGAGGTTTGAAGAAAGTTCTAAGAGAAGTAAGAAAAACTTCCGGGGAACTTCCAAGACAACTATCGAGAAACTTCTGATAACAAGTTAAAGAAGCTTTCGGAAAAAAAATCGGATGACACATCCAGAGGAAGCCAGACAAGATTTGGAAATCTGAAACAAATTCCAGGAGTAGCCATTTCCATGGAAAGCCAGAAGAAGCTCAGAAAACCTTCCAATTGAAGCCCAAAAAAACCTACGGAGAATGCCTTAAGGAGAAATTTCCAGAGGAAGACGAACGGAATTCCTGGGATATACATTTGGTGGAAGTTTAATTAAACTTCCTGGAGAAGAAGGGATAAACTTTATGGAGACGGAAGAAGATGGAATAAACTTCCTAAGGTAGAGTGGAACAAACTTCTAGAGAAAGTCGGAAGTCAGAGAGCTTACGGATCAGTCGCAAGAAACTTAAAGGAGAAGTTGGGGAAAAATTCCGGAAGAAGGAGATTTCTTGGAGATGTCAGCACAACATTACCTGAAGTTCCTTACATGTTCTAATGATCCTGAGTAATTTTCCTAATTTTTATAAAACATCCCTGAAGACCCAACACTGCCCCTGATGTTTCCTGAAATGCACTACAAAATATCCCATAATTCCTCGGAGCTTCTTGAAAGATCTTGTAATTTTCCTAAAGTTTATGGGTCTATTTTGAAGTTCTCTGATCATCCTCGAAGTACTGGGAACTTTCTTGATTATTATGAAACTACCAGAAAATCTCTAATATTCTATGAAGGTGTCCGGACTTTCATGAAGGTTTCAGAACTTCTTGAGTGCTCTCACAATATTCTTGTTATTAATGAATCATCAGCTTTGAAGCTCTCTGATTTTCTCGATTTTTTTTTTAGTTTTTAAAAGTTCTCGAAGCTTGCCTCTCACAATTTTCTAGTATTCATGTTACTTCTCTCAAGCTTCCAAAATTTTCATGAACCTCTCGATACTTTGCTCAAGTTTTCGGAATTTCCCCGAGTTTCTTGGATTTTTTATTAAAGTTTCAGCAATTTCATTTAAATTAATTGATCTTTTCTGATGTTCTCAGAGCTTCCTTAAGTTCTCTGAATTGCCTCGGAAAAATGGAATAGTCCTGAAAACCATAAAATTTCCCTAAAGTGCTTTACATTTGTGAAGTTTCCAAAATATTTATGATGTTTCCTTAGGTTTATCTGAGTTCTCTGGACTTTCCTGAAATTCCCGCGTTCTCGAATTTCAACATAATTGCATGAAACTTTATTTAATTCATCGGAACTTACCCTCACAGATCATTAAACTTACCCAAAAGTCTGAACTAATCTGAATATTCAGATATTCTTAAAAGTTCCTGCAATTTTCCTGAAGCAAGAATGGAACCGCAATAAAACACTTTAAGCATCCTTGATGTTCCGGAGAAGTTGAAAAAACAAACTGGCGGGAGAAGACGGAAGAAAATTTCGAGCTAAGCCAGAAGAAACTTCCAATCGAAGTCGAAATTACTTTCCCGTAGGAATCTGTAAATAACTTACGGGGTAAGGAGGATCAAAATTCCAAGGGAAGATTGAATAAACTTTAGGAAGTTAAAAATTCAACATATTGATGGACTTATTTATTCACTGAATAAAAGTATTTCTCGATTCCCAGGAATTACCGTGATGATTCATCAGTTGTTTTCCCAATTCCTGGGTAGCCAAAATCGGCGAGGAAATGGATATATCAATCATACTCAAGCATAAAACGGCACTAAAATAAGAGATATTCAAAAAAATAAATGTCTCTCAAAATGGTTTCCTCCAACAGTTCAGCGTGGACAGGCAATCATTTTGATTATTATAAAAAAAAATCGGTATAAATCGGTATAAAATCTAAAAAATCGGTATTCTGAGAAACCATATCTGTATATTGGTATCAAGTTCGAAAATCGGTATAAAAACCAATAAATCGGTATGTCTGGCAACGCTGGTCCCAAGCTAATCGATTCACCCCTCGAAACATAGGAAAATCCACGAACCCCTCATTTTATCTGTAAAACTTTCATAGCGAATCAAAACAAACATTGTGTAGTACTAGAATTTGGACTAGAATGGGGTACGTTAATCGTTTGCTTGGGACCAATAGGCTAGTCAAGTAGTGAGCCAAATTAAAATCGTTAGTTTCGTATTGATTGTTGGCACCACTATCATCCATCATGCATCATCATTTTGGAACTATTATTGTGTACACAAATGTTGTTTGTCGGAAATCTTGCTGAAGATTAGTGCATGGCTCGTCAATAACAATCACATTCAATTAATTCTATCAGTACACCTAGTATGTCGGCATGTGTTTCATCGCGAGAGCTCCTTCTTTGCAGCCAGCATAGGAAAAATCTTTTCCACTCAACATTAGTCCCAATCCAGTTTTTTGTCACGTACCTACTTCCGGGTTCACCATAAATACCAATCACGTCAACAACCAATCCAATTTGGATTGGCCCCGGGATGGTAAAAACAGGACAGCAATATTCCTGGCAGGAGGGCATCCGAAAGAAATTGTTGATGCGTAGAAGTATTTCCATTATCGAAAGAATGGGACACTCGAAATTCGGGATACCATCACGGGAACGGTGGGATGTGGGGTGGGTTGGGGTGGTATGCTGCCGTATGTTTGAACGGGAATTTCAAAATCCATGGAGGGTTTTCACACCTCCTAAAATCGGAGCGAACCGAGTGGAAAGTATGGAAAGCGTGTCTCTCCGCCGCTCCACGTGAAGGTACCAGGGATCAATTTTTAACTTGGGAATTGCTGGTGCTTTTTCTGGCTTTGTGCTTGGTTCTTCTTTTTTTCCTTCACTCAACCACCCAAAATCCAGCAAAAATTTGCTGACATGATTGGGCTTCTCCTCTGCTTGGCGTCGTCGACGGTGTTTGGCTTCATCGTTGCGTGTCGTGTTGGGATTTTCCGAGGTAGCATGGATCAAAAAAATAAAAATAAAAAGAATACATCTCGGGACACGTCAAGTCGAGGTGAAAATTGAGAGATAGATGTAAAAATGTAAATGGGAATTATTCAAATGCACACATACGTACACATGTGCCACTGCGGAAACGAGCGGTGCCGTTTCGGGTGTGCGAAAGTGGAGAAGTATTCGGAAAATGTGATGTCCTTCAGGCGACAACTTTTGCTACGGGTTCCGAGAAAGCATAAAAATAAAATGTGTGTCCAGAAATCAAGAGGAGAATGGGTGCTCAGTAAGCACTTTTGACCTTTGCTAATTCGATCAGCTTCGGCGAAGACAGGTACGGATTTTCCGTGCGAATATTCTCTGGTGATCTATTGGCTTTCTTGTGAAAATGCTTGGTCAGTGTGTTGCTGGGTGGAAGAGGAGCTTTGGAAGGATATGTTGTTAACATAGGACGAGCAAAAGTGAGTTCAATTTAACAATAATTGAGAGGGATTTCCGATTGAATCAACTATTTATTACATTTTGACGTAGCTATGGACCTTGCTGCCTGGTAAATCTAAATAACATTTGTCTGGAGTAGAGGGGTAGTTCAGGATTCTTTTCCAGAAACAAGGCAAGTTACATAAATTTGCCATTTCCAAGCAATGGCTCCCATAGCCTATTACGAGCAAATCATTCTTGGTCTTTGACCATCCTTCTTCTTATTTGGAGCAAGTAGTTTGTAACAGCCTGCATAAGCTGGATTGCAGCTTGAATTGTTAGTTGGGTGTTCCTCAATCCTTTATGATTATTTCAATAAAAAAACATGAATGATACCGTCAGTATTATTCAATATTACTCGGCTCCGCAGAACCGGAAAAATGTTTTTACTCCTCGAAGATCAACATGGAGAACCATCGACAGCACAAGATTCTTTCAGAACCGAAAACGGAACATACATGTGAGCACCAACTCTGTTTCAACTGTAGTGCATTGACGTAAATACCGGGGGCTGAACCCCCGGACCCCCAGAGAATCGAAGGCAATAATAATATTATAATAAATTCGATATTTATCCAAATTTGTTAGAATTAACTCTGCTGCTACTTAAAATTTCCTAATATATTATCTTAATTGACCTTCATATTCTATTTATGATTTTGCTACATCAATCGTAGCATACGACTCAAAATTGAGTGTTTTTTTTTTCTCAAAATCGTAAAAACGTAGGTCACTTATAGTCCATAACATATGTGGAACTTCATGCAAAACTGCTGACTAAAAGTTGACCCTTTTTTTGTGTTTCCTCAGTCGTATAACTGGTAAAGTTGGACATCGATCTGTCAAAATTAAATTTTCGTGATTTGACACTAAGGCTGTGGTCCATTTAGTGAATTTTCACTTAAATTTGACACTTCGAAACTAAATTATAATGTTCGAAAATCCCTCTGTTGTTGATCGGCCAATTTTCGAGAAGGTGTGTGTCAAAATTGATTCCTTGTCTGTCAGATATAAGTCTGCTGGAAGAGCAGGTTTATTTGGAAATTTTCCATCTGTCAAGTTTAAGTGAAAATTCGCCAAATGGAACACAGCCTAAGTCTTCATATGGGTCGGAAACTTAAGCAATGGTTTCTTTCTTAAGTATCTTGTAATTCAAAGTCAATCCATGTAACCCAGTAATTCTATAAGCTATGGGGACTTTCGCTACACACAAGCATCGTGGTGGCTTACTTGAGCGAGTTTTCAATCTCAGGAAATTCGTGAAAAGTCAGTGTTTACGTTTGTGAAATTGGCCCTTACGAAAGAAAACCATATATTTGGTTGCATGCTCAGTGCACGCTGTTTGAAAACTACCCAAATTCGAGTAAAACTGAAATTGTCAAAACTGAATCGATCAAAAAAATGTGTCAACTATGTTGGGAGTGACAGGTTAACAATTGAACAACGTCAATGTTGCCAGCTTGTCACTCTCAACATAGTTTACCCATTTTGAGTAGGTTCAGTTGTGATCGATCTGGGAGGATTCTGCCCAAATTTGAGTAATTTTGAAACATCGTGTAAGTATTGATGTTGACGGTGGCTTTTTAACTCTTTACTCCTATAGACCTTTTTGACGTTTAATCATTTTTCTCTATCTAGCACACATGGATGAATGGACGGTTTGTTTTCCCACTAATCTGTTTACCTCTTGCTCGCACTCGTGCGCTTTAAATGGTACAGTAGTGTGCGCCGATCAAACGTCAAAAAGCTCTATATCCTTCACTCGACCATGGTACCAGCGAGCCACCGTCTCTTCATGCAAAGATTAAGGTGTTTCGCTGTGAGATCCTTATTCTCGTAACCACTTCGAAACTTTAAGTGAACAAATTCTCGAGTAACATTTGAAATGGGCCTATGTCCAAAACGTAAACAAATCGGGTTTTGATACCATTCTTTAGCACCGCTTGATAGCTACTAATCGTGTAAGAAAGTTCCGCATAATCGAGAAAAATCATTAAAAATAACTCGATTTTCTAAACGGCCGATCAACGAAATTTTTCGATTCATTAATAGGCCCGCACGCTAAAACGGCCAACCATTCATTTATTTCATTTCATTGATAAGCCTAGTGACGT
Organism: Ochlerotatus camptorhynchus; assembly: GCF_037179485.1. Lineage (NCBI taxonomy): Eukaryota > Metazoa > Arthropoda > Insecta > Diptera > Culicidae > Ochlerotatus > Ochlerotatus camptorhynchus. The sequence goes on along the minus strand of NW_027040918.1, from coordinate 1,899,194 downwards.
AGAAGGGCCGATGATTGAAAAATTTCAAACCAAAGCTAGGCCCTACTGCTTGAGGCAGGGCTGATGATTTTGTTTTGAATTTATTTGACATTGCGAAAAGGCTTAGCAAAGGGCCTACCATTTCTGATGACAAGCACAACGACTCAACAAAAAGGGCCTATCCATTGAAAGATTAAAAGAAAAAGGCTTATTAATTTATGAAATTATATTGTTATCGATTTTCATATATTTTTGAAAGCTTTTCGCATATTTTGGATGTTGTATACTGATATACAGTTACTATTGTTATTGTGAACAATATAAATGCCTAAAATACTTCAATTTTCTTAAATATGAATTGAATAGTGGCGGTCAAAATTTAAAATTCATTTTCTGGTTTGTTTACGTTTTGGACATAGGCTCATTTCAAATGTTACTCTAGAAATATCAGCTTCAAAGATACCTACCACAATAAAACTGTTACTCCACGTTTGCTGTACTGCAGCATATATGAAGTAGCAATTTCAGGTGAAATTGGGCATTAATTTCCGAGATGTGTGTAAACGAAGTGGATGTGAATGTATTGATGAATTTACGTTACGGTCGACCAGCAGATGGAAATGATGAGAAAATGATAATGACGTTTTGCTACCTTTTAAATCGTATGGAATATTTTTAGAACACTCAAAAGTTTTTCAAATATAAATAGATTTAAAGTTACGCTAAATCACAACTCTCCCGATCGACGCATAGCTCGGTATAAAGAGAGAGAATACGAACTTAGTATAAAAATGGTTTATGCGTGCTATAGTATAAAAAAAGAAGTATTCTTACAATGTATACATACAGTTTATTCAGGATAGTGCATTATTTTTTGGTTTCATATTTCTTGCTCAATATTGATGTTTTCAGACAAAAAAACAACAACTATTTTATCAAGTTTCAAGTCACAATATGAAACGAATAACTTATTGGGGCTCCACGGCATACTGGCTGACGTGGTTGTGACGGTTAGCTGAGTGTGAAAAAAATTCATGCTGTGCCCCTTCGTTGGAAACTAAACCCGGGATGTTGGCGATGGACGTCCTCCATTTCTTCCATTTTAAGCGGCTACAACAGGTTATCCTTGGAGACCTTCGGGGGTTTCTTCTTTACTTGCTTTAATACAACGATGACGTCCTTGTTTTCAACTAGATTGTTCTTCTTGATCATAAAATCCGGACTGCTGTCTAGGTGCTCCCGGTCTCGTGATCAAATGTGCGGTAATTTATGTGCTTCAACCAGATGAGGAAGTTGATGAGCAGGTATTTGAACCAACACAGTCCCATGTTGCTGTGCTAACATAACTTTGAGCTAGGCAGGAAGCTATTACCATAGAGATAACTCTAAGACTAGAAGGTCCCGAAATAACGTGCTCAACTTTTTGACTCAGCTCTGGTACCATAGAGGTAACTCTAAGACCACTGGGTCCCGAAGAAAATCATTATTATTTTTGGCTCACTCAGTACCAGAACAACGGTCCCAAGCAGTCCCAAGCTATTTCACTCACCCCTGCATGTTCTGCATGAATCCACACACCCCTGATGTTATCTGTCAAACTTTCATAGCGAATCAAAACAAACATAGTGTAGTAATAGAATTTCAACTAGAATAGGGTACGTTAATCGTTTGCTTGGGACCAATAGGCTGCTAAAGTGGTGAGCCAATTTAAAATCGTTAGTTTCGTATTGATTGTTGCTGGTACTCTCTTCGGTCCCAAGCTAATCGATTCACCCCTCGAAACATAGGAAAACCAATCACCCCTCATTTTACCTGTCAAATTTTCATAGCGAATCAAAACAAACATTGTGTAGTAGTAGAATTTCAACTAGAATGAGGTACGTTAATCGTTTGCTTGGGACCAATAGGCTAGTCAAGTAGTGAGCCAATTTAAAATCGTTAGTTTCGTATTGATTGTTGCTATTACTGCACTTGGAACTCACGCTCTGCGCCAAGCAGACCTAGAACAAGAGCAACAGATTTGAAAAACAATTTCCCACAACGAACCAACCATACCTTCAAAAATCAGTTCATCGTTCGGCATTGAATGTTTTTGTAGATGGGACTTTTCAAAGTAAGCCTTCCTAGGTGGAGATTTGAGCTACGGCCGTCGAATCAATGTCGATACCAATCAGAATGCTCATTCCATACGGAAGAGGATTGGTGCTAATGGACACATCCCTCCGATGGAACTTGGACAACTGGGCTTCGGCTGAACTGAATTCACTCTCATCCAAGCTGCTTTCGTCCTCAACAACTTAGAAATTGGCAAGTTTTCGAAGGGATTCACACGGTTCTACAAATGTGATCATTATTTTCACGCACTAACCGACTGGAATTTGGTATTATTTCCCTCGAGATTTACCATCAAAAGTTAAAAACTTCTAGCAAGATGTCTATCTTTTTCTCGTTGCTAAATTTGCATTTTTATATTTAATCTGTCAACGGGAAGAACAGCTATATACACTGAACGGATTATTCTCAGTTATTCTGACTTAGTATAACCATAGAGGTAACTCTAAGACTAGTAGGTCCCGAAGAAACGTGCTCAACTTTTTGGCTCAGCTCTGGTACTCTCTTCGGTCCAAGCTAATCGATTCACCCCTCGAAATATAAGAAAATCCACGAGCCCCTCATTTTATCTGTCAAACTTTCAAAGCGAATCAAAACAAACATTGCGTAGTACTAGAATTTTGACTAGAATAGCGTACGTTAATCGTTTGCTTGGGACCAATATGCTAGTCAAGTAGTGAGCCAATTTAAAATCGTTAGTTTCGTATTGATTGTTGGTATAACTTTGAAATACATTTTAATCGAAGCAATGTATAAACATTGATTAATTATTAAATGATTAAATTTTAATCTTTCTTTGTTTAGTAATGCTTTTGAGTGTACATCATCACTTTTGTGGTTTTGGGTTTCAAACCTTAAACGCTGTCCAGACTGGAGAGTTATAACATGTTATAACGGTTGTCAAAAAATTGCAACACAGAAACCACCATCAAGATAGCACTATAACATGTTATAACTCTGTAGTCTGAACGTACTATACTGCCCTTTTCAGCATAGTTGTCCCATTCGTTAAAACAGCAAGCTGAGAAAAACGCTGTTGAAGATTTTTTTCTCCATGGGCTCTTATGGATGGGACAACATAGTTTTGTTATTTTTCGCGACATTTTCTGAACAACGTAGGATTTTTTTCGTGTACATTGTAAAGTGATGGTACTTGACAATCGATTCCAATGTATAACTCATAATCGCCAAAAATTCTAATGGGACTGTTATGCCGCACAGGGCAGTATAAGTGTCGCATGCACTTTTGCAGTTTCGCGTAAATTCAGTGCCAACATTTCAAAGGGGCGCAATTACATTTGTAAAAAATGCTTTTAGTCGTCAATTTCTAGCGAATGAAAGCTCACTCATGAAAATGAATGACACCAGCATGCAGAGGTATGTTTCCTGTATCAGTTACCATTTGTAATTTGGAGGGGTGGGTTTTCATTTGCGAGAAATCGACTTCTAAAGCCATTGTTTACAAAAGCGATTACGCCCCTTTGAAATGTTGGCACTGAATAGCCTACGTAGCGGCCATTTGTGGACTCTAAAAGGAATCACCTTAACAGGATCTTATGAGATTTTTCACTGGAGTGAAAGGGTAAAGTAATGTCTAACATGTTTCTCGGACAGACTGACGTTTGCTTATGGGATTTTACCATAGGAGTACAGAGTTACAGAGTGACCGAAAAGGCTAGTTGTCCAGGTAATGCGGCCATTCGTTTTTAGGCTAGCTCTAGGGAACAGGGGGCTTACCAAAAGATTTAGAAACATTCAATTTTACGCAATAGGGTTTTTTAGGGGTATTGAGGTAATTAATCATATTGTCGAACAGTTTTGAGACGACCTTCTACCAGCGACTTTACGGAAATGAAACGATAAATTCCAGATTTTTCAAGCATATTACAAATAAGACCCTATTTTCTCGAGGTTGTAGAAGAAGAAATATCAAAATATTGTTCCACGTTAAAGTTCGAGTGGTAGGAAACGTCATTTTAAACTGCTTGAATGATATGATCCATTGCATATTCGTAATCTGCATTGCAAATGGAATCGAAATCCAAAATTTAATCAATTTTGGAGCACTGCAACTATTTTAAATAAGTGTGATTACATTAGTAAAAATCACCATCTTAGCGCCCCTCGATGGTACGAGCTGTCAGTTTGTTAGTTTTGTGTCAAACAGTGAAGTGATTATTTTGCTTTAAATCTTGATTTAAAAACTGAGATGGAAGTAAATGGGATCGAAAAAAATATCGTTGAGCTCAGAAAACGACGCCCTTTCAGATGATGTATGAAAACCAACATATTTTTCAAAATTAAAAAACCCAATTGAGAAACATAGAGAGCGTTGAAACCTTGGGTATTACAGGTATCGATAAGCGCTCGATTTCGTTTGTCATCCTTCTTGCAAAATACTTGTGAATGGAAAGATGCAAGGTCAGCTCAAAACACTGCATATTTTCCACAATATCAAGAGATTTATGTCTGTTTTACGTATGAATTCCAAGAAGAAGAAGTTCCACTACAGCTATCAAATGAACAAGGCTTGAAAGAATCGCCAACAAATCAGTGCCAACATTTCAAAGGGGCGTAATTGCATTTGTAAACAATGGCTTTACCCGTTGATTTCTCGCGAATAAAAGGTCGATCGTGAAAAATAATGACACCAACAGGTAGAGGAATGTTTCCTCTACTAGCTAGCATTGTTAATTTGGAGGGGCGAGCTTTTAGTTGCGAGAAATCGACGGCTAAAGCCATTGTTTACAAAAGCAATTACGCCCCTTTGAAATGTTGGCACTGAAATATACTTCAATTTCTCCATCCAGGTTGGAACTGAATAATAAACGAATTCGCTATAAGTTTATCATTGAGAAAGCAAATGAAAAATACCCACGCAAATTTAAAGAAATATACAAGTATTCGCTTGGAGTTTCTCAAATTTTTGGTCATAATTACAGAAAAGCAATACGTATCGCATTCAAAATTGAATTGTAAACAAATAAAACATGGCAGCTTAAAATTAGGTTTTTTAGGTGGCAGGTCATCACTTAAAACATCTTCGAAAAATGTTTCCTTTTGCAAACGATAATTTAAAATTAAACATTAAGCTATATAATTATAAATAAAGAACGTAAGTTATTATGGCAATACAAAGACATGAGTTCAAGAGCGCTAAGAAGACATAGCATTATAAACCACGTTAGAAATATTTTATTAGAATTGACTACCCCCTTGATTTCCTTTCTCAATTTACAGCTGGTATAATCAGTTTGACAGATCGATGTCCTACTATACCACTTGAAATCACTGAAATGGGGTCGACTTCTTATGATCGAGTTCCACATATGTTATGTGCTAATAGACTGAGTAAATTTTTTCCCGGTTTCCTCACAAATCTGCTCGAATATTAGGAAAATGCTACGGGTAATCAACTCTGCACACTGTGCCGAAACACACCATGGCATACTATTCGCCGACACAAGTATACTATAGGATACAAACCATCTTCTTCTTCTATTTATCTTCTATATAGGGGAAATGGATGTAATATCGGCCTAAATGCCACTTATTTGGGCCCACACATAAATTCAGCAATCGACTAAATTTTCAATAGCGACCAAAAATATCCATTAGTACCGTCCCAATGACGCGTTCATCTATATAAAATTGATAAATATCAGATTTTTAGCGATGGGCCCAATCTTAGATCCATAGGCCAACATTAGAGCCAGAAGGCAATTGAATTTGAAAATAATTTCAAAACATGTTCAACCTTGTTTAAATGATCAAATCTTGTCATTTTAGTGGAGATTTAGTTTCAAAGTAGCTGAAAAGCAATTGAATTGAATTGCATAAATTTTACCAAACAGTTCAGTTGTTCAGATTTTGGTTAAAATTACCGAAGTCGGCGATAATTTCTAAGTGTATGGTGGTTCGAGACCCGTCCCCTCTCTGTAAATGGGGGCTCCCATACAAATGAAACAGAAATTTCTGCATAACTTGAGAACTAATCAAGCAAATGGAACCACATTTGGCATGTGGAGGTCATAGGGGGTAGCCCTTTAGATAAGAGGGGGGGGGGGGGGGGGGCTACGTACAATATAGCATGCTTTTTATTTTATTTGGCGCATAAACTCAAGCTAATATTGAATCCCGAGTAAGGCCGGGAACACTCAGCTAGTATAATATAAATTGCCATCACTGTCAAGTGTTGACGTTTTGCCAATCATTGGTACACGGAAAGACGAAACAACTCAAAACCGAGCTCAAAACCTAGATATAAAATACTTGGATGAAAATTTGTTCTCATTCATGAGTACTTTTTAAGGCTGTGAACCATTTGCCGAGTTAAATTTAGCTCGTGGTTAAAAGTGAAATTTCGAAAGTTAATTTCTATCGTCGAAAATCCCCGTGCTGTGTAAATTATTGTCCGTCAGAAATAATTTTTTTATCTATAAATAGGAAAACTTTTAATAGTAAATGAGTAAAGTAATACAATTAATTAATCCTCCTCCCTATACTACCGATTGTTTATGTCTTGTCAGCTAGGGCCATGCCACTCCCTCTAGTTACGTCCAGTTGAAACAAAATTGTACAAACATTATCACGCTACCCGAGCAGTTTTTTTAATCGCATTTCCGAAAGCTGTAAAGTGGTTTCTGTGTAAAAATAAATGCTTCCATAACTAGAGAGCAAACCGCAGTGCTTTGGAAGCATGAAAGCGAGCCACGCTACTTTCGTTAAATCGAGCGAATATGAAGAAAAGTAGCTACACCAAAGAGAAAAATATGGCAAATGGAAAGTTTGCTGACGTGTGTTTTTATTTTATTTTCTAAATGCATTTCAGTTGGAGGAATGCATGAGAAAAAAGTTTACATCAAACGATATTTACGTTTGGGAATTTCAATTTACCCGCATCAAATAATTGGAATCTTTGAAGCAAACGGAAATTATTCAATGTTACAGACGAAGAATTTTGCAGCATCCTAATAGCTCGTATGGAAATTTGAAACGGAACAAAATGAATTGGACCTACCCTCTGAAGAGGAAGAAAAAATATTCCGGAATGCATTTCCATTACACAAACGGAAATCCTCCCAACTTGTAGCGCAGGATAAGGCTGAAATGGTTCTGCTTCTTCCAACATAGAGAGGTAGGCTTAGGTCACATCGTCGTCATGGTTGCTGCCACTGAAGCTGCTGCTGCAGCAAATCCATCGACTAGATCGTAAGCGGAACACTCGATCGAAGAAAGTCATGGAAAATGAAAATTTATTCAATCATCACATTCGGTATTCATGCGAGATGTCATTCTGATATGCGGCTTTTCCGCTTTGGGTGACGTCAAATCTCACACGCCCACTTGGATTTTTCCGTTCGTTCGAGGTAGGACATGGCGTATAGTGACGGAGGAGCTGTCACTTCCCCTGACGAATGGGTAATGCTAAATGGATACTAATGGTGAGGTAAGGGCGGTTTTGCCGTTGCTTAGCAAGATAGTCATCAAGAAGGCAAATTTATGGAAGGCAATCAATGAAGGCAAGTGGATGAATGTCAAAGTAGGCACTGATTTTCTGGTCCTCAGTTTGGTGTGCACCGGGAAGGAGATTAGGTACACATTTTCCACTCGGTAGGTATTTCTTCGTGGACAGTGGACTATTAAGTTCTTTAGGATCAACAAAGAAGATTTCCGCATGTCCATTATTGACATGCCCATGTTCATTCACCATTCTGGTATGGATTAGGAAATTAAGTTTAGACATTTATGGCGGTAAGCTCCAACTCGGATTAACTTTTAATACCGTCGGGAATGATCGGGATTTAATCCCAAGATAATACCGATTGGAGCTTACCGCCATTAATGTTTTCCACAGGTATCTCTAATCGCCGCCATTCTCTTTCGCATAGTAAACAATGTCAAGGTGTGAGTGTATTCAGTTATGCAGGCAGAAGAAGAGTACCAGACCAGCAATTGAAATATGTGGACCTACCAAACATAAACAATAGTTTTAAATGCTAATTTCTTCAGAATCAAAAGACACCTACTAGCAATGCCATTCGATGAAAAAAGGTTATTTTTTCAGATATTTGTGATAAAGTGTGTGGATGTGGTTTAATTCTTGGAAAAATTGCGTTTAAACCCATATTTTACGTTTGGTTGCTCCGCCTATTTCAATTGTTGGTCTAGATATTCTGCTCATTGCTGCTTTATGGGGTGTTTACATCTGAGCGGATTTGCTACTAACCAACTAGCACGAATTTCCATTGCTCCTGAAATCTCATGCTGGTAGACGCTGAGCTTTTTTGCTAGCAGCTGGCTAATTAGCGCTAGTGAAATAACATTAGTGTAAACACCCCATTAGGATCTACCGTCGAAGTAGGAAGCCGTCTTCGAAAACCTACTTCTAATCTTGTTCAACGAAGGCAGTCCAATTTGAAGAAGAACATATCCAATGCATTCCGGGACGATGATGCTATCCAATACACATAAAACCCTGCAGTGACTGATGACGTTCCGGCAGGCGTGATTAACCTTGATCCCTGTCAACGTGTTTTAGGTTGCTGGGTGAAGTATGCGACAATAATTTTCTGAGGCAGCTGGAAATTGTAACATCGTGTAAGGAAATTATTTCGAAGATGCTGTACTGCGATGTGATCAAGAATCACGCTTCTCATCGTCAGCATAATCCGACAAATCGCGAATGTGAAATCGAAGTTGTTAGTGTTTTCCATGGACTTGAGGATAAGTATTTTGGGCTGGCCGGCAATCCGATTAATAAGAGGGAGATGCTCTATAAATGATCTAGATGGAGCATTTATGCCAGGAACTTTAAGCCCTCCCAGATCATCAGAGTCCCGAAATTTTCCGTCATTTTGCATAGTCAGGTGGCGCCTCTATTGCGTACTCTTCAACGATTTGCCAATCAGCGATTTGCCAACCAGTCCAAAATACTCACCCTTATGTCAGTAACAAGTCCTCACCCTTAAGTCGATCACTAACAATTCGACGAGAACTTTAGAGATCTTCCGACGAGAAGTTCAGAGAACTTTCGGCAAGAAGTTTACAGAATTTCCTTGAAGTTCTGACAAGAAGTTTAAAGAACTTCCGAAGGATCAGAGATCTACCGACGATCAGTACAGAGAACTTCTGATGAGAAGTTCAGAGGTCTTCCAACGAGAAGTTCAGGAAATTTTCGACGAGAAGCTCAGATAACTGCCGACGAGAGGTTCCAAGAACTTCCTTGAATTTCCTATGAAAAGTTTACATAACTTCCAACGAGAGGTTCAGATAACTTCCAAGAAGAAGTTCACAGAACTTTTAAAGAAAATTTCACAGAGCTTTCCTGAAGTTCAAAGAACTTTTGACGAAAATTTCACAGAACTTCATTGAAGCTACCTGAAGTTCCGACGAGAAATTCAGAGAATTTCCGTCAAGAAGCTTAAACATCTTGCGATTAGAAACACTGGAATAAGAGACCAGTGGAGAAAAAAAACATGAATTTGGCAACAAGTTAAACATCAAAGCAATCCTGGCATCACTTGCATTTGTAGCTGCTTGCGAGTGACTTCGCCAATGCACCGACGAGCGAGTTCATGAGTGATTGTTAAACGATTTTAATACTCCTCCCTAATTGAAGCAAACCATTTTTAAACATTGCATATTGGAACCGCTTTTGACAGTTCGATTGGAATCATAACAGTGTCTCCGCTGGTCTCTTATTTCAGTGTTTCTACTTCCGATGACAAGTTCAGCGAATTTCCAACGAGATGTTCATAGAGCTTCCGACGAAAAGTTCACAGAACTTCAGACGCGAAGCTCAGAGAACTTCCGAAGTAAATTTCACAAAACTTCCGATGAATGTTCACAGAATTTCCGACGAAAAGTTCCAGAGCTTCCGGTGCAAAATTCTTTGAACTTCATTAAATTTACCTAAAGTTCACAGAACAGCATTAAAGTTCCCTGAAGTAAGAACCAGAAGTATAGCGAACTTCTATTGATAAGTTCAGAGATCTTCCAAGAAAAGGTTCACAGAACCTCCGACGAGAAGTTCAGAGGTCTTCCGATGAAAAGTTCAAAGAACTTCCAACAGGAAGTTTCATCGAAAAGCTGAGAGAACTAAACGACGAGAGGTTCAGAGAACTTCCGACGACACGTTTCTGAGATCTTCCGAAGAGAAGTTCCGAGAAGTTCACAGAACTTCATTTACATTCCCTGAAGTTCCGATGGGAAATACAGAGAACTTCTGACGCGAGGGTTCACAGAACTTCTGATAAAAAGTGCACAGAACTTTTGACGAAAATTTCACTGGACTTCATTAAAATTCCCTGAAGTTCCAATGATGTGTTCAGAGTACTACCATAGAGGTAACTCTAAGACTAGTAGGTCCCGAAGAAACGTGCTCAAATTTTTGGCTCAGCTCTGGTACTATCTTCGGTCCCAAGCTAATCGATTCACCCCTCGAAACATAGGAAAATCCAATAACCCCTCATTGTATCTGTCAAACTTTCATAGCAATTCAAAACAAACATTGTGTAGTACTAGAATTTTGACTAGAATAAGTTACGTTAATCGATTTGCTTGGGACCAATAGGCTAGTCAAGTAGTGAGCCAATTTAAAATCGTTAGTTTCGTATTGATTGTTGGTACTACCGATGAGAGGTTCTGAAAACTTCCGAAAATAAGTTCAGAGATCTTCCGTCGAGAAGTCCAGAAAATTTCAGAGGAGTAGTCCAGAGAACATCCGTTGCGAAATTCTGAGATTTTCTGAGAACTTCTGACGAGGGATTCAGAGTATTTCCGACAAGAAGCTCTTAGTACTTCTGACAAGATGTTCATAGTACGTCCAACGAGAAGTTAACAAAACTTCCAAGGAGAAGTTTACAAAACCTCCTAGGAGAAGTTCAGAGAACTGTCAAGGAGAGGTTCAGAGAACCTCCAAAGAGAAGATCAAAGATCTTCCGGAGAAGATCAAAGCTTCCGAGGAGAAATTCATCGAACATCCCAAGAGAAGTTCAGAGAACATCCAACGAAAAATGCAGAGATCTTTCGGCGTGAATTTCACAAAATTTCTGACGAGAAGTTCAGAGAGCTTCCGAGATTAAATGCAGAGAACTTCCGATGAGAAATTGTGTGAACTACTGCCGATAAATTTCGAGATCTTCCTACTAGAAATTCACAGTACTTCAGACGAGAAGTTCATCCAGAAGAGCAGCATAAACAGAAGCATAATCCATCCCGAATAGGCAACAAGTTTCTTGGCAAACATGTATAAGACTGTCTTTATAAGCCCTGGAACCGCTGAGGATCTGAAGAGAACCCCCCAAAGGCCCAAGCTGCTGGTCTTGACCAACGGCAGCTTCCGGGGTGGGAGCTTCAGGTCTCAGGGCGTATCGGCATGGGAGACTTTTCGGACACGGGAGAACCTAACCAACACTATAGAAACAGTTAAATACCTATTTATTAGATTTGACGATAGTCCAGAGGACGTCGTCCCTGTTGGTAGTGGCTTCGAAAGTGGAGATGAACGTGATGGCGGCCACTACATGGGCCTAAGCAATGGCCACGACCAGGGCGATCTCTTGATGCCGGTGAAGATAGTAGGACCAACAATCAATACGAAACTAACGATTTTAAATTGGCTCACTACTTGACTAGCCTATTGGTCCCAAACAAACGATTAGCGTACCCCAGTCTAGTCGAAATTCTAGTACTACACTATGTTTGTTTTGATTCGCTATGAAAGTTTGACAGATAAAATGAGGGGTTAGTGGATTTTCGAGGGGTGAATCGATTAGCTTGGGACCGAAGAGAGTACCAGAGTTGAGTCAAAAAGATGAGCACGTTATTTCGGGACCTTCTAGTCTTAGAGTTACCTCTATGGTAGGACTTCGCCGGAAAGGGGGTACTCGGTGACGCAGTGACCATAGGTATTTCTTGTCAGTAGCTCGATAGCGACCCACACTAAGGCGGTGGCTCCACGGCGTGCTATTGTGACTGCTGGCACGCCACTGAGCAGGGATTGACAATAGTAACAGCCAAGACAATGGCGGTGGCAACGGTGGCTGACGTGTACGCGGATGACTGGTCACCTAGGACCATAAGCGGGTCGGATCCCCGGCAGCGTATGTGCTCGTTAGCGTGACCGACGCGATAGATGTCGATTAGCGGAGCAGGCACGAAAGGTCATCCAACAAGACTTTTTCCAAGATCGTTCGCGGGAAGGCGATACCACGACGTCGAGGTGGGCAAAAAACCAAGGTTGCAAAGACTCATTTCAGCTAAACAATGTTTTTCTAAATTATGAAATAATTAGATGCCATGATCAAATTTTGAATTGGTAGGATACAAGAAGAGGTTGCAAAGAATGTGTTTGACATATTAAACCTGTTTATTTCACTTCATGAGAGTCACAATCAGCGATTTTTCACAAACTCACTCACTCACTCACTCACTCACTCAGCGATCAGCAAATCGCTGATTGTGACTGATAGAAAGCAAAATTTACAGGTTTTATGTTTCCAACGCATACTTTGTAACCTCTTCTTGTAAGTTACAAGTAAAACATGCCATCATACCATCTTTTGGTTTTATTATTCCGAAAAACATTATTTTAGCTCAAATGAGTCTTTGCAACCTTGCAAAAAACTGGTGACTTACACTCTTCGTCCGTAAACTCCTCGAACTAAGTTCACTCCGTGATCTCCTTTCTGTAGCTGGATCCCGACTGCCTTCGCTCCTTCGTCATTCTCTGCTCCCCATCATGCGCTTACTGGCTCTCCCATGAGAGATTTTCCGCCCCAACTTCATTCAGGTGCAGTGGATTCCTTCCACCCACCACTAGCACTGACTAATTAGCTGTTCGGTCAAGGCCGGCGCACAATGGATAAGTTTTCAGGTTTTTTGACAGTTAGCCCACCGACAAACCGACATGAATGATTAACAAATTACAAAGGAATTTCTGCTCAAAGCACAAAATTGACATCTGGCGCCGTGTTCGCGGAAAATGTTTATCCTAGCCACGAACACGCGTACAACATTTATTGATTGGTTCGTGTCTAATCTATTTCGGACAAATTATTTTTATCTAGATAAAACATTTCTATGGTTTTGACAGATGGGATCGCTGCACATTTGAATCGGCCATTATGGATTCTCGATCAAGAGCTAAGTTTATGTTTCACGTCGGTTTGTTGGTGGTTAGCCCATGCATTATCTGTCAAAAAACCCGGAAACTTATAGATTGTGTGCCAGCCTTCACTCTTCTGATCTCAGCCGCCCGTGTATTCAAACTTGCCGTTGCAAATCGAAATAAATCAATTCACTAATATAAACATTATCACCGTATTATCACCGAAAAACCGAAATGAAACTTAAACTTAACTATTGATCGAGAATCAATAACGGCCGATTCAAATGTGCAGCGACCCTATCTGTCGAAACCATAGAAATTTTTTATCTAGATAAAAATAATTTGTCCAGAATAGATTAGACACGAACACGAAGTGCATTAATGTTTGCTTTACAGTACTTTTTTTGAAACTTCATAATTGCAGCATTAGATGGTCGCATTTCTGCAGTTCGAACGAAATCTCGAACCTTCCTCTTGATGGAGCCCATTAGCACCCGCAAAGTGGAAACGGACACGGAATCAGCGCATTTCTTCCATTTTGCCCGTATTTGCTGGATTTCCTTGAATGCCCCGCCGCTTCGTCGAAGTCGCTGCTTTGAAATTGCCCAGTATTTTTCGATTGGTTGAAATTCCGGGCAATTCGGAGGATTAATTAGCTTGGGGACAAAATCGATCTTGTTGCCAGCATACCACTCCAGAACCACCTTGGAGTAGAGGCAGCTGGCCAAATCGGGTTAAAAGATGACTTTGCCCCTATGCTTGCGGATGAACGGCAATACACGCTTTTTTAGGCATTCTTCGATGTAAACTTGGAATGTCGGCAAACACGAACTTGAATCTTCCCGGCACATCCCCACGTCCAGCCGCGACGTTAAATTTTTGACCGGGAAGCTGCTTAAAATCGAGTTTGACGTATGTTTCATCAAAACACGGTCGTACAAGAGCCCTGCATGCTTTTTGGATATGGAATTCTACTTCATGTGCTGGCTCGGCTTACTGGCTTTGTACGACTTGTATCCTATCCTGGCAAGGATGCTACGCAGCTGACGATCCCTGATTCCAGTTTTTTTTTGTAGGTCCGCTGATTCCTTTCCACACTTAGGGTTTCCTTGTAGGTTTTGAGTACTCGACAAACTATTGTTTTCGGCATCTTCAGCACTTTAGCCAGCTTGGAACCGGACTACTCCGGATTTTCCAGGTGTTTGCGCACAATATTTTTTCTTCTTTCGAGTTCCATTTGACGCTATTTCTGAACGCGATCGACTACTTTGATCAAACTTGCACCAGTTATTCTCTACAGAAGTGTAAACAAACCACTGCCAAATATTTTCAATTCCCAACGCTAGAGGCATGCTAGCGGCACGCGAGGGGCATACCAATTTACTTTTAGTCAGCTTTTAATCGCAGATGCCAGGCGCTTCAGTTCTGTGTCAAAATAAAAATATCTATTACATCTAGCATTTCATCTCAACCATGTTCCCAGGATGTCCGCTAAAAACGGAAATTAATGCTGGTAAACGAAAAGTTCATATACAAATTCTGACTTACGAGTTGAGCCTTCAACAGCGACTCCGGCAAAAGCCGTGAATGTGCAGCAGTCGATTCATGTTGGAGTTGCACCACTTTGAGAATCCAATAAAGCTACTCGGTAAGCCACCTACAATGCAGCTTCCATTGTCCATTCGTGGAAATCCGTTTTGTTTCTTTTTTATATTGCTTGTGATATACAATCACCAGAATAAATACGACAAAAAGTGAGCAACGAGAAGGATAAAAACCAGCTCCGGAAAAATACCCCAGCGAACGAAACAATAGCACTTATTTTTAATAAAGCTCACGACCTCCCGCAGCAACCGCCAAACAATGCGCTTCTGTATCATTCGTGCCGTGTAGAACGAAAAAAAAAAAAGTTCCGCAATCAACTCTCGATAAATTGCACACATCCACGCTGGACTGGCGCGGTTGTTTTCGAAATGCAGTGCTTTAAATTGCTTGGAAAATATAAATTAATTTGCATGGATTCAGTTATCATTATACGGTTAAGTGGCATATATTGCTGGTGGCCTAAACTTTTCAGAACTTTGATGAATTTGTTAGCTTTTCTTGCTTATTGCGAATCGTGCTTTGAAAACGTGCTAGTTTTGAACCCGCCTAAAACGGGCCCATCCAAACGAGTTAACTGGAGTTAACCCTCTTCCATAAAGTGCGTTGAAACTTGCAGCGCTCCCACGATGCTTGACATCGGGGGAGGGTGCATTATACAAACTGGACTGGACCGGGTATCGAAATCGGCCGCGCTCGAGCTTGTTAATACTAAATTGAAATCCGATAATTTATGGTTGTTGCTTTGGTCGGCCATCGGTGTACCAATTTAGTTGGTAATCCCGCAAGAGCTAATGCATAAATATACGATTTCTGTGCCAGGTAATTTGGCCCCCCGCAGTCTGATTGGAAAATATGAAGGATTACTTTTAGTTGAATTACTATCCGGCAACCGGCAAGGGTGAGTTCCCTTCGGGGGAGGGATTTTGCTGCCATTTCAACAAGGGAGAATGGATGTGAAATGGGAAATCCATCCGATATGTTAAGTTGAACCGGCAGCTGGCTGGTTGGTCAGTTGGTGCGATTTCCAGTGCGTTTTTAATTAACTGCATCGAAGTAAATGCACAATATGTTTCAATTTTTTCCCGATCCCTACTTGTGTCAGCAGATGGCAGAAAGCATATGAAAATGTCCCGCGGATGGGTTATATTCGTCACGTTCTACGCTTCTTTTTTTTCTGCATCCATCGACATTTTGAATCACAAGCACTCGTTAATGGATTCTCTTTCACTAGGAAAAAATAATAAATGCAATCAATTTTGAATCGAAAAAACTGTCATTATCAATTCGGGAGGAAGAAATTAAATTGAAGAAGTAGTTTTTTTTTATTATTTTTAAAGTATAATATTTTAAAGAATTTTATAATTTTTAGAGTTTTTTTAATGAGTCACTAATTAAGTTTGAATTTCGTACTTCGATTCCTTTGAAAATATCAAATGGAAATTTCCTAACATATTTCGATACTTTCAACTGAGTGCATTCCACATTCAACGGAGATTTCTCATGAAAATTCAAATGGAGTTCTCCTCAGCATTTGCTTTGTATTCTCTCAAAACTCTCATGGAATTATTCTAGAAATTCAATTGGAACGTTTCTCTGAATTTTTAAATAATAACACCAGAATATACTTAGAATACTCATCAAAATTTCGATGTAACTATCCTTCGAATTTAATTTTCTTTGAATTTTCCTTGAAATTCTCCTCAGTAAGAAACCTTTTGGAAAGATTATCAGAATTTTCATTGAATGCTACTCACATTAAAATTACTAAGAATCCATTTGCATTTTCTCATCACAAATGCCTTAGATTTCTCCTCGTTATTTGTTTGGCAAACCCTGCTGAAATTATCCTCCTTTGAGTAAATAACTTTCAATTCAATTCAGGGCTTGAAATTGTACTCAAAGCTATCTTCACGTGAAATCTAATTTTTTTCATAACTACCTTGAAAGTAGATTGCATGTTATATTTTTCGTAAAGATGTTTTTCCCAGATCTCTCCCAGGGAATGAGGTCCTTTTTTCCGTGTTGGGTATTTTGATCACTGCGACCAGTACTTTGTTCTATTGTGATATATTCCTCGTTTTAATATTGCTTTATCAGCATGTCGTAGCACCATTTTATGAAGCGACCGACATAGACTGACCGAAAGCATGTTCCCAATCAGGTATTACATTTCGAATGAATTGCACTACTTGGCTGGGAGCTGAATTCCAAATATCGAAGGGTTCTGTCAGCCCCTTATCCAGAAAAAAGCATCTTATTGAAGATTGCTGTTGTAACCTCTTAGCTGCTCAGAAGGGAAAACGGGTAAGGTTATGCTGAGCACTGGGTCGCTAATACTCAATGAGCACTCTCACAAAACGTCAACAGAACATGTAACCGTTCTGTTACAAAGGTTAAACACAATATTTTAAATATGCACCATGTGATCGAGCATTCAAATAAATTTAACACTTGCGGTGAAACCCACTGGGCAAACGACCCTAGTAGCACGCTTATCACAAATCGGTTGTGGCAACATCTATACAACTTATATCAGTAATAAACAAGTTGCTGCAACCTATTGTGACGGAAATGTGCTACTCGGGGATACGGCCATGCTTAACGGCCGACTGCTGAATAAGGCGCGCATGGCCGCGGCAAAATGGTGACACGGAGTCACGGGTGATGAGCTGAAGGGTTCTGCGATGCTTATAGAACGGCCATCGTTTACTTTATCTCAAGCGAGCGTGTAGACCAGAAGTGTCTGTGGAGTATAATCTTTTAACAGAATACTAAGAGCGAGTAGTGAATCAAGGTGAAGTGTAAATCACCAATTCAGCTGATTCAGGACCTTTCTTTTTCAACCAATCGAATGGTTTTCTGGTTGGCGAGTCAAGGACCGCCATTGCACGCTACAGAACGAGAACAGTGTATATAAATTACCTCTGGGAATGCTTGCTAGAATGAAAGCAAACTACTAGCTCATTACATGCCTAATTTGTTTTTATCAGCCCACATTGGGGCTTTTGTTTTAAATAGAGAGAGAGAGAGACATCTTTATGAGTGTACTACTTGCAGGTTTTTCTGCAGTGGTGTTGATGGTGAACGATGGCTTCGGTGGCTAGCATTGGTGGTGGTGGCGGCAGATGTTAAACGAAACGTCTTGGCGGCTTCTGAACAGTGGGTGATGGTCACGGCCCGGTGATCAACGGACGATTCAGGCAGACGACCTATATTGTTGGCAGCTGCGTGTTGTCTGGTCAGCTTCCAAGATGGCACCGGGAAAATGTCCGCAATACGTTCTCCTATCGGCGTCTTAGAAGGATACCGACGTGCTGCGTCTAGCACTCGGCCTACGCTATTGCAGTGGAATATATCAGGCATAACATTTGATAACGGCACAAAAACGTTTGTAAACAAACTTTCTAAGGCCCTTTACACGCGAACCAAAGTACGCCCACTCAAACCAACAACATCATCGGATAGGGGCAACTATCACCTTTCCGAAAGTGGTATTGGTATTGGTATTAGGCTATAGATTTATTTTACGTACTACTACTGTAACTGACCATACGATTAACGTTTATACTAGCAATATTTTTTTTTTATAAATTGTTTGTGACCGTCCAACTATAGACTGAAAGAAAGCACTACAAAAAGAATAATTATATACACCATATTTTTTAACTTTAACAATTAACACTCTTACACTTTAAATTATCGCGCACTTCGACTACCTTGTAAGCCACGGATAGGAATGAGAGCAACCAATGCTTTTAAACGGCAGCTGCTTTTGGGATTTTCGAACACTGAACCAAAATCGTTCTTGAAGACCGAGTTTAAGGCCTTGTTCGCATGACAACACATAAAACATTCAAGACAACATTTAAAACAACAAATCAGGTAGAAGCTCGCAAGATAAATTGAAGAAATCTGAAGCTATTTGAATAGAAAAATAAATGAAAACTGCATTTCAGCGCATTGGCACAAAAAGATCCTCCAACCAACATATGGTCTACTATTTCACTTCATTTCATGAGGGACACTCGTCTCCACAATTATTTTCAGTATAACCTGAGTGATACAATTGATAATTCAGCAGTTCGATCCATCTGCTACCGAGGCTTCGAAGAATGATAGTTATTATCCGGTTGTGATTTGTTTCGTGTTGTGTTTATGTCTGACAGCTGCGGATGTTGCTTCTTCTTATTCGTGAAATGTCGATGCATGCCATGATTTCTATGAATCAGCAATTGGCAAATCAAAGTTGGCTCTCGTGGAGAATAGAAGAAAGTGATGATGGTTTCAAAATTTTCCACGGGAAACCCTAATAAAAATTGTATGGTTAATTTGCTTAACGACGTGTTCTGGGTATCATCCAAACCATTTGTGGAATAGTTCAATGATTTGGGTTATCGTTCGTTTATGGTTATTTTTTATTAGGGAAGTATACGAGTGGAATCTTAAAATGCTTTTATTTTGTGAATGGAGCATTTTATTTAAATCTGGTTAGTGCTACGTTAGTAGAAAACTTCAGGTCTACTCAATAGACATATAATACAGAAAACATCATTTCTTTTCAGATTTTTAGGTGTAAACATAGACTTCCGCTTTTCTACCACTGTAGCAGTAACCAGATTTAAATAAAATGCTCCATTTTCAAAATAAAAGCATTTTAAGATTGCACTCGTATACTTCCCCGTGGAAAATTTTGAAACCATCATCACTTTCATAGTTCTTCTATTCTCCACGAGTGCCAACTTTGATTTGCCAATACCTTAGTGGTTATAAAATTCTGAAACATTTTCGGGAAAATCCGAAGTTTGACATAAGTCTTTTCGTTCGGTTGGTAACCCTTCCAAACAAGGAACTCTTTGTCGACTACTAAGATGGGTGTTATCTTGGCTACAACCGCTGTTAACAAACACCCTGTAAGAGTTGTGATACGCGTACTCATTAAATAAATAGCATGGCTCTGCGCATTTTTCTAATGACAGCTAAGGATGCAACCACCAGTGAGGCTGTCCGATATTCTACAGGCTTGGATGAAGGAATTAGGTTCTCACTGGCAGGCGTGCTAAATGACATTGGGATGCTTATGGAGGAGCCAACAAGCTCAATATTTGGACCAACGGTTACACTGTACAAGAGCATAGCAGGTGTTCAGAGTTTTTATTTTCTATGCCACATAATCGACCCATGTCCTTTTGAAGTTTTCCTATTATCTTCAAGTGATATTTACATGGACAGTGTCCTGTTATTAAACCGGTGTACATACTGAGATCTTTCTTTGATAGTTCAAGAATTTTGCTAGTCATTGAAATGCTCGGATAAATAAACCGTTTCGACGAGTGTTGTTCCAATTGGTCTCCACTTAATTTTTTTCCCATTTCTTGAACTCCATTCTTAGAGAGCAAGCAGAAACTCCACATAATGGTTGTGGTCCTATAAATTGTTGAGATGATCCAAGCCTAGCTAGTGTGTCGGCTTTCTCATTCCCTTGAATTCCGCAGTGACCAGGAACCCAAAATAGGTTCACTTGGTTTTGGCATGCCAATTTCTGGAGTGACATTGCACATTCCCATACGAGTTTAGAATTACATGTTGCTGATTTCAAAGCATTTAGTGTTGCTTGGCTATCAGACTATAATTTCTACGCAAGCAAATTTTAGAACATTCAAGAATTGCTTGGACTTCTGCTTGGAACACGGAAGGCCAGTAGCCCAAAGATATTGAGATATTTATTCCTGGACCTGTTATCCCTGCTCCTACACGATTATCCAATCTAGAGCCGCCTGTATAAAGGACAATTGATCCTGGACGAATGTTTGGTCCCCCATTGTCCCACAACTGTAAAGACGATCGAAGTGATATTTTTTCTTCATCCAATCTTCATTTTGTATCATAAGCGGATCAATATTGAACATTCTTAGGATGCTCATATGTCCTAAGGTGATCTTAGATTCAAGGAAGTACTGTGACTGTCGGATCCTTACTGCACTCGTTTCGGCTAATTGAATAAATTGATGCAACGGAAGCAGATAAAGTAGAGCATCTAGTGCCATACTTGGTGTGGTGCTCATTGCACCAGTTATTGAGAGAGTGGCTAGTCTTTGCAGCCTCCCCAGCTTCTTCAGAGCTGATTTTTCATTGGTTTTAGGCCACCAAATCAATGATGCATAGGTTATTATGGGTCTTACAATCGTCAAATAAATCCAGTGGATAATTTAGGTTTTAGTACCCATTTCCTACCAAAAGTTTTTTTTACTTATCTAAAGAGCATTTCTTGCTTTACTGATGACTTGCTCTAGATGCGAATTCCAATTTAGTTTGCTGTCAAGAGTAACTCCCAGATACTTGACTGTGTTTGAAAGTTCTTAAATTATTGCTTTCAGTTTTATATTATTTAAGGACATTTTTTTTTTCTTCGTGTGAATGGTACAACAGTTGTTTTAGAATGAGGTCCTTAGAAATTATAATAAAATACCATGAGTCTTTAAAATTAAGCAAGAAATTCGACTTCAGCTTCTTGAAAATTTATTTATGTCCAGAATTTCAAAAACTTGTTCAAATTTAATTTTTTTGAAAAATGTGCATATTTCAGAAATCAAAATAAAAACAGTTCAAGCCTCTGATTTTTTAAAATTTATTTGTTGCTGAAGATTAATGCTCTCTGGATCTACAAGGTTCAACGTGAGAATGAAAATAACGAGGAAAATTAAATGTTTGTATATTAAAATGTTTTGTTTTCTTTAAACTATCCCTAGAACTGCTAATTTGCTAACAACTTTGCACACAATTGTCGAAACATAGTTCTTCACCGGGCCCGACCCTCCAGTTCTGAATTTATCGAAACTAACCTTCATGGATCTTTAAATTTGTCCGAACGTCTGGACGTACCTGAAGTTATTGTCACTCCCCAATGCAATGTGTTCTCTGAGCTTACTTGATGATTTCTAGACCTAGCTTCCGTGAGGTTGAAGTTTCCACAATTTTTCTCAAGTTATCTGGAGTAGGTTTAATGAATATCATTGAAGCTTTCTGGATATCTCTGAATTTCCAAAAACTTCTTAAAACATTTGCAGTCTCCTTGAAGTTGCAGTTCTCGAAGCTTCCCCGAAGTACCCGCAATTTTACAGAAGTTTCCTACTATCCAGTTCATGAAACCTCTCCAAAAATTTCAATGTTTCCTCCTAAGTAACAATTAGGGTTTTATGAGGGTACTCTGGACCATGATTTAGTCTTGTAGAATGCTTTAAAACCTTGATAAAACTTGCATTGTTACTTGCGATTTCATTCCTCAAAACTTTTTCAAAGCTCCTAAAATTTGTGTAGACCGCTCCTCCTGTAATCTTTCCTACTACTCTTCAGGTGATGATGCTTTAAGTGTCATAAAATTAGTAAAACTATACCATTGAGATCTCTAAACTTTCGACGTTTTTGTAGTTCTGTGTCAAAATTTCATAACAAAACATAGTTGCAACATTCCAAAGTTGGCTAGTTTGTATGAAAATCGGCCGATTGTGGTAATTTGAAGGCCACCACTGTATATATTCGTGAACAAGCAGTTCGTGAGCAGTTCGTTAGATCACTGTAAAATAAAGTCTCATCCTCTCGGTCTACCGTTCATACTGGCGAAAAATTTCGCATATATATTTTTTAAAATTATTGTCATTTTAATAAATTTAAGGTTTTTCGTAACTTTTCTGAGATGAGATTTTAACTTCATAGATCTTTGAATTTGCCCGAACGTCTGGACGTACCTGAAGTTATTGTCACTCCCCATGAGTTATCTTACTTGATAATTTCCAGACCTAACTTACGTGAGGTTCTTGGATCTGAAGTTTCCAAAAATTTTCTCAAGTTTTCTGCAAAGCACTGAATTTCCAAGAACTTCCGAAAAGTTTTGCTGTTTCCTTGACGCTCATGGAACCGCCTTGAAGTGCCCAAAATTTTACAGAAGTTTACTTATTATCCTTTTTTATATTCACGAAACATCTCCTAAATTTTCGATATTACATCTTTAAAGCTCATACAATTTATCTAGACCGCTCAGGAGCTCTTTAATCTACCCTACTACACTTCAGATGATGATGCTTCGATTGTCCTTAAATTAATAAAACTGTCCTTGAGATCTCTAAACTTTACGAAGATTTCTGTAAATCGTGAAAATATTCCTTCATATCTAAACTTTCCTGATTTCCTTCATATCTAAACTTTCCTGATGATCATCAATTTTTGGAACTTCTTGACGGCTCTCACTTTTTTCCTGAATTTAATGGAACTGACCATAAAGTACCTAAAATTTACCTGAAGTTACCGTGATTTTCCTGATAATCTTGTATCTGCGCTGAATTCCCACAACTGCCCGAAGCTACGTACCCAACTAACAATTTTTGCAATGTAAACGCTTTACTCATTTCATTTATACAGCCTCAAGCTGTATTCAAATGTTATACGATATGAGGAAACCTTTTATTCAACCTCTATACAAGCAAATCTGGCGAACTTAGTCAGCTACTTCTAGTTGTTGTGACGGTTAGAATAAGCTCTTATTGCATATCTATTTACGCTTGTATACAGCTGTTATCTTGCTGTTTAGTTGTGTGTGAACTTGAAAGGCGTTTACTCAACCTTTACCCGATTATGCAATAATCACTACACAGCTTTCTCTTAAAGCCAAGTTAAATATTATCAACGCTTTTTGTTTTGGAGGAATTATTGATTGAGTTTATTTTGCTGCGAGAATCAAATTATTCGAAATTAGTTATAAGCACACCACCAAATTATTTACCCTGCACCGGAACCTGGAATCGAACTCGAGACGACCGTATTTGGCAAACCTTGACACTACCATCTTCGCTACGCCAACACGTTGAACTGAGGTAAACAAATATACATGTAGTTGAAGATGCTAATTTCAAATAACAGACTGTAGTGGTAATTTTTATACGATAGATGGAGTAGATGAAAGCATAGAGTTGATAGTTCCGTTAGAGTACGGCAGTGTGAAGATTGCATATAGATATTAGAATAGCGAGCTAGAACAACTTTTTAAGGAAGGTACAAATCGGTTTTTTCATCTCTCTTTACCAAACTCCCCCTTTGGAGAGGGATGGTGAGGGGTGTCCCCCCCGCCACCACTGGCAAAAAGAGATGAAAACCGACCCGCTCAAGTACCAACTGTGTGTTTTGAAACAGTTCTACCGATTTTTACCGCACTTCAGTTGTTATTTGAAGGAAGGCATCCAGTCGTAGGTTTGGAAATTGCAACTATTGTTTACCCCTACCACGATATGTGCTCCTGTCATCGTCGAATCTATCTATATCTATATGCAATCTTCACACTGCCGTAATCAACTCTATGCTTTCATCTACTCCATCTATCGTATAAAAATTACCACTACAGTCTGTTATTTGAAATTAGCATCTTCAACTATGTAAATCGTTGACTTCACGTAGAAGTAATACTAAAACATATAGCCAAAAAAAAAAAAATATATATTTGCATGACTTTCTACAATAATACCGTTGATACATGATACATGAATCACTTTTCTCGACTAGTTACTTCAGCTTTGTAAAGGAGCAGAGTAAAAGCTGTAGAACTGCACACGTCTAAAAATAAACCTAATTGACTGTAAAAATGCTTCCAAAGTATCACTAACACAGTTAATTAGCAGAGTACAGGTTGTTTAGTTGTTGAAAAAGCACTTTTGATGTTTATGTTATTCAGCAAGAGTGGTTGGTTGTGTAGAAGCCATCAAATGAGTAATATATTCACTTTGTTAGCTTTGTTTTGCAGCTACAATTTGAAAGTTGATTAGTGTGTGTATAGAAGTGACATTAGCGTTTATAGGCTGATGTTATTCAGTGCAACTGACAAGTTGAATAATGGTTGTGAGAAAGTTGAGAAAACGCTCTCCAAAACTACTTTGCTAGCTTCTGCTTGTAGCTGTATCTGCAGCTTTGTTTCAGCTAATTTACAGCACAATGCTGGAAAAGTTGGCTTATAAAGCTGAAAATGTTAGTTGGGTAGCTTCTCATAAGAATTTTAAACACTACTGAAGTTTTTTGCAGCTTCAGTAACGTTCCTGTATGTTTCCTGATAAAACTGCTCTGAAGCTCTTTGCCACGCCAAATAACGAATCGGAAAAACTTGACCTTCTCCTATTTGCATAAAACATTTCATAATTGTGTGTTATGGGCAAAAAATCGGCCATTTTGGATCTTGTATTTTTTTCTCAAAATGGCATCATTGTCATTTTTAACCGTTATGTGATCGACAGGGTACCCGGGTACCTTTTCAGATTTTTATTTTCACGACAGGAAACCAGACAACTTTTCATGAAGAAAGCTTTTATATTGCAGCAAGGGACTTAGAAAGGAGGGGGGGGGGGGTCCTGAAATTGTTTACCCTTTAGGAGCTCGACAAGGGTACCCACAAAATTGAAATGCTTGCTACTGCGGCCAATTTTGACCGATTTTGAATTTGTAAGCACCATTGGGTTCAGAATTTTATCCTTTTTTTGGACATTTCCGACAATGTCTATCCGAAATCGTATGGATCCCGGAAATCTGGATTTATTGTATAATGTTCCAGAACTAATTATTGTCTTGCCACTTTCGCTTGAATTTCGAAGGAATCGATATCAAAGTATCAGAATCTCCTTCAAGAAACAATTTCAGCTAACTTGAGGACCAGTTTAAGGTTTGTAAAGGAAACCCCTACAATATGGGTAGACTGTTTATTCTTATATTGTGGTCATCTGACGGATTGTCCCCAGAACGGCCATAGAAGTGCTTGCAAAGAAACCCCTACAATATGGGTATCAAAATTCATGAATTTACAACAAGAGACTGTTTATCCTTCTATTAAGAGAATTTGGCATGATTTTTGATGACGACCGACCGGACACCACCACACACCGTGATTGAATAAACACCGTTCAGTGAGACCGGATGGAATTCGATTTTGAAATCTGTGTTAGGGAAAGCGCTTTATTGCAGGAAATCGATGATAATTTTGATAACCATTGCAACAGTTAGGAATTTGTGTAATTTTCGTTGAAAATTAATAAAGAGTTCATGTTCGCCGATTCATAGAGAAATTTCCGGTCGATTGGCTTGTTTAGGATTAAAACCCATCCGCTATTGACACTATTCGTAATGCGGTCAATTTTGGTTTTTTTGAAATTGCACCCCCAATATGCTACCGAAAGACGTAATCCTACATCAAAAGTAGATTTTAATTCTAGTTATAAACTGTATTTGTTTTTGAGTTGTAAAAATGAAGTAAGAAATGCTTGCTGCACATCTCGGACTTTTGTAACTGTTGGTTTGATAAATTGATTTGCATTAGCTTCGCCAAGTGCACCACCTCCTTTAAAAATACCTTGCCGTGTGCAAAGCCGTACTGCCATCTATGTGTCAGTAGACCGGGTTAATTTAATAGGAATTAATTAGGTCGACTTTTATTTTCAAAGTGTTTTTTTTTAT
The DNA here is from genome assembly GCF_037179485.1 of Ochlerotatus camptorhynchus. Taxonomy (NCBI): domain Eukaryota; kingdom Metazoa; phylum Arthropoda; class Insecta; order Diptera; family Culicidae; genus Ochlerotatus; species Ochlerotatus camptorhynchus. The sequence continues at coordinate 1,872,907 of NW_027040918.1, read as the reverse complement.
GCTACTTCATACGCGAATTTGCGATTTTCAGAGTTGGTTGGAAATTGAAGTTGAAATGGTATCGTACATCGTACGGGTTAGGCAAAAAGCTGTGCGTTTGATTTTGTACTGTCGCATTAATGGCCCTTTGCTCATTTGCAACTTCTATTCAATTTTCATACTGCCGTACTCTAACGGAACTATCCACCTACCCTCTTCTGAAGATCATTCTCTAGCTAATAAATGTTCACACTAAAGCTTCATGTTAGCATTTCCAACTAACTCTGTAGGTCAACTTTTATTATTTTTACACTTTAAATGCAGCATAACAAGTAAACATTATTCACGAATGAATGATATTAGCCTTGTCGATAAAAAAGGTAGTACCAACAATCAATACGAAACTAACGATTTTAAATTGGCTCACTACTTGACTAGCCTATTGGTCCCAAGCAAATCGATTACGAACCCCATTCTAGTCAAAATTCTAGTAATACACTATGTTTGTTTTGATTCGCTATGAAAGTTTGACAGATAAAATGAGGGGTTATTCGATTTTCCTATGTTTCGAGGGGTGAATCGATTAGCTTGGGACCGAAGATAGTACCAGAGCTGAGCCAAAAATTTGAGCACGTTTCTTCGGGACCTACTAGTCTTAGAGTTACCTCTATGGTAGTACTGCGCGGCGTGGTCTTAAAATCGAGAAGGTTAGTAGTGTGTAGAAAGGGAGTTAGTGTTACATGTAGATTTAGTGTTAGTCAAAGTTATTTACGGTTTTGTGTTAAAAAAGCCGACGTGGTCCCTTTCCGTTAAGCGAGTCTTACACGTACAATTCGGGAAAAAGTAAAGTTTTGGAGAATATGGGGATAATTTCGATTTCTACGCGGAAATATGGAGTATGTGTGTGGTTGGGACTAATGTCTACTTTAACAGTTGTGCACAAATCGGACATTTATTTCCGGTTTTATTCCTAACTTGGACATGGACGTGGACGTTATACAATTCCCGGAGCCAAAAATCAACCCTGCGTGTACTCCTTTGGAGACAACGGCAGAAGAGGGAAATTCTCGACGTCCAAGTTGTAGATACACGTTCGCCATCAATATCCCTCAACCAATTTTCAGCTTGACAGCTCAGCCCAACGAAGAAACGTGCTCAACTTTTTGGCTCAGCTCTCGTACTCTCTTCGGTCCCAAGCTAATCCATGCACCCCTCGAAACATAGGAAAATCCACGAACCCTCATTTTATCTGTCAAACTTTCATAGCGAATCAAAACAAACATAGTGTAGTACTAGAATTTCGAATAGTATGGGATGAATTTGGGACCAATAGGCTAGTCCAGTATGGGCCAATTAAAAATCGTTAGTTTCCACCGGTTGCTTTCATTAAGTGGGCTATGGGTTTAGCCCAACGAGCGAAAGTTAACTGTATTGTCTAAGACTTTAAATGGTAATTAAGGACTATGGAGGGAGGGGGGGATAATAAGTCAGTCGGGAAACAGGACACATGGTAATGGCATTCGGAGAAATGCCCCAAATCCAATATCTTCCCAAACACTGAAATGTAAAACGAAATGACTGACAGGAAACTAATTTCCACGGAAACCACTCAAAGATACACCACAAAAAGTGTCATCACAATCAACCTCCCGGCTCATCCATTGTACCTGAAAATCCGGTACCGTGGATAGAGTGTCACTCTTCGTGCTGCACAGCTACCATCAACAGCGGATAATTCCACTCATCAGGTGTAATTTCAATTAGCCGAATCGAATTAAGGCAAATTACTCTGACGAACCCGAATCGACGACAGCCATCAACATCGCTACCAGATCCATTTGACACAAAGAGTACAAAAAACAAGGAAAGGGAAGACGGCGGTGGCGGCGGCTGGTAAGCTCAATTCGAATCCATTTTCCCATGCCCTTTTCACTCAAGTTAGGTTTGGGTGTAGGATATTCAGCTCAGTGATTTTTTTCCCCTTCAGCTTCCAACCGGTTTCGATTTTAGTTGCTTCTTCCCATCGACGCCCATCAGGCTGCTGAGGCTTCGGTGATTGAATCACGTGTGTCAGTTTAATCGGACCCATTAGCATTCAGCCGAGTGCCAATGATAGCTAGCTACTCCTCTTGCTATCACCACGCGGTGCTGCGATGGCAAGCGAGCGATGAGATCGATAGGGAAGGCAAATGACACCGATCCATAGTACCTACCTACCTTCCACCTTACCACTATCATCTGACCCAAGTTTGAGAAAATGACGGGTGAAAAAAGAGTTGCTGAAAGGCTACCATACCGCACTCTGCATAAATATATCTCCGTAGGAGAAGGTTGTAGGACTGCGACAGCACTGTGTGCCATCGTGGTGACATGAATGCGAGGCCAAATAACCCCCTCCCAGGAATGAGGCAGTAGTGTAGTGATGAAAACGTGAGAAAAGGCTAGCAAAAAGCTCTCTACGCCAGGCCAAATTAGATTTTGAACTGAATCAAACCGAACTAGGTCCCAGCTGTCTGTTCTCCATTCTTCATTAATATTGTTGATACTTCATTTAAATTAGTGTGTCAGCATTGGAACATCCATTTGCTCGTTTCGGACGGCGTTGGTCAGATCATTTCGGGGATAGCAGCCGTCTAACTATGATGGTTGTTTTGAGATAAAATGACTGGATATATGAGACAGCTATGACTATCCACCTTCCAGTGACTTGCGCTTTTCTGGTATAAAGTTATCTGTAAATATCAATATAAAAATTCAAGCAAAAAAATAGTCATCTCCGAAAGCCTCTCTAATCAAAAGAGGGAACTTTTCCCATCTTGTTGAGACCATTGAAATGTTTCATCCTGATCATTTTTTATCTTGATTTTTTCCAGAGGAAAATGACCCATAAAATAAAACAGACAAATTGATCCATATTTTGTATGACATAAGAAGCTATGAAATAAGAGCTTAAAAGGGTGATTATTTTCTTTTTAATTCCACTTAGGCTGTGTTCCATTTGGTGAATTTTCACTTAAATCTGACAGATGGAAATTTTTCAAATAAATCTACTATTGCATCAGACTTATTTCTGGACAACCAAGGAATCAATTTTGACAAACACCTTCGCAAATATCTGACGATCAACAACAGAGGGATTTTCGAACATTTTAATTTATTTTCGAAGTGTAAAATTTGAGTGAAAATTCACCAAATGTAACACAGCCTTAGTATTTTGTATCTATGACAGATACGTATTTCAACTACAATGTCAATGTCAATGGTCATTAGGTTGAATTTTGAAATGTAAAAGATTGAACTTAGTATTTCTTGGAACATGTAACTTATAGATATCAATAAAGGGATATTTAAAACATAACAAGATTAAGATTAATTTTAATGTTTTTTTTAAGATCTTGTAGTTTAAAAAAAAATATCAAAATCGTAATTTGGAACTTGAAAACATTCAGACACTCTGTTTCTAGATCTTTTTTTTTTTTTTTAAAAACGTAAATTAGGATCCCAAACTGAATCCTGATTTTAAGAGCACAAGCTTGGATACTTTTTTTTAAATTCTGTGGTCAGATTAATTTTAATATCATGGCAATTGAAATTATTTAAGAACTGATTCTTGGACAGGTTCTTCAGATCTCGCATAAAGGCATATTTTGTGCTGAGGATTTTTCATAGCAGAATTTTCCTTCCTGATGATTGAAGAGCAATTTTTTTGAGATTCACGATTTTCTATCTGATGACATGTCTAGTTAAATATTTTTCCTATCTGGTTTTTCCTTCATTCATGTTTAAATGATAGGTTCTTTCTGGACATATTGCAGCAATGGTTTTTGTCATCTTCAATGCGAAACTGGAGATCAAATTGAAAATAAAATTTGTTGTTAATATGTATTTTTTTTCTTACTAAACCAGTTGCTGTATTTTACGCAAGTGTTTGAAAAATTTAGCGATTTTTGCTCTCACTTTTGTCTAAAAGAGTCCTTATTTTCATTTCATTGATAGCAGAACTAGTATTCCATTTAATATTTACTGAGCAATGTTTTGCTCTCAATTTTGATAAAGGTTAAATTAAATCGACCAAAACGAAAAAAATACATGTAATTAAATACATGAATATCACAACATTAAATCAAATATTCTATTTGATCTCACGCTCTGCTGAAGTAGCATTCATACTTTTCACGCTGATAACTTGAGTTCAAATCTTACCCGGACCTAAAATGCATAAAAAAACAAAAAAAAAAAAACGAAATTTAACGACTCTCAAAACTTTTAAGAAGTTCATTGAGCTTTTTTGAAGTAAAATCTTTGACAAATTGCAACGAAGTTCCCTATTTTTAGATCTTATACAAAACTCCCTGTCCTTATATGAAGTTTTATGCAGCTTCTCAAAATGCTACGAAATTCCCAAAACTTCTACAAGATTTGCTGTGCTTCTACGTTTTTCATTGACATTCCGCTAGATATTCCGTGAAGTTTTACGTATGGAATTTCTTAAACTTGTACGTAATTTTTATAATTATTCCAAGCTCATGAGGCTTCAAAAAAGAATTCTGAAACTATATGAAGATCTCCGAACAATAATGAGGTTCCTTGATATTAAGTAATGTTTAACTTCTACGAAGATCGCAAAACTTAAATAGAGTTCCCATTTCTACGGAGTCCTCTGAACTTTTCCAAAGCTCCCTGAGTTTCTATGGAAAAATTCGTAGAAGCTCAGGGAGCTCTATGAAGTTCCCAGATTTTCTACTAAGTTTCGTTAATTTCTACGATACTCCTCGAACTTCTTAGAAGTCCTTAAAGTGTTACAAAGTTTCCTGAGGTAATAGAAAAATTCCCGGATCTCTTGATTAATTTGTAGAGCTGGAAGTGTAGGAGAGTTTAAGTTTAGTTTTCTTTATTAACGAGACTTTCAGCCTTGGGCTGGTTCGCCTCGTACGTAGTTGGAGGCTTCGGAAGGGAGCCCCCCTAATTACAAAGTTTGTAATGGGATGGGACTCCAGAAAGGAGTTGAGGGTGGATGCCCCATAAGGGAACCCCCTAATAACAGTGTTTAGAAGGAAGCCCTCCCTAAAATCATCGTTTTAGTTTTATCAGAGTTGTTTCTATCGTAGTTGCTGTCATGACTGTCGTCCGGTTGTTGTTGTCGTATAAATCATCCGTTGGCGTTATCCATACGAGAAATAGAATGTGGGTCAGGTATTGTCGGTCGTTCATGTTCGTTTTCAGGTGAGAAGCACAGGTTGGTCTTTGTGGGGTTGTGCAGAATCTGATCGGGTTCAATATACAAGTGTTAGATGCTTTCCAGCAGTCCGGCTTTTCGGAGAAAACCCAGTAATGCCGCGGTTCTGGTCGGGTCCTCACTGAGGGCATCTCTGATAGTTCCCGGTATGTCATAAAATTTGCCGGCCCCTCATATTGTGGGCAGTGGCATATGATGTGCTCTACCGTGTGCGGTACATGGCAGATGTCACACATCCTGCGGAAAGGGTCGTTCCCAGTAAAGATATGGGAAATGTTGGTGTGCCCCGCTCTTAGGCGAGACATCACGATCTGGGTACGGTGGTCTCGTGGGTCCAGTGTAGGAGAGGAAAATATTATACCTTTCCTGATTAATTTATTCATAACAGGAGCTTAAAATCTTCATCCACGTGGAATATTTAGCATTCTATATCGATTTTTGATAGATAAGATCAAAGTTACCTACGATTTCCAATACTACGTACATATTGCTTTATACATATATTACCGTACCTTAGCAACCTACGTAAGGTCTGTATCCACAATATTCCGGACACATCCAAACTTGAGTAAAACGAAAGGCATCATATCAAGAAGACAATTTGGCGGATTTGCGGTTTTTGGTACAACATTCACTTGATTTGCTTCGTACAACTCCATCACAGTTTTAGCATAATGGCATGATGCCAAATCGGGCCAGAACAAAGGGTTTTCTTTGTGGCTGTTGATGAAGGGTAGCAATCGCTTCTGCAGGCACTCTTTCTGGCAAATCTCCTTGTTAATTGTGCCTGTAGTGACGCAAGACTTACTCTTTCGACCACACGTGCAATTTGCTTGCCAAATAAGATATTTTTTTGGAAAACTTCGATACATTCTTCGTCCTGAAATACTCAGCTGTAGCTGAATAGAAAGCCAGCCCTGGAAGCTGCTTGAAATCCTTCAGGACATAAGTTTCATCGTCCAGAACAACACATGAAAACTTCGTCAAATATTCGCAGTACAATCGTCGAGCCCGTGATTTTGCTGTCAAATTCTGTTGGTCGTTGCGATTTGGAACAGTGTTTTTACTTTATACGACTTCAGTCCCAAACGCTGTTTTGATTTTTGGACAAAACCAGGTGACATTCCTATTTTACGAGCCACCGTTCGAACAGAGAGATTCGTGTTTTCCCGCAATATCCTCTTCATCTTTCGGTCTGTGACAGGATTAGCACGTTCAATGTTTTTATCACTTCTCGGTTTCCTCCAAAAATGATTTGAGCACATCGTGAACAGTGGATTTAGGTAAATCCAATTTCCCGTATTGACAAGTCAGGATTTGCATTACGTTCGTACAAAATCCGCTCGCACATGTGTTTTTCATACGTTGCCATGTTGAACACTGTGAGCACTAAACATGGAATGTAAACACCAATCATACACAGCAAAAAAATTAATTTTAATATCACATCAAAGTGGATGCACTTCAATCGTGTCGAAAATATGGTGTAATATTACATCTTTGATATTACCTTCCAAAAAGGACAAAATTATCATTAATACAGTGATGCAGTGATTGAAGTGCATCCTCTTGGATGTAATATTAAAATTTATTTTTTGCTGTGTAGTCTTTTTCTATCAACGACTTCCAGCGTCTGCGAAAATTTTCACTCCTTCGTGCCATATTCCAAAAGTTACAGTAGTGTAGTAGTAGTGAAAAATTAACTAAAGATGCAATTGAGCGAAGTCAGAATCGGTGCTGAAAACTCCTCCGGAAACTGAGCTGGAGAGCCGGAAGCATGGAATGGAGCTGGAATGCTGACCGCTGCGGACTGACGTAGCAGTGGAGTCGAAAAGCTGAAGGGTCGCGAAAATTACACGACTTTTATAAACAACTTTGTCTCAGACGTCATTTCAAACACACAGCTAAAAAAAAGTAGTGTAAATTTCCGTTACTATGATGCACATAAATGGAGCGTCATATATCATACAAATTTAGATTATAGATCGTGTAAATTTATGAGACATGTCATGCAATATCCCATATATTGTATGCAACTGTCCACTTTTGTTTTCAACATTTCTTGCAAGTTGCTAATTTACGTGAAAAGGAAGTTTACATGTATGAATGTTTGCATGCATGGATGTTTACATCGCCAGTAAAATTCAGAATTTTTTGGTGTGCAGGTGACATTTTATGATCTCGTCGAGCTGACACTTTACTCTTCGGGTTTTGGAACCTACAATAGCTTAAATAATGCCATATGCTGACCGTCATTTTATTTTTTTCGAACTGATTTCACTTCGATGAATCACTGATTCGTCAAAGACAAAACATTTCAATCTTAACATTTGGGATGGGAAGATAATGCATGGGTTCAAATCCATGTTTAACGATTATTTTTCTCGTTCAAGGAAGCTCTAACCGTTGAGGTTCCTTTTTTTTTGCCGTTCGACAACGACGGGTTTGCTTTCGCGAGAGTGACGTTTATTGGATCCGTTTCTTTGCACGGGTGTGTTTTTTGTAACCAGCGGTGTATAAGATTGCTTGTGATTTTCATTGCTTCCCGGGAGGTTGGTTCACCGTGTTCAGATGTCACGCTTTCGGCGTGTAGTTCTATCGAGAGTCTCGTAACCGTGTGCGAGTTTGAACACGGTCCGGTTGGCAAATTAGCCGGGGTCAGTGCTGATAATGTGTCCGTCGCGAGTTTTAGTGGTGATTCGGTGGCCGACATTGCCGTGAAAAAGTTTACGGCTTGCAAAATGGCAGATGATCAGATGACAATACAAGAAAACTATTTTTCGTTGAAGGAATCATTTCAACAAAGGTAATTGCTGTTAGATTTTTTTGCCAACAGTGACAGATAACAGACATGAAGCTCAGGTGGAGGTGCCCGGCAAAGATGTTATATCCTAGACAAATGGTATGTTACAAATTCGCTGTTTTCGTCGTCGTAGTCGCCGTCGTAGTCGCCGTCGTAGTCGCCGTCGTAGTTGCCGTAGGCAGTACTGTTAGTATATTTAAATTTAACCATTAGCCGCTGAAACTATATAGATTATCGCGTATTTTTGTTGTTCGTACATACCAAGTGAAAAATTAATAATATCGTAATGATTAGTGTGTCTCAGCCTTCACTCAGGTTAGATGCGTTGTTTTAAATAATATAAGCTTATTTTCAGCTCTTTGAATATATGACATCATTAGATTTACATAATAAAACACTTTTTTCTCAGTCCGCATCGTGCTCTCTTGCCGTGCGGATCTATTTGCTTTTTGCTTAAGGAAGTGTTACTACTACCTAAAGCTACAACAAATTTAAACAGCACTTTTCAGTGCTCAACCTGTAAAAATTTTCTACCTCTCTTATTCCTCTTCGATCCTTGTTTGGACCCTACCCGAGGTAATCCTTCTTGGATATCGATTTGGAAAATTCCTCTTCGATCCTTCAGATTCTTATAGTAATCTGCTTGGAAGTCGATTTGGATAAAAATTTAATGCCGCCATGGCGCCTAAACGCAAAAGAAAGGGGCAAACTCTTGACCCCCCTTCTGATGAAATTAATTTGAGTAATCAATTTGATTTACTCACGGATGATGAGAATGATCCATCATCCAAGAAAAATTCTAGTAAACTTTCCCGGCTTAATGCCAAGAAAGAAAAGATTCCCCCTATTGTGATAACCACTACCGATTTCCATGCTCTTCGCATGGAACTTTTGAATTTCGTGAAAGTTAAGTTTTCACTACAAATTGGACGTCGGGGTGAATGCCGTGTATTGGCTGAAACCTTGGACGGATTTAAATGTCTTCTCAAGTATCTTACTGAGAAGAAGCACAAATTTTTTACTTACGACACCAAAACTGAACGTGTGTTCAAGGTTGTCATGAAAGGACTGCCCAGTGGTGAATCCCTGGATCAGATCAAAGATGAACTGGCAAAATTACTTGGAGTTGTGCCACTCCAAGTAATCAAAATGAAAATGAAATCCCGTCCTGGCGATTCGCGCAACGGGATTTCTAATGATTTTTATTTAGTTCACTTCAAGTCTAGTGAACTAAACAACCTTAAGGCCTTAGAAAAAGCTAGCCTTATGCTCCATGTCCGAGTGAAGTGGGAACACTTCAGGAAGACTGGAGGAAATTTCCAAAACCTCACCCAGTGCCGTAAGTGCCAGGGATGGGGTCACGGAACTAAAAATTGCTACATGCCAGCTAAATGCATGAATTGTGGTGATTCCTCTCACGCAAAGGACGACTGTCCTGTGAAGGAAGATCCTAAGAAATTTAAATGTTCAAATTGTGGTGAAAACCACAAATCCAATTTTTGGGAATGTACGACTCGCAAAGCGATCCTACAATCTCGTTCTAACCGTCAGGTAGGAAACGCTCCACGTTTCCGAACAGGTACAAATTCCTCTGCTGTTAACAACGGTCAGCGAGGAACAAATTCTACATTCGTACCCGTAGGTACAAATATCACCCCTGCTTCAAATGTTTCATCTGTACCTACTCCCCTCGCTGCTAACAATGTTCAGCGAGTTAATGGAGCTACCTATGCTGCTATTGCAGCGGGTAGAAATCAAAATACTAACCAACGTTCTAACGGAAATTTTGACAATTTTGACTTAGGAAGCATTACTGCCCCTAAAATGGAATTTTTACAGAATTCATTAATTGACATGATTTCTGATATGCTTAAATCTAACTCCATGTTTGATGCTATTCAAACTGGAGTAAAATTTGCTAATAATATTGTCATGACTTTAAAATTCAGTAATGGATTTTAAAGCATTAAACATTTTAAATTGGAACGCTCGATCTCTTAAAGATAATGAAGACGAGCTATTTAATTTTTTGCGAGTTCATAACGTGCATATTGCCGTTATAACTGAAACGTTCCTTAAACCTGACCATAAGGTTAAGAAGGACGCAAATTACTTGATTTATAGAAATGATCGTCTTGATGGACCCTGTGGTGGCGTTGCCATCATTATTCATAGACGAATCAAGCATAAAATTCTTTCTTCATTTGAAACCAAAGTTTTTGAAACTTTAGGAGTTTCTGTTGAAACAAAATTTGGACAACTTACGTTTATAGCTGCCTATTTGCCATTCCAATGCGTAGGCCAGCAAAAGAATTTTCTCAAGGGTGACCTCCAGAAACTTACCCGTCATAGGTCTAAATTCTTCATTATTGGTGATTTTAATGCAAAACACCGCTCATGGAATAATGCTCAAAGCAATTCCAATGGTAATATTCTGTTTGATGATTGTTCTGCAGGTTATTACACTATTCAATATCCAAACAGCCCAACATGCTTTTCTTCTGCAAGAAATCCCTCCACTATTGATTTGGTCTTAACTGATTCATGTCAACTTTGTAGCCAATTGGTTACCCATGCTGACTTCGGTTCTGATCACCTTCCAGTAACTTTTGAAATATCCCAAGAAATAATTTCTAATCCCAACAGCTTTACTTTCAATTACCATAGGGCTGATTGGGAGCAATATCGAACATTTATGGAATATAACTTCGATCCAAACATTCCTTTGCAAACCAAAGATGAAATTAATTATGCTCTTGAATCTCTGACTACTTCTATAGTTGAAGCAAGAGCTGCCTCAGTACCAAAATGCGAGGTTAAATTCGATTCAATTATAATAGACGATGATCTTCAGCTCTTGATCCGTCTTAAAAATGTCCGTAGGAGACAATTTCAAAGAACACGCGATCCTGCCATGAAAGTTATCTGGCGGGATTTGCAAAAACAAATTAAAAAGCGATTCTCAGCCCTGAGGAACAAAACTTTTGAAAATAATGTTTCTAAATTAGACCCGAGTTCCAAACCCTTTTGGAAACTCACAAAAATTTTGAAAAAACCTCAAAAGCCAATTCCAGCGCTTAAAGAAGGTGGTAAAATTTTGATCACAAATTTGGAAAAAGCTCAGAAACTTGCTAAGCAATTCGAGAGTTCCCATAATTTCAGTTTGGGTCTTACTAGTCCTATTGAGAATCAGGTTGCTCGGGATTTTCTGAATATTTTCTCTCGGGAAAATATTTTTGATGATTCCTGGGGGACTGATTTGGACGAAGTAAGGTCTATAACTAAAAAATTTCAAAATATGAAAGCTCCAGGTGATGATGGAATTTTCTATATCCTCATCAAAAAACTCCCAGAGAGTACCTTGTCTTTCCTGGTAAAATTATTTAACAGATGTTTCCATTTGGCATACTTTCCTGATAAATGGAAAAATGCAAAAGTTGTTCCAATTTTGAAGCCGGATAAAAATCCAGCTGAAGCTTCTAGCTACCGTCCAATAAGTTTGCTTTCTTCAATAAGTAAACTTTTTGAAAAGATAATTTTGAATAGAATGATGCTTCACATCAATACGAACTCAATTTTTGCAGATGAGCAGTTTGGATTTCGCCATGGGCATTCAACTACTCATCAACTCTTAAGAGTTAACAATTTAATTCGTTCAAACAAATCTGAAGGCCACTCAACTGGAGTTGCTCTTCTAGACATAGAAAAAGCATTCGACAGTGTTTGGCATGAAGGTTTGATTGCTAAATTGAAAAAGTTTAATTTTCCACTTTACATTATGAAATTAGTTCAAAATTATTTAACTGACAGAACTCTGCAGGTAAATTATCAAAATTCCAAATCTAATCGACTACCTGTTAGAGCAGGAGTTCCTCAGGGTAGCATTCTTGGGCCTATATTGTATAACATTTTCACTTCGGACCTCCCTGATTTGCCTCAGGGTTGCCACAAATCTTTGTTCGCTGATGACACAGGCATTTCCGCTAAAGGAAGAAGTCTTCGTGTTATTTGCAGCAGACTGCAGAAAAGTTTAGATATTTTCTCTTCTTATTTACAAAAATGGAAGATTTCTCCCAACGCTTCCAAAACTCAACTTATAATATTTCCACATAAGCCCAGGGCTTCCTTTTTGAAACCTAGTAGTAGTCACATAGTCACTATGAACGGAGTTCCAATTTCCTGGTCAAACCAAGTGAAATATCTTGGATTAATACTTGACCATAAATTAACTTTTAAAGATCACATTGAGGGCATTCAAGCCAAATGTAACAAATATATAAAATGTTTGTATCCTCTTATAAACAGGAAATCCAAACTTTGCCTGACAAATAAACTTCTAATATTTAAACAAGTTTTTAGACCGGCCATGCTTTACGCTGTGCCAATATGGTCTAGTTGTTGTACTACCAGGAAAAAAGCACTTCAAAGGATTCAGAACAAAATTCTGAAGATGATTTTGAAGTTGCCTCCCTGGTACAGTACTACCGAAGTACATAGAATTTCGAATGTTGAGACTTTAGCACAAATGTCCAACAAAATAATTAATAATTTCCGGCAAAAATCGTTACAATCCTCAATTGCAACGATTAATTCCCTTTATACTTAGATAAGATTTAGTTTTAGTTATTTAGTTTTAAGCTATCAATTGTTATACTGACATGCAGGTTTAAAAAAACCTGTTTAAAATACTGAATTGCCAAGACAGGAACAATGTAAAAACACTTAGATATAGATCATAACAATTAAGGCTGGTAAGTTACTGTAGTAACTGGAGCACCTAGGTTAAAAATGAAATGTAATTTATTTTGAATTTGGAACAAAAAAAAAAAAAAAAAAAAACACTTTTTTCTCTTAATTTATTTATTTATTTCGAGGGAAAAGCCTACACTAGTGGACGTAAAACCTCATCATTTCAGTACCAACATATAACATAGAATCCTATAGCTACATTTGCTTGAACTAAGTCCTAAATATATAAAAAGATATTAATCATAAATTAATTAACTTAATTTAAATACAGAAAACAGAAACCGTCAGGAAGTTAAAAGTACATTATAAAACAGATTCTTAAGCCTTACACGGGAGATATTAAAATCAAAGCCGTTATAACATTTGTTGAAAATCTTGCATGCTAAATAGTTAAGAGCTCATTAGCGCCATAGTTTGTGCGAGAAGCCGGGATGTCGCCATAGTTTGTGCGAGAAGCCGGGATCAAATTACAGCGACTTTCATAACTAGGGAGATTGAAAGGATCACTCCAGGGTAGCCAACGAAGAGAGAAACGTACAAATCTTCGCTGAATGGCCTCAATAGAAGGGAGCCCATACTACGCCCATAAATCTTCAGCATAGGACAGCTTCAGGCTACAATAAAAATATGAACGGTCCCAGATGACTGCCTTGAGGTACACCAGAAGAAACAGCGAACGCATGAGAAAAATAATCTCCAATCTTCACTGACATATGTCGACCGGTGAGGTATGAGCGAAGCCAATCAAGAAGGGAACCGTGGAAGCCAAGTCGCTCTAGTTTGGCCACTGCAATTATCAAAAGCGTTCTACAAGTCTAAATCATGGTCTACAGAACCGTCATAAAACCGAAATTGTTACTTGGGGTGTATTGAACGAGATTTGTCGCGGTCGACCTCTTCGGCATAAATCCGTGTTGTTCAGTCGCGATGTAACTAGAGCATGTGTGTTTTAAATAATCTAGCACCAATAGTTCAAAAAGTTTCGAGTCTGCACAGAAAGCAGCGATATCACGGTAGTTTTTTTTCCTTGATTTGTTTTCCGTCGATCTTGTTTTCCGTGCTGAGCACCAATGCTACCGACGCCAGGGAGGCAGCTCCGACACCTGGACCCTACCTATCGACTCATCAACTCATGAACCGGGGACCAACGGCTTTACTTCCCTTCCGAAGGAAGGCGTGATCAGAGATGTTATGCCTCAGAACATCTCGGCGGCGCCGACTGGGATTGAACCCAGGCCTGCTGGGGTGAGAGGCAATCACACTTACCACTACACCACCGGCACTGCTATATCACGGTAGTTGGACACCGACTGCTTATTGCCGTTTTTGAAGACAGGGAAACAAAAGAATCCTTCCAGCAGTCGGGAAAGATGCCTGAATCCAAAGAGAGGTTGAAGATGGATGCTAAAGGTGCGGCCAGCACTCCAATATAGTTCTTAATAACTGCGGAAGGGATTCCGTCAGGGCCAGTGCTGAGAGAATTTTTCAAACGAAGGCCTGCTCTAAGAACATCATTAGTTGAGATAGGCGGATGCGGCCCAACAGCAGAAAGTACGGGAACAACAATTACCACGGCTACGATGTGCTCGTTAGGTAAATTCTCTTTCACGAAGACACTGCTGAATTGTGACATGAACAGGTCAGCGATTCCTTCCGTATCTGACTCTTTTCGATCCGTATTGTATATGGTAGAAGGTAAGCCCGATTCCTTCCGTTGATCGTTCACATGATTCCAGAAGCCTTTGGGATTTGCTTAGAGTTTAGTTTGTAGATGGCGCTGATGGGCTTGATAAAGCTGTTTGTTGACCCGCTTATACTGTTTGTTAACGAGGTTGCATGCATCCGTTCGAAGTTTACAAATTTTCTTCAAGGCAGCTCGTTTGGATGACTTCAGTCGCTTGAGTCGGTGGTTGGTCCAAGGAGGGTTACTAGATATGGGTGAAGTTGTCATGGGTACAAACTGGTCGATCGCATACACGACAATATTCGAGAAAAATGCAGCGTATCGTCTACCAAAACGAACCCAACCCTTTATTCAATATCCCAGTGATTTCTCGTGGAAGAGTAGAGGATTTTTCGGCTTCGTACAACACGAGTTTTCACGTCAACATATTTATTCCTACCCATTCCTTAATTGACCTGCATTCGGACGCGGCCGGCGCTGGTATTGCCTTTTAAAAGTATGGGGTCACCAGTTTAGGGATCAATGCTAGTTCCAAGCATCATCTGTTGGTTCTCTGTATAATTACAGCTGATCTGACAGTAACGGAATAGCGGACGCGGATGGTCAATCATGCTCATGCTCATATTTCGTGCAGCTTCTATCAAAGCCCTGACAGGTTCATGTTGATGTCAAGCAATTATAATTATCACGGAAGGAGGAAGAAGATACCTACGATGGGTCGAAGAAAGTCTACGAAGAGGCCTGTTGCAGTTGGTGCAGCTCCTCTTGGTTATTTGGGTGAGATCATTCCTTTTTATTTATTTATACACTAATCTCTCCATATCGTTAGGACATCAATTCAGCTTATCGTTTACCAAAACGAACCCTGCTACAAACCCTACCCTCTTACCCAACATCCCAGTGATTCCTCGTGGCAGTGCAGAGGATTTCTCGGTTTCCTTCAAAGCGAGTGTCACGTCAACACATTCCTACCCATTCCTTTCTTGACCTGCGTTCGGGCGTGACCGGCGCTGGTATTGCCCAGTTTGAGATCACCAGTATTTACACATTGAGGATGATTGCTAGTCCCGAGCATCGTCTTTTAGTTCTCTGTGTAATTACAGCTGATCTGGCAATAACAGAGTAGCAACCTTGGGCGGTCATTCATGCTCATGCTCAAGGAAGCTCTAACCGTTGAATATTCCTTAAATCGGAAAGTTCACGAAGATTAACCATAACAACAATCCATCAATAGCAAATCTCCAAATTAAAATATCTTAAACATATGCAAAAAAAACTCAAACCGAAGTCAAAATATGCTAATCTTGTTTGCCAGTTCCAGTCCGAGTTTGCCACGTGCTCAGAAGCTTCCATTTTCAACTAAGAAAACTTGCTCAATCACTGACCCTGTTGTTTTTTTTTGATCTTCCACTCTTCTGCCCATTCTTCTGCTTTCTCCGTAGAAAACAAAACAAATTAACAAGTCACCTCTCACGGGATCTTCCCTCTCTTTCCCCCCTACGGGGCGACCGTTTCTTCGGGCAGGAAAACTTTCCAACGCGTACGGAATTTGCAATTATACTTCTACCTAAGAGTGAGGACCGTTCGGACATCCGGATGAACATGCCCCTGCCAGGAGGCCCAAGAACGCTTGCCGAACAATTTTCCCTCCGCAGCCTGTTGAAAAACAATATTTTCTCTTTATTATCCTCGTAAGGATAATCTTTTTATCACTTTTTAACTTTTCCTCCGGCATGGAGTTACGGTTTTATTCCCGGATTGTTTCGCTCATGAAACTGCTGACTGTTGAAGGGTCATTTTTGGACGTTTTCAGAAATTTAGCTTATCAGTTGAAGGAGAAAGAAGAAACATAAGTGAAGGCTACATTTCTCCCGTAAGGACCCTCACGTGCGGGCTGAAATTCGCCACTTGTTTTCCTCGTTTGTCCCCTAATTGCCACATTTATTTGCAGCAAGTGAAAGACAGTGGGTCTTTCTTTCAAAAACAATTGGTGAATTTTCAATTCCCATTTTTTTTTATAAATAAACCAAAGATGTTTAAAATTCGTTACAAAATGTAGGAAACTCTACGAAACGCAAAGCTCAAACGCCAGGTTCCGTGACAATTCCCATTGTTCCCAGGGGCGATGAAACAATTGGGAACCGCCGCACGGTGGCGAGATAGCGGAAAAAAGTTTACCCTCTTCAAAAGTTTGTTTTCCATTAAACCCTCCTTGAGTTGGTTCTTTGTGATGTTCACACATAAAAAAAACGAAAATCAAGGAAAGGTGCGAAGGAAAAAGACGCCCGTTCAGGAAAATGCCTGCACCTTGACCAGGATGTAAGGGATCACCTCGCTTGGGTGGTCGTTTAGCAGTTAGCAGTGTAGCAACCTTCGTTGAAGACTTTCTTTCACGCCTCGAAGCGAAAGGTAAATTGAGATGGGAGGATGGTTCGAAGGGCTAGGGAAAAAAAAAGCAGTAAAATAAAGTGAGTGAGATGCTGAGGGAAAAGTTTACTGCTTTTCAATAATTAATTCTAATTAGGACAGGAAAGTGTGCCGTACCTTCGTGGAAAACGGCGTTGTTGATGAGGCAAGAGGGGGAGGGAAAAAGTTACACCGCGTTGGAATAAGCGCTGCAGATCGATCCCTGGGAGCAGGTGCGGTGGGTTTGAAGGCTGAATAAGCTGTGGATAATTGAATTCAGGGAGTTTGTTTTGATAATTGCTTTAATATAACAAATGACAAAACATTATTATTTTTAATTTTGGTGCTTTAGACATTTTAAAAACAAAGCCATTAAACAATAAGTTTTTGGTCTGTAACTGTTAGTGTACTGATGGTGATGATAGTGGTCTACTACTCATTGTAGCACGGAAACTAGTCCGATAGCTGTGGGCTCTCATCACTGGTGAACTTGACCAAGCTTAATAACCTCTGATTGTCATAAGCAAATAGCTGTATGAAGGGCCAAAAATGAATGGAAGGATTGATAAGCAATTCGCCTATTAATTTCCTTGGGACAGTTAAGAATCTCCTTCCAACGAGCCATCCAACAGGAAGATGCCCCAATGAATGGGGAGAAGAGCCCGCCCTTTATCCACGAAATGATAGCAGCAGGGAGTTGACATCTTCACGCTCTCCATCCAAATCGCTTCAATTGGGTGCCCTGATGGTCCCTGTTCATCGCGAATTTCGATATGTAGTAATATGTAATATAATAAGCAGACAACTCATATACTACGATCAGCACTCGGTGTGGTCGAACGCAAGTATTCTTTTCTCCCGTGTTTTCGAAAGTTTTTTTTCTCGCGCGTTGTCGAACGTTTTTTCGTTCAACCCAAGCTAGGTAAACCGGGTCCAAGCGGTAGTCAGAAGCAAGGCGGCAAGCGGCCGGCGGATAACAATGTCGATGCCAGACATACGAAGCGGGTGCTAGCCCTCAACCAGCTCTCGCTGCTCCGGGAGGATGATGGCGAAAGGCGTGAAAGCGTTGAGAAAAAGGAGAAGTTGCCTCCTTTCTATATCAAGGAACAGTCACGCGAGCTGCTTGACAATCTGAATGTGCTAGTCCTTAAAGGGCTACGGGCCGAATTCCATCTCTGCGCTGATGGCGTGAAAATCACCGTCCCCTCGGCGGAACATTATAAATCCGTGGCGGAGACACTGCAACTCTGGAAGGTGGAATATTTCACCCACGACGTACCGTCGACGAAGCCCTTCAAGGTCATTCTACGCGGGCTGCACGAGCTGGTTGAAGACCTGAAACGCAACAACCTTCAACCCGTGAAGGTTTTCGTGATCAAACGCCACAACGAGGCGATCAAGTATCGTGACCAACTGTACCTGGTGCATTTCGTTGGCGGATCCACAAACATGAGGAAGCTTCAAAGCATCCGATCGCTGCTCAGTGTCTTCGTCGGGTGGGAGCGGTATAAGCCGGTCCATGATTTTCTACCGCTTCCTCCAAACGAAGGACGCGCACCAAACCTTCGTCCCCTTCCACTGCCCAGAAGGCAGTATAGGAATTCGACGCAAGCCGAACCAAGCAGCACTCCTCCAGGATTCTAGGGAACCCAGCCTGGCGCTGTACCGTTGGTCCCTCCAACGCTTGTCAGTGAAATGCAAATGATGCACTTCATGACGAACTTTCACGTTCACCATCAACGCCCTTAATTGGAACGCCCATTCAGTGGCGAGAAAACAGCCGGAAATCGTAAACATAACATAACATAACATCGATGTCTCGTTTCTAACCGAGACGTATCTCAAGCCGGAGGTCAACTTTAGCCTGCCAAATCACACAATTGCTAGACTGGACCGAGTTCGAGCACAGAGGGGTGGTGGCGTTGCCATTGCCATCAGGAGAGGACTGGAGTACAGGATGCTGCCTGACTTTCATCTATCGTTCGTGGAAGCCATTTTAGTCGAGCTGGCATCGCCGGATGCTATCATCACACTCATTGCCATCTACTGTCCTGCCCAATGTAAGGAGTCGGATGGAACAATCGATCGTCTCAAGAATGACATCCAGAAGTTGACTCGTCGGAAGGGTAAGTTTATCCTCGCCGGTGATCTCAACGCACGCCACTTGCTGTGGGGCAATGCAATAAGTAACAAGAACGGAGCAGTACTGGCCACGGACCTGCAGGCGGGACACTACGTGGTCCTCCATCCGGACTCGCCTCCCAAGTAACATTGCAAGTTTTATCGAGGTTTCAAAGCATGCTACAAGTTTAAATCACGGTTTTCAGAACCCTTATACAACCAAAATTGTTACTTGGGCTACCTTCTACTCACCAGCCGGTGTCGGATCTCACTAACATGGTGGACGGTTGCTCTGAGCCCCGTGCCATTACCGAGCTCTCATCCGACCACCTACCGGTAGTTTTCGAGATGAATCAAACCATAATCCAACGTCAGCAGCATCGTAGGCGAAACTATCATCGAGTGAACTGGCCTCAACTCCAGCGGTTTATGGAGGATCGAGTGGTCGAAAATCCTGCGTTAACGACGACGGAAGAACACGACGGCGTGCTGCAAGCGGCATAGGCGAAGCGGGACAACGGTTCATCCCGACAACCCGGGTGACATGTAAGTTTATCAACCTTGATGATGAGACCAAGCGTATAATATCTCTTAGGAATTGTGTTAGGAGGCAGTTCCAGAGAACGCAAAACGTTAGTAGGAAAGTTATAAAGCTCGATTCAAAGTAAATCTGGGCGCACGGTTTAATACACCACCGCACCCCTGGTGGTTGGAACAAAAAACGTTTGACAGGCATTTGTTGATGTTTGATTGACGAAGAAATTGGTGAAAAGTTTTTCTCGATTGATTGACGCATGCCGAAATTACGGATCATGGACCTTGAGAAAAGAAAATTAATTGTGCACAAACATCTAGAGAACCCTTCGTGGTCTGCCTCAAAAATAGCAAAAGTGTTAAAATTCACAAAGTCAACGGTGAGTCTTGTAATCAAACGTTACAAGGATACTCTGAGTGTGGATAGAGCACAGCGCATCTATCATAAAAGTGGCACTGGGGACAAAGAGCTGAGGAGAAAGGTGTTGAGGTACGTGAAAAGCAACCCAGGTGTCTCCATACGTGATTTGGCAAAGAAATACGATTCCAACTTTTCCACCGTGCGTAACATCCTTTCGAATTGCTTCCTGAAACAAAATTTAGTGGCCAAAAAGCGAGCACGATTACTATACGAACGAGTTTTGACGAAATTTGATGGCTGTATTTTAATGGATGACGAAACATATGTCAAAATGGATTATAAACAAATCCCCGGACGAATTTTTTACCTGTCAACTAGTCGGGGGGATGTCCCCTTTAGGTATAAATTTGTTTTTGCTTATAAGTTTGCTCGGAAACTAATGATTTGGCAAGGAATCTGCAGTTGTGGTCTTAAAACCAAGGTTTTCATCACATCTCACACAATGTCGTCGAAGGTTTACATTAAAGAGTGTCTGAAAAAGCGGATTTTACCTTTCATTTCGCAACACAAGACCAACGTTATGTTTTGGCCGGATCTAGCCAGCTGCCACTACTCTCAGGAGGTACTAGGTGGTATGCTGCAAACAATGTTAATTTCGTCGCCAAAGAAATTAATCCTCCGAATTGCCCTGAGTTCAGACCGATCGAAAAATTTTGAGCAATTGTCAAGCGAAAACTTCGAGAATGCAGTAAAGAAGTGACAAATGCACAACAAATGCGTTTAAAGTGGAATAAGTTCGCCGGTACAGTGTCACTGTACAGATCATGATGGCATCGATCACAAAGAAAGTTCGACAGTTCATCCAAGGCGAACCAGCCAATGGCTGAAAGCCTTGTAAATAAAGGAAAAAAAAAAAAAAAAAAAAAAAAAAAGTTCGACAGTTCGTTCGAAACTGTGAAATGTAATAACTTGTTATATATTGTTTGAAAGCTGAATAAATACCCTTTTGTTTCATATTTTGATCAACCGTGTATGTTGTTTAATTCTTGAGTTATGATCACTTGAATGCGACCAAATTTAATTTGAATCGGGCTTTATATAAAAAATTAAACAAAATTATTGCCATTAGGGTGGAAAAACTTAGGAACAGGCAGTTTGAAAAAGACCTTAGTAGTTTAACAAATTACTCTAGGCCCTTCTGGCGTTCAACAAAAGTGCTTGAAAACAAACCAAAGCCCATGCCGCCTCTTAGAGTTGGTAATGAGGTTCAGATAACAGCCGTCGAAAAGGCAAACTCCATTTCTCAACATTTTATGGCTTCGCATAATCTGGGTTGAGATATTGTCAGCCCAATGGAGGGTCCGGTGCTTGAGAGGGTCTACTAGCTAGCTACTGAGCGTAGCGAGCTTCCGGCGCATCGGTGAACACCATCAAGTCGACGAAGAACATGAAGGCACCGGGTTTCGACGGACTCTTCAACATTATCCTGAAGAATTTGGGACCGAAAGCGCATACTCTTCTGGTTTACGTATTCAATCGCTGCCTGGAGCTCGGACACTTCCCAGCTGCCTGGAAACGGTCCAAGGTGGTACCGATACTGAAGCCGGGAAACGATCCTACCAACCCGTCAAGCTACCGTCCGATCAGTTTGCTTTCATCGCTTAGCAAGTCGAGCACACCGAGGCGAACGACATCCTACTGGACGAGCAATTTGGCAGCGGCCAAAACGCAAACCATTGTTTTTCCGCATAGCAACACCGACCGGCTTAAACCGTCATCAAAGATAAAGGTTCTGAACGCTGAAACTGAGTGATCACCCGAGGTAAGCTACCTTGACCGGTCGCTCGGTCGGTCATGCTGAAACGTCTGTATCCGATCATCAAACGTCGCTCAAAAGCATCCACCGTCAACAAGCTGGCTGTCTACAGGCAGATTGTTGCGCCTATGCTGGAGTATGGGTCTCCGGTATGGAAGGGTTGCGCTAAAACACATCGGAAGAAGCTCCAAGTCCTTCAGAACAAGTTCCTGAAGATGATTCTGAATCTGCCTCCGCGCACACGGATAGCCGACGTTCATCGGCTGGCAAATCTCGATCAAATCGACCAGAGAATGACTGCGCTCGTCAGTTGGCACCAAACTAGGACTCTGAATTTAGAGTACGAAAAAATTAGAAATCTTTGCCCATAATTTTGTAAATAGTAGGTTTAGTTAGGATTTAATGTAGTTAGATAGATTTTTACACTGTAAAATGATAAATACCAATTAGCAAAAAATAGCCAATGGCTTTCAGTAATTTTAGGAAAGGATGAATAACTAATGTTGATCACTTACAATGTAAAACTATGATAAAACAAAGCAACTGAATAAAAGTTAACTTAACTTAATGTTAAAAAATAAGCAGATAATCAGAAGCATAACAAAAATATGTGAGTTGATTGAAATCTGCCGAAAATAAATGAGGGCTACGTTGATTCTTAACGTAGAAGCGTAGATGCATAGGTGAAGGATAAGAGTAAGGAGCAGGCATGGAAAATCATTTGCATTCATTTACATTCATTTGCCTCTAACTTTATTCATCAACAGCGTTCGGCAAAATGATATAAAGAGCTTTTGTAGGTTTTGTTATTAGTTACAACTTTTGTTGACAATTTCAATCCGTATCTCTTATACATGACGAAGCAGAGTGAACAGAAGCCACTACTGTTTTTCAGTGAATGTATTTTACATTCACTGAAAAATAGTAACAAGTTCTGCCCGCTCTAGTTCGTGATGCATAAGAGATACAGATTTGAGTTATGAGCAAAAGTTGTAGTTAATAACAAAATCTACAAAAGCTCTGTACATCATTTTGCGGAACACTGTTAGAGGCAAATGAATGTAAATCAATGTATGAATTGAATGCAAATGATTTTCCATGCCTGGAAAGGAGAGTCAAAGGTGTTGACACGCAGAATTAGAAGTCGTCGAGGTTGAAATTGGATTGTTACTACTCTTCCTATCAACATGACGTCTGAGACAAATTTGTATGAACAAATGATTCATTTTCTGGAAAAATATACACGGAATTTTTTTTTTAGCAGTTTTGGGTAAAAAAAAAGTGTTAAAAACTTAAATAAAAAAATACACGCTATAATATTTTTTGATTTTATTTCAATTGAAAGACTAATGTAAAGTTCTATCTTCTGTGCGTATTTCATGTTTAACACCTACAAACTTACAAAAACCATTGAAAATTATCTTTTAGACATGATGGTTACATTTATGTTTGTAAAATTTTGCCCAGAAAACGACTTTGAAAGTCCAAAAAAAAATGTATTCTGTGCAATATTTTGCAAGAAAATGTTTATACAAAAAGTTTAAAAATAGGGGAAATGGATGTAATGTTGGCCTAAATGCTCCTAATTTGAGCCCATGCATAAATTCAGCAATCGACTAAATTTTCAATAGCGCCCAAAAATATCCATTAGTACCGCCCCAATGACGCGTTCATCTAGATAAAATTGATAAATAGCAGATTTTTTGTGATGTGCCCAATCTTAGATCCTTAGGCCAACATTAGAGCCATTACCCCTATGTCCAATTGTTCTTATATATTTTGTGAGTGAGTGAGTTAAGACGCATTAAAAAACTACAAGGGACAGCCCTATGGAGGTGGTGACAGCGACGCACGAAGAGCTACTGATTCCGATCAGTAGCGGTGCGGCTTCTTCCTCCTTCTTGATTTACTTCACGCCTCCCCGAGTCATATGATAACAAAAGCCTACAAGCTGAAACATGGACACAGCTGGGTGGCGTAGCCTGGGCAATGTTGCCAGTCCAGCAATATCAAAGTGAAGAGGTGCGACGTGAACACTGGCGTGGTAACCATAGTACGGTGATAGAGGAAATGCTTCACCAAATCATCTGTTCACCATGGAGGTGCGGCTCAAAACGGCGTATGTTCTCCATGTTAGGAGCGGCTGATCACCGTCCTAGTGCTAGCGTGGGACTCTAAACAGGGCTGTGTCCCCCGGCGAGACAAGGGGTTGGGGCATGCCCAACAAGCCGCCCTGGAAAAAGAATAAGGTTGCAAATACTGGAGAAAGAAATACGGATCGGAACAATCGGCACAGACCTACGCAACGAAATAAGGACTTGGAAACTTGGAACATGGAACTGCAAATCGCTCGGCTTCCCGGGCTGCTATAGGTTAATCTATGACGAACTTCAACCACCCCAGGGAGACCCGACGACGAGAACGAAGCGTTCTATGCGCAGCTGGAGCAGGTGTACGACGGCTGTTCGCAACGGGACGTCAAAATCGTCATCGACGACATGAACGCTCAGGTAGGACGGGAGGCAATGTACAGCCCGGCAATCGGGCCAAACAGCCTGCATGCCGTATCGAACGACAACGGCTAACGATGTGTGAATTTTGCAGCCTCTCGGGGTATGGTAGTCACCTGGAGATCACCTGACCACCACACAGAAAACCAAATCGATCACGTTCGAATCGACGGGAAATTCTTCTCCGACATTATCAACGTCCACACGTACCGCAGTGCGAACATAGATTACGTGTTGTGAATGGCTGTTCAGTCTCGACAAAATCAAAATACTGCTATTTAATTTTTGTCCAACGTTTCGGTCCGTTTGGGACCTTCTTCAGGGACTCAATTTTTACAGTTTTCTCGTCTAGTGTGGTTCTGTGGAACCTGAAGATGTCCCGAGGTCAGAGTTTTCCCGCTCAAACACAAACGGTACGAATTCATTTATCCGTCGAAAACCCTTTTCAATTTCTACGTTCTGGAATTCAGTACACGGCACTAGAATGATCACTATTGCTTTTGATCATTCTAGTGCCGTGTACTGAATTCCAGAACGTAGAAATTGAAAAGGGTTTTCGACGGATAAATGAATTCGTATCGTTTGTGTTTGAGCGGGAAAACTCTGGCCTCGGGACATCTTCAGGTTCCACAGAACCACACTAGACGAGAAAACTGTAAAAATTGAGTCCCTGAAGAAGGTCCCAAACGGACCGAAACGTTGGACAAAAATTAAATAGCAGTATTTTGATTTTGTCGAGACTGAACAGCTATTCACAACACGCATCAATTCCCAGTCGAACCGTTCCATAAACATAGATTACGACCACTACCTAGTTGCAGTATGCATGCGCTCAAAACTCTCGACGGTGCATAACACACGTCAAAGTCGAACGCCGCGACCCAACATGGAGCAACTACGGGACGCCGGAGAAACCCAGGACTACGCATAGCAGCTGGAAGTTGCAGTACCCACGGAAGCGCAGCTTGGCGTAGCTTCTCTTGAAGATGGCTGGAGGGACATCCGTTCCGCCATAGGTAGTACTGCTGCAGCGGCACTAGGTACTGCAATCCCGGACCGAAGAAATGACTGGTTTGACGGCGAATTCAAACTGTTAGTAGAGGAGAAGAATGCAGCACGGGCGAGAATGCTGCAACACCGCACGAGATTGAATACAGACAAAACTCGGTATTGCGAAGGAATAAGCGTCAGCAGGAAGACCGATATCGCGAGGCGATGGAAAATCTGTACCGCGTAAACGACACACGGAAGTTCTACGAGAGGCTAAATAGTTCACGCAAAGGCTACGTGCCGCAAGCCGATATGTGCAAGGACTTGGACGGTAACCTTCTCACGAACGAGTGTGAGGTGATTTAGAGGTGGAAGTAGTACTATGACGAGCACCTCAACGGTGATGCAGCAGCAAACGAAGGTGGCACGGCAACAGACCTTGGAGCACGCGACCTTGGAGATCGGTCGGCTGAAGAACAACAAAGCAACTGGTGTAGATTAACTACCAAGTTAATAGCTCACGGTGGTGAAGCACTGGCTAGAGCGCTGCACTGGGTAATTACCAAGATTTTGGAGGAGGAGATATTACTGGAGGAGTGGATGGAAGGTGTCGTATGCCCAATCTACAAAAAGGGCGACAAGTTGAGTTGCTGCAACAACCGCGTGATCACACTGCTGAGCGCCGCCTACAAGGTACTCTACCAAATTCTATGCTGCCGCCTGTCACCATTTGCAAGAGAGTCCGTGGGGCTATTCCAGGCGGGATACATGGGTGCCCGCGCTACCACGGATCAAATGTTTGTGATTCGGCAGGTTCTGCAGAAATGCCGCGAATACAACGTGCCCACACATCATTGTTCATCGATTTCAAATCCGCATACGACACAATCGATCGAGATCAGCTATGGCAGATCATGCTATTTATCATGATCATGGATAAACTGACGCGATGGATCGAGTGATGTGCGTTGTTTGAGTATCGGGGACACTCTCGAGTCCATTTGAATCTCAAAGGGGGTTACGGCAAGGTGATAGACTTTCGTGTCTGCTATTCAACATCGCGTTAGAAGGTGTGATCAGAAGAGCTGAGTGACCGCAGAAAATTATACCAGCAGAGAAATACAAAGATGCATTATGTCTGTCTACAAGAGGCAAATGAACCACGAATTGCACCAGCTGCTGGGATAACCATCTATCGTCCACATTGCAAAAATTGGGCGACTACGGTGGGCTGGGCACGTCGTAAGAATGCCGCACGACGACCCAGTGAAAATGGTTCTAGAAAGCGACCCAACAGGAACAAGAAAAAGAGGCGCGGAGCGGGCAAGGTGGATCGACCAAGTAGAAGGCGACCTGCGGACCCTTCGCAGACTACGAGACTGGCGAAGTGTGGCCATGGATCGAGTAGAGTGGAGACGGCTTCTTCGGACAGCAGAGGACAACAAGGCCTTAGCCTGATGGGTAAGGTAAGGTAAGTTTCTTCCTCCTTCTATGGATGCTCATGTGGGCTGCAGCTCGCTGCATGCAGGTGGCCTTTCTTTGTGTACTGGAAAACACCACCACTCACCTACAGTGATTGAATAAACACCGTTTGGTGAGACCGGATGGGATTCAACTATGAAATCTGTGTTAGGGAAATCGCTTTTTGCAGGCAATCGGTGATAATTGTAATTATCATTCGTGCAATTTCAATAGTGACATTTTGAACAATGATAAAGTCTTAAATTTAACAGATGCGTAGAAATATTTCTGATCGATTGGTGATAAAGTTATTGAAATTGGTCTAGAGGCAGCTGAGTTATTAACGTTCAAAATCTTTCATATTTTTGTTACATGTTCCATTTTTGTTTTTCACAAAGGGTACCCCTATATAGAAATCACAGACGTAGTCCTTCGTCAATATTATTATTTTTTTTTTAAATAAGGCATACGCTGTTTGATATTTGTAGATAAGTAAGTTATATCAGTTTAACATTAATTCTACAACCTCACGCATAAATTCCCCGTTAGCCCCACTCGGAATTTTCACTTAACCAGAATGAAAAGCAAAATCAAAGCCTACTAAACAAGTCTGCCACGAGTTTTCACTGCGTTCCATATTTCTTGAGCTGCCCTGCCGATGCAGAGTGGGTGCGAATAAAATATGGCGAAAAGTGCTATTTCCGGACTGAATCGTGATTAGGGTGTCTTAGATTTTTCGCGGATAAAAGCTCAATCTCGTAAACATTCCTTTTGGGTTGTTAGTTTCCGATATTGAGCTTTCATTTGCAAGACACTGGCGATTAACGTGTTTACTTACAAAAACATATTCGCCCTAATCACGAATCAGTCCGGATATATATAAGTTCGTCCTTACCTCTTGCTTTCGTTTCGAGCCTTGCTGCCTTTGAGCTGCTGAACTGACCTGCCCGTCATCGGGTGCTTTTATTCCGTATTTATACGCACATTCTGCACCATCTACATCACCTCCACTTCCACTAACGGCAGGCAGTGTTTGAAAGTGTTTCGGAATTGAGGTGAAAATTGAAGGCCTAATCGAATTATGAGCGAAATTTTGCGGAGCTGCCACCGTAAATGGATTGAGGTAGCGAAAAGTTTTCCAAGTGCTACTCGCTAATGACTTCGAGGCCGTGGGGATGAACGGTGAAGCACATTTGCAGGGTGGGCGGAGGGGTTGAAATTCTTTGCGAAAGTTTACTTTGGACCAGTCGGATAAACAGATTGTTTACGTGTGGGAAGATTTGCAAAATAGCAACCAACAACGGCTTACAACATAATCCCTCGGATAGCGGGGGATGAGGCAAATGGGCTTAAAGTTGCTCCCCTTCAGTTTGAAGCAAGGCAGCAGGTCATCATTCCGGAAGGAGAAGCAACTCGTTTGGTAAATTTTACTACTCGTTTATTATTCTTCAAATTACTCATCTCACTTCGTCCATCTGACTAAAGTTTTAAAATTTCTTCTGTTTGATCTTTCACCGTTTCGCACATTGCACCGTCTGATTTGTGTGGGTGACCATGGCGCTTTATATAGTTTTGCTCTTTTCTTTTAGCGTCCAATGCTGCGCTGCAAATTCTTCCTCTGCAGCGCATAATTCAAAACTTGGATGATGAAGGAATTTTACCTCTCACTCTTTTCCTCTAGACGCGCATAACTATTCCCGTGTGCGCTCGATTCTCTCTTTCACTCGGATGCCATCCAATCCATCATAATTTATTACAACCTAGTTTTTTGTCTTTTTACACTTTTCTTCGAACCATTCTTTTCAATTCCACGCAGCGAACGGAAAAGTTCTCCTCTTTGAGTTGTTTTCCAACTCTTGTTTTCTTCGGATTTTTGATTTAATACACTTTGAATGACTGTTTAAATGCTTTCCGTTTCCACGTGATCGCCATTTCGTCTACGATCTATATTTGTTCAGATTTCCGTCGCTCATTTAATTACTCCATCGGCGTGCACTTTCTTGTCCGGGAAGGATTAAAAAGTTCACTTCCAGACTTATTTCAACTGGTTTATTTTACTACTATACTTATCACTTACTTAGGCTAGTTATTTTTTTCTGCTTTTGTCTTTCTCTCGGTAGAAACTTAACATTCATACATTTACAACCCGGCCCACGGTAACAGCTGAGACAAAAAGTTCGAGATTTTTGCTTTCACCCCTCGGAATGGTGTGTCTTAATTTACATTTTTTCCATTAAGTTTGCACATTGTTTTGATTTTAATTTTCTTCGTTTTCTTTCTTACATTTGAAAGAGATTCAATTTCGGTTTAGTTATCTGTTTACTTGATTTATTTATACTTTCGATAAGAAATTGTTTGCTTGCTTGGGATTGAAGATGGGTGCGGGTGGCTGTTTGCGGTGTGGGATGAAGGGTGACAATTTGCTCTAATATATGATGGTTAGTTGTTTTCTTCATTATAGCGAAGACAACAAATCAAGAAGACTGGCAACTCTTTCATTTTCTCATACGAATGAGGCAGATACAGTAGCGTCATCAGACGCTCAAAGGTAAATGCTTCGAACGAATTCGACAGCAAAGATTACATCCTCAGAAGAAGGGTTTATGTATTGGCTCATTTTTCTATGCATTGCTTCCATCTTCACTCAAGCGCAGCGCCATTGTATCTGTCGCTTGGATTCTGGCAAAGTTTCCAGTCTTCTTGATTTGTTGTCTTCGATTATAGTCACTTTAACACTCTTGAGTCATTGGTGACATGTTCGGGATGAGATTTGAACTAGTGACTTTGGCGTGAGAGGTATGGCCACTTCGTTCTCATGATAGTCCATTCCTCAAATTCATTTGTTTTTGCCATGAGAACTGAATCTTTAAGTTCCTTGCTTTTATTGTTCACTAGCTGAGTGTGCCCGGTCTTGCTCGGGATTCAATATTAGCTTGAGTTTATGCGCCGATTTAAAAAAAGCATGCTATATTGTACGTAGCCCCCCCTATTATCTAAGGGGCTACCCCCTATGATTATCTCCTTATACCCCCACACCTGCCCCCACATGCCTAATTTGGTTCCATTTGCTTGATTAGTTTTAGAGTTATGCAGAAATTTCTGTTTCATTTGTATGGGAGCCCCCCCCTTACAGAAAGGGGAGGGGTCTCGAACCATCATAAGAACCTTCCACGGCCCCAAAAACCCCTGTATACAAATTTTCACGCCAATCAGTTCAGTAGTTTCCGAGTCTATAAGGATCAGACAGACAGACAGACAGACAGACAGACAGAAATTCATTTTTATATATATAGATGATAATTTTTATATATATAGATGATAATTTAACTAGAATATTGTCCAAGCCCTTGAATATTTTGAAATGTGTTAGTCCGGGAGAGTGTGGGATTTAAAAATTATGTATGTAGTATCAAGAAATTATGGCGATGTAGTATCAAGAAACTCTCCAAGCTTAATTCTGAAGTGGGCAAATTAGTGGGATTAAGGGCATAGAGCAAATCTGACTAACTTCAGAAACCATAAAAGTTTATACAAAAGTTCTTATGGGTTGTGTTTTGAAAATTTTACTGGGTTGAAATAGTCGCTTTCATCAAACTTATAAGTCAGCTACAGAATTGATTTGAGTTCTGAGGTTTTTGTTTTCCGTGCTGAGCACCAATGCTACCGACACCAGGGAGGCAGCTTTCATATCTGGACCCTACCTATCGACCCGAAGGAAGATAGAGAGATGTTATGTCTCAGAACATCCCGGCAGCGCCGACTGGGATTGAACCCAGGCCTGCTGGGGTGAGAGGCAATCACGCTTACCACTACACCACCGGCGCCGCTAAGTTCTGAGGTTAATTGGATCTACTGTAAATTATTTCTTTAATTTAAATCATTCTTAATGATATCAAACCCACTCTACAACAACCATCAGCTTCACTGGGAACTCACTCTCACTCTCGCAGCATCCAGCAGATCGAAATTATAATCTAAAGAGCAACCGATAGGAATTTTTTTTTTTTTTTTTCCTTTTGGTTTGTTTTTTCCGTCGATTTTGTTTTCCGTGCTGAGCACCAATGCTACCGACGTGCCAGGAAGGCAGCTCCCACACCTGGACCCTACCTATCAAACCATCAACTCATGAACCGGGGACCAACGGCTTTACTTCCCATCCGAAGGAAGGCGTGATCAGAGATGTTATGCCTCAGAACATCCCGGTGGCGCTGACTGGGATTGAAGGGAGGCCTGCTGCTGGGGTGAGAGGTAATCACGCTTACCACTACACCACCGGCGCCGTTAAACCGATAGGAATGATACTGGCGATCAGTAACGATAAAATCAGTTCAAAATACAATATGCTTCTGATCAGTTGTGTTCCCTTCAAACCAGTGCTATTTCATAGTGACTAGATCGAAGAAGAAACATAAAATTGGTCCTTCGATCCGGATGTTAGGTTAAACCGACGAAAAATCAAGGCAGTGTAACAGTGGTGAAATCCTCTATTTTCGGCCATTGGTGTTCAACGCGATCACCATTGCCATTGCCTCAACCTATTGTACGGTATTCTGCATGTGCTATTATGCGATGGTGCTAGATCCAGTATTCACCGGCATTATTGTTCCCATTCTTCGAGTGCGACATTGTTCCAGTTGCAGAATTTCATCCACCGATTGGAATCGACGGAGAGCATGATATCAGCTAATTGCATGAACTCCTAAAGAAGACCCAGCTAGCAGAAGAATTCAGATGAGTATTCCCGAAAGGTTTGTCTGTGGTGGCGTCTGAATGCATGATCAGTCGTCGACCGTTCTGAAATTGAATATAATTCCATGTGGCAAAACCGATGAAACAATAAACGATAGATTGCATGCTTTGCGTTTTTTCTATTGGAATACGTGGTTGATTCGTCTACTGAGTTGAGTCCGCTTTGAGGTTGATTGGCCAATCCGTTCTATCGATATTATTTCATTTATCTGTCTATCTGTGGGTCTCTGTCAATCGCAATTCCGTTCATTACGCGCTGGAAGAAGACGATGAAGAAGATCACACTGAAACGGATGAAAGTGAAGATGCCCGTAGCAAACGGATCGCCTTGCAGAAGAAGAAGGATGAGAAGAACAGGAAGATAATGAAGGATTTCGTGAACCAGTATTTCAACCTGAAGCAATCACTGCAAGCCTTTATGTCGCCACCGGGGTCTAGTGCGAGTGTAGGTACAGCTCCAACGATGCAGCAAGCCCTAGTTGGTACAATTCGTGTGAAATTACCTGAATTGAAGCTTCCTGTTTTCCGTGGTGCATTGATGGAATGGGTCACATTTCGAGATTCTTTTCAAAATCTGATCACTGAAAACTCACACCTTTCGGATATTGATAGGTTTACATACCTACGATCGTCATTAGCAGGTCAAGCCTTGCAACAGATTGCATCAATCGATCTTACTGCGGACAATTTCTCGATAGCGTGGAGCTCGCTGGAATCACGCTATGTGAACAAGAAGCTCTTGGTAAAGTCGCATTTGGATGCATTGTTCGCAGTACAGCCCATGAAGAAGGAGACGTTTGAGTCACTTAACCATGTGATCAACGAATATGATAAAACCTTGCAAATGTTGGATAAATTAGGAGAACACACAGCTGATTGGAGCACAATGTTGGTCCATATGCTTTCAAGCAAGATGGATGCCACAACGCTTCGTTTGTGGGAAACGGAGCATCGTTCAAAGGAAGAACTTGATGGAATTCCTGAGAAATCATCGTACGGTTCTGCGGTCAATCGCCGGAGAAAATCCTAACCCACCATAACAGAGGAAAGCACCTCGGGTAAGCAGCAGTTACGCCGGAATGCAGTCATCATGTTTATTGTGTGGTGAAGGACAACGCATGGTGTTTCAGTGTAAACGGTTCAAGTCAATGAAGGTTGACGAAAGGAGAAATGCTGTAAGATCGAATCAACTTTGCTACAATTGCTTGTCTCGAGGACATGCTGCCAAGGTCTGCACACGGGGAACTTGTCGTATTTGTGGACAGCGACATCACTCTATGTTGTACTTCAAGACGAATGAATGGTCTAATAATCAGTCAGTTCCACAGTCAAACAAGCGTTGTCAACAGGGCCCACAGATCCAACAATTGATTCAGACACCCACAACCTCACAAGCTAATAATCATGCTCCTAACACTCCTCAGCAACCCAACCTCCCATTCACAATCTCCACACCAGCTATTCCAAATTCGCAAAGTCAAACACCACGTACCACAGACATTCCTACTAGCCACAATGTGGTACTCTCTGCTAATGAACCCAATCGGGCACCACGATCGGTCATACTCGCAACCGCAATCGTGATCCTTGAAGATCGATTCGGGAATACTATGCAAGCTAGAGCATTACTAGACAGTGGCTCTCAGCTTTGCTTCATTTCGGAACACACGTCACAACGTTTGAAGTTCAAACGGTCACGCGAAGCACTTTCTATTAGTGGTATTGGTCAAGCTGCAAAAAAGTGCAAGCAATCCATCTTCGCTCGGGTTCGCTCTCGTATCACTTCCTTCGCTGGGGAGGAAGTATTCTACGTACTTCCACAAGTTACGTTGAATTTGCCCATTTGCAAGATTGATTCATCAAGGTTGGATCTTCCGGAGGATATCGTACTCGCCGATCCACTTTTCACCGAGCCTAGCCGCGTTGATGTGATTATTGGAGCAGGACTTTTCTTTGACCTGCTGCGCAACGAGAAAATCAAGCTCGGGGATAATGGACCTATTGTACAAAACACTTCCCTTGGCTGGATAGTTTGTGGAAATCTTCCTGACGAGTCGAACGTGCTCAGACCACACGTTGCCAACACGTGTACGGAGAACTTGGACGAGTTACTCACTCGTTTCTGGGAAATGGAGTCGTGTAAGAAGCTGTTCGACCGTACTACAGTCCGAGAAGCATCTGGAAGGTTCATTGTAACGGTTCCAAAAAAGGATTACCTCATTCAGCAACTCGGAGATTCAAAGTCCACGGCATTGAAACTCTTTCTTTCTCTCGAGCGTCGTCTGGATGGTAATGCCGAATTGAAGCAGATGTACAGTGACTTCATTCACGAATATCTGCGTATGGGCCATATGGAAGAGGTGCTGGAAAACGAAGAGGACGCTGCTATGCAACAGTACTTCATTCCACATCACTGTGTTATCAAGCCCGACAGCACAACTACATCGTCCGGAATCTCTCTCAAAAATGCTTTGATGGTTGGTCCGACTGTCCAAGATGATATCATCGCCATCTTCCTTCGATTTAGGTTCCATTGGATCGCCATCGTTGCAGATGCTGAAAAAATGTAGCGTATGGTGCTGCAACAGTGGGCAGACCGGAGGTTGCACAAAATCTTCTGGCGGGACAACCAGAATGAAATGATCCGTGTCTTCCAGTTAAATACCGTTACATACGGAACGGCATCAGCGCCATATTTGGCCACCAAATGCCTTAAGCGGCTCGCAGAGCTTGATGGACACAAATATCCCAAAGCAGCTATAATCCTCAGCAAGGAGATCTACGTTGACGACATGATGTCCGGCGTTGACGACGTACAAGAAGGAATCAAGCTGTGCAGTGACATTCAACATCTGTTGAAAGGTGGAGGATTCAACCTACGGAAATGGAGCAGTAACTGTCCAGCTGTCTTGGAAAAAATACCCGAGGAACTCAGGAATGACCGCACTTCTTTCGAGCTGGACGATTCAAGCGCTACCATAAAAACACTAGGGCTGATTTGGGAACCTAGGCTAGACGTTTTTCGATTCAAGGTGCCGCAATGGAGTTCGTCGGAAATATGCAAGCGTTCCGTTATTTCCGATCTTGCGCGGATTTTCGACCCTCTTGGGCTTATTGGAGTTGTAATCATCACTGCCAAAATATTCGTGCAGACTCTCTGGAAACAGAAATTCTCGTGGGACGAACCACTACAAGATGATCTAGGAGCTCAATGGACAGAGTTTCGAGACAGCTTATCAAACCTAGAAACCCTCCAGATTCCTAGATGGATCGCTTTTCGCAAGGATTGTCTTGCCGTTGAGCTCCACGGCTTTTGTGACGGATCAATGAAGGCCTATGGAGCATGTTTGTATGTCCGATGCACACACTTCGACGGAACAATCACTTCGAATTTGCTGGTTGCTAAATCCAGAGTAGCTCCGCTGGCAGAATCTGAACAGAAGAGGACAAAACTTACGACGCCCCGCTTGGAGTTATCTTCTGCTGTATTGCTGGCTCACCTGTACGAAAAGACATCTGCAAGCATCCAAGTATCGACCCAGCCGTACTTTCACACCGATTCCACGATCGAAAGGTACCGGCTGTCATCAACCCCATCACGTTACCAGATGTTCGTGGCAAACAGAATATCGGAGGTACAACACCTCACCAGGAGTGGAACATGGAGGCATGTGGCAGGAACAGAGAATCCCGCAGATGCACTATCTCGCGGCATTTCACCTGTTGATCTACAGGCTAACGCGTTATGGTAGCATGGACCGGATTGGTTGAGGAAAGATAAACAGATGTGGCCTGAAACGCAAGAAGTTGTACTGGATAAACTGGCTCTCGACGAAGGATCCATTGTGGCAGCAGTTTCTACAATTACTCCGCCGAGCGAGATCTTTGGGATGTACTCTACATTGCATCATGTGGAAAAGCTGGTTGCATGGTTGCTCAGATTCAAGTACAACGCACTGCAGGCTCGTAGATCAATATCCAAGAAGACGGGTCCACTGACGCTTGCGGAACGAGAAGGCGCTTTGTTGCATCTAGTGAAGCTATCACAACAGGAATGCTTTGCTCAGGAAATCGCAGATCTCGAAAGGAATGGGGAGGTTAAGCCAACTTCTCGCATCAATGCATTAAACCCGATGCTGGTCGAAGGTGTACTCCGAGTTGGCGGCCGGTTGGAGAATGCACAAATCTCGCATAGCCGGAAGCATCCTATGTTATTGAATAAAGATCATCCGCTAACATCCATGATCATGCGTCGATACCACTACGAAAATCTTCACGCTGGTCCTCAACTGTTGATAGCAAGTGTTCGTGAACGATTTTGGCCACTCAGTGCTCGAAGTCTTGCTCGGAAGATTGTGCATAGATGTATAACCTGCTTCAGGAACAAACCAACCGTGCAGTATCAACTGATGGCTGATCTCCCGGCTGAACGGGTAACACCAGCTCCGCCATTTCTACGGGTCGGTGTAGACTAGTGCGGTCCTTTTTTGATAAACTATCCCTTCCGGAAAAGGACCACCGTCAAGTACTACGTTGCTATCTTCGTTTGCTTGGTGACTAAGGCGGTACACATGGAAATGGTAGCTGATCTCACCACGCAAGGATTTTTGGCTGCATTGAAAAGGTTCGCGGCTAGGCGAGGAAAGCCCAGCTTGATCATGTGCGATAACGGTTCCAATTTCGTGTGTGCAAAACGGGAGTTAAATGAGCTCGCCGTACTATTTGAAGACCAACAATCCCAGCAATCCATAGCTGCACGCGCTGCTGACATCGGAATTGAATTTAAGTTCATTCCAGCCAAATCCCCAAACTTTGGCGGCTTGTGGGAGGCTGCAGTTAAATCAATGAAGCAGCACCTGAGGAAGACCATTGGATTGAAGATTGTTACGCCTGATGAACTACACACTGTCCTAGCACAAATCAAAGCGTGTCTGAACTCCAGGCCACTCACACAGATCAGCAGTGACCCAAACGATCTCAGCGTATTGACTCCAGGTCACTTTCTTATCCAGCGACCGCTAACGGCTGTCGAAGAACCGTGGCTGCAGGATATTCATCAAGATCGTCTCTCTAGGTGGCAGCAGGCTCAAGACTTCGTTCAACGCATTTGGTCCAGATGGTCGATGCTATATTTGTCTGACCTGCACAACAGGACTAAGTGGACCAGGCACAGGAATAACCTGTTTGTAGGGACAACGGTTCTTATCAAGGAGGATAATCTACCACCCCTGAAGTGGCTTTTGGGAAGGGTAACGCATATCTACCCGGGAGCAGACGGAAACATCAGGGTCGTAGCCATTAAGACGAACGATGGAAGTTTCGTTCGGGCAATCTCCAAAATCTGCATATTGCCCATCAGCGATAACGACCCACCACCAACACTTGGGGAGCACTAGACCTTCCCTCATCAAAGGCGCTGGAGTGCCAGTGGGAGCCATCCGGCTCCCGCATACCAGTTAAGTGTTTATGTTTTGCAAAATTTTAAAAATCTTATGGAATGTTTGTCTTCATAGCCGCTGATCGCCGAAGGCCACTGGCTTTCCTGCGAAATCATCCACGAAATCTGCGTCTTGCTAGGCAACGTCAACCGCTCACCTCGATTACTCAGATACACTTGCTGAATTCCAATACCCGGTTCGATTCCTTGATTGTGGCCAAATCATGGAATCCGGCACGATTTCGTGCCTGTGTACGTTCATCATCAACGGTACAGCAAGCCACCTGCAGCAATCCAGGGTAAAAGCCACTGCACGATCATCCAGTAAAGACCAGCCACCACAATCTACCATCCATGAAGTTCACCCAGCATTCGAGTTAAGAATCACTACAACAGTTAGCTCCAAGGAACTTGCAACTATCCAATCGGACACGTTCAACCTGGTGAATTCATCATCATCAGCGCAGGAGCGCTCGCGGAGGCGCGCAAGCCTCCGCGATAGGGAAGTCGTTTAAATCTTGATTTTGACTTGTAAAAATTCGCCCTTCATCTTTTTCAGTCGCTCACCTCAATTACGGCGCTCTGACGGAGTGCGCAGCCGAAGGAGAATCCGCGTTTAGAGGTCCGCTACAAACGATCTACGAGACGATGTCGGTATGAAGCCAGCCGGTACGAGTCAGATGCTAACCGATTGACGACTTCAATCAACACCGAGTGGTTGGACACCATCGGTACCGCCTGCAGAAGTGTTCCGTACACACCATATCACCGATTATATCCAGAGCACCAGCCCCGTTGTTATGTACACTTGTGATAATCATTGTGTTTCTAAATGTTTATTAATGATTCGTAGTAGATAGTTAAAATCAAGCTAATATTAGATAATTTAGATAGTCTAATTGAAATTCCGCATATTTCAAGGCGGCCGGTTATGTAAAGAGAGAACTCACTCTCACTCTCGCAGCATCCAGCAGATCGAAATTATAATCTAAAGAGCAATCGATAGGAATGATACTGGCGATCAGTAACGATAAAATCAGTTCATAATACAATATGCTTCTGATCAGTTGTGTTCCCCTCAAACCAGTGCTATTTCACCAGTGACTAGATCGAAGAAGAAACATCTACTTCAAAAGCTTTGGACTTGTGGAGCGTTTCCAGCTCACATGCATAAAGATACTAGTTTTGATTGCCATATTACATTCTGCATTAAAAATGACAACTTTTTTAGACTGTGCTTTTAAAAAGGCGTATCAAGCAAAACTGATTATTTTTCTTAACAAAATTTTAATTTTAAAACGGCTAATTTGATCAAAACAACGTCTTAGAAGAAGTTGTAGGGGCTTAAACGACCTTTAAGAACAAAAAATGCACTGAGAGAAAATTTCACAGTAAATCCATGTTAAAAAAAATTAAATAAAAAATTGTAATTCTTAATGCACATGCTCTTCGATTATGCTAACATTTTATTGTGTGAATAATCTTGAAACTATGTCCTTAAATTTGGTGGAAAGTACAGATGGTAAAATACTTAAACATATTTTTTAATTTTTTTTTATCAAATTTTGAAACAGATTTTAATTGCACATTCTTTAGTAAAATAATACCAAAAATGGATTAAATGCAACAATTTCAATAGATTAGTTTATGGCACTTCTTTCCCTAATCCAAACATCATCAAGTTATTGCAAATTTTAAATGCAGAAAATTATGTTCTACGTTATTTGAAACCATTTTCGAATGTTAGCCATGATGTCCATCTACAAACCGCATTTTACCTAATTGGAAACTAAATAACAAACATGGGACAGACAAAGTCAGACATGAGCAGTTCCACGCCAAATGACGACTAGGAAAAACTTGACCTTCTCCGATACTTTTTGAGATGTTTCAGTTTGTAACACTATTTTTTTTTCATTTTCACTCAAAAAATAAAAAACTAACACGCCTATTTTTTTCCTAGAAAGACTTTGAAT
This sequence comes from Ochlerotatus camptorhynchus, assembly GCF_037179485.1. NCBI lineage: Eukaryota > Metazoa > Arthropoda > Insecta > Diptera > Culicidae > Ochlerotatus > Ochlerotatus camptorhynchus. The sequence goes on along the minus strand of NW_027040918.1, from coordinate 1,834,095 downwards.
TTCTAAACTTCTTTGCTTTAGACGTCATTAAGAGCAGAAATGACCTTTTCGTGCTGCATTTTTTTTTAAATGTTAAAGACGCGATTTTGATATAAAAATTACATGCGAAAAATTGCCAAAATTTGAATGATTGCCCATAACTCACAGTTATGCAAAGTCCCTCGCAAATCGGAGAAGGTCGTGTCTATTTTTTATCCTATTCTGCCTGTATCTCCTCTCATGGTATTCCAAGGTACAAATCAACTTTCTCAATTTAAGAACCTCTATGGGTTTCAGCTCCCCCTTCAGTCCAGCTCTGCTGGATTCTGAGGATTTCAATCAATTAAAACAATAATTTTCAACTAATTACAAGATGTCCTTTATTACTCCATTAAGGCAAAATACCTCTGCAAACCTAAAAGTTTACTAGAGTTGTGCTCTGATACCACAATTGATCAATTTCTTGTAGCAGTGGATTTATGGTCTAAACTGAACAGAGCCAACAATCCCTGTTGCTGACATTTTGTAGAGGCCCATATGTGTTTGAATGGGTGCAATATCCTACGCAGGTGTGGAAGCTGCCTTCCTGCACATTCGATTGTCGTCAATGGATGGCAATCGATGTCCGTCGGTGATTGGCACTAGATTGCGGAACAGAGACCGACGTTAAAAAAAGGAAAGAAGACATTTTATGGATAGAGGTCGGGCCCTTCTCCCCATATATTGAGACGTTCTTCCACACGATGGTTTCATTTGGTTTCTGGTTGTATGAACGTACTTCTCTATCACTCCTGCGGGTTCCACGTAGCTGTCTCTGCTTACGGGTCCGTTCCACCGTTTTTTACCCTGGATACAGGAGTATGATGAGTATGATAATAAATCAAATCTTGATCAAGTCATGTAGTAGGAACAGTCCATTGCCATGTGCAGGTGTCTTCCTACAATAGGTGGTAGCATGAACTTAACAGAGCTAAAAAGGCCGTGATTACCTCTCACCCCAGCAGGCCTGGGTTCAATCCCAGCCGGTGCCGCCGGGATGTTCTGAGGCATAACATCTCTGATCAGGGCTTCATTCGGAAGGGAAGTAAAGCCGTTGGTCCCCGGTTCATGAGTTGATGGGTCGATGGGTAGGGTCCAGGTGTGGGAGCTGCCTCCGTGGCGTTGGTAGCATTGGTGCTCAGCACGGAGAGCAAGAAATCGACGGAAAACAAATCAAGGAAAAAAAAAATCTCGTATTGTGTCATGGTTGCACCTGAGCTCAGAAACTAATTGAAACCCATTGCCGACAGGACAAATTAAAATCATCCCGACGAATGCATCAGCAGGAACTGTTTAATTAATGTTTAATTTTATGATCAACAAGACCTGCAGTGCAAAACAGCACGAAGCAATCAGGGGTTTCATTTTGACCTAGCAGGAGTTAAGTAATCACATAAACCGGGAAAAAGCTTGTAGAAATCAAGCTTTGAACAAATCCTCCGATTCCAGCTAAACTCCGTAAAAGCATCACTTTTGTTCTTTTCTTAATTGTCACTTTCATCCCGTACAGCGAACAGCAGTTCCACCCACAACGGACAGGTATTAGAGAGGTGTTGAATAGTAGAAAAAGTTCTCATTTCAATTACACTACATCTAGTTTTGCTGAAGATCTCACTGCTGACTAATATTTCAGTTGATTTTACCCCTTTATGATTATTTACTATGCTATTTTATTCACAAGTACAACCCACATACAACCCCCACTGACTGCATGTCGGTCGTTGGATGATGCAAGGGAAATGGGGTGACGATGACGACGACGGTGAGGAAGTTCTAGGATATCCCTTGGAATGGGATTAACGTCGCTGCTAGCGTGGGGATCATCTTTTTTGCAGCAACGTTGGTGCCGCGCGCAAGCTTTGAGAGCTGATTTCTGTGCTGCTTCTGCTGCTGATGGACAGTGATCGGATTTTGAGACTACTGCTGCTGCTGCTGGTGTTCGTGCAACTACCGTCACTGGAGGGCATAAAACGACAACGACGACGGATACAAATTAGAAGACTGACTGCCGTTGATGCCAGCACGAAACGACGTCGACGTTGCCTTTCCGTGCCGAGTAGGGTTGATATGAAGGAGATTAATTTACTTAAATTACAACTATTTAGGGTTGCAAGTATAAAAACTAGCACGTAACGTGACGGACAGAGCACCACTCCGCTGCTTGTCTGCATTGCAGCTGGATGTTCACCTGCAAAGTGAAAAAAAAAACGCTAAATCAGATGATGATGGTAGTGCCGCAGGTTAATTAGAGATGGTTTGAGCGTGTTCAGCGTTTCCGGGTGAAATGGAAATGATTTGCTTGTGTTTTGTTTCAGTGGGGTGTTGAATTTTACTTACCATTCAGAACGTGAACCTGTACACTGGCTGAGATGGCCCCCGAGGGAACGCAGGTGTAGTTGCCGGAGTCTCGCAGGGTAGCTCGCGTCAGCATCAGCCGGCTGCTGGTGCCACCCTCGGTTTTCTCCGTTTCCAGGCTGATGCCTCCGCGGGCCGAATCGAAGTCGACCACCGAAGAACCGTGGTACCTGTGGGATGAGCAAGGATGATTAAGATGATTTGGTTGAGAGAAATTCCAATCGTATTGCGTTACTACGGTAAATGTATTATGTTTTGCTCCCAATTCAGAGATTTATCTATTATAGTGTGTTTGCATTCTAAATTCAACAAAATTCTTAATTTCTTTTGTAATAGGGGAATTTACGTATTCTCGGCAACCTAAGCAGCGACGTTCTTTCTATAGCCTTTTTCCCAAAGGAACGCACACATATGCAGTATTGGTTTGTTTACAATCTTTTGCTGCCAGCTGCTCTAACAATTTCAGTCGAAAGAATTGTCAAAAACTGTTTTGAAACGCTTTAACAAAGCTCCAATCTTCTCTAGTGAGAGCGAGTATTGTCGGCAACCAGTTTTTCTTCGGCAACCGTTCCATTTGAACTGCATGTAAATCTGCTGTTCTATTATCGGCAACTCGAAATCAGCTACAATTTGTAGTGCGTGTGTTGCATTTCAAGAAAACCTTGCTAGATTGCTTTTTCTCAGTGGTAAAAATATAGTCAAATTGAAGCTGAAAGCATAAAGAATCGTTTGCATGCATTCAGCGAAGTGTTTTCCAGTTTTACAGTGAAAATAGTGTTTCAATTTGGGTTGCCGAAAATAGTCTGTCATGCCGAAGCCGTCATTTCCCCTAATACTTAGATAAATAGTGATTCTTGCTATCGGTAATTTGTTCCTTATTGATTAAATTATTTTTAACGAACTAATCAAGTTGTGTCCATATTGGGCGTCCTAAGCTTTCGAATAAAATTAAGTGTTTTGTTGTAGGTAATTGAAGTTTTTAACAGTTTATTGTTTATTTCTTGACGATATTTTGTATTTTTTTCAACGTGTCTTGTTTTCTGTACAACACAATATAGTCCCCTACAACTTTGTGTCAAATGTCATTTCGATTAGATGAGCCGTTTTCATTCTATGCTTTATTGTAAAATATCCAGTACGTTATTTTGAACCATTTTGAATTCACTGGTGCAATTTTACATATTTATGATGACTCCAAATTTTCTTTATCGACCATTTCAACTTAAATATTGGCACATCTGCTTGTTTTTGATGGGTGACGTATTGATTTTTCAGTGAGCATTTCATTTATGCTATTGGTGCAAAACAAATGAACTGCCATTAGGAAACAAGATGTCGGTATTGGAATATTTTTCAAGATCTCTGGTCCAAATGATAAAACAAATCAAATTATAAATCTAGGTCTTTGAAAATCTTCAAGCTTCTTAGACATACGGACAATGTTTCCTGATTCCAGCGCTTTGAAGAATAAGATTTTTATGCGAATTCCAAAACAATTTTGAGAAGAGTGTAAAACGTACTAGGGAGAGTTCCACGAGATTTCTGAGATGAATTCATATGGAGCAGTTTCAGGCCAAATATATATAAAAAACTAATCAATGTTTGACTCAAACTGCTTAGATTTGCAAGGAACATTGTTGCATGGGTAATCATTTATATTTTTGCACAAATTCGGTAATTTTGAATCATGCAATTTTTTTCAACATGAAGCATTCAAATTTTTCACTAAATCGGGGTGGGAAAACATCACCTCTTATCTAAATGACGTCTGAGACAAAGTTGTAGCGAAAAAAAGTCTTTCTGTGAAAAATATTCTCGGGCACAATTTCTTAATTATTTTCAGAAAATAATTCCAAACAAACTTTCAATTGATAACTTTTAAATCACTTAGTCGATTTCAAAGATCAACATATCAAATGAAAGGTAATTGAAATTTTTTTTTTTTAATATACTGATATCAAAAACTTGGATTTTGTATTAACAATCATTAATTGTATTTGCTTCTTTATGATTTTTATGGTTTGTAGAGGGCGCAATATGTTTTTTTATAATTTTTAATTTAAAATTTAACACCGTATACCAAGCAATCAGCGTCTTATTGCTTTTGAGTTATATTTTTTAAAAGTAATCAAGTTTTGGGTTTTCACTCAATACTCTTATGCGAATAGACTACCATGCATCTCCATTGATACATACGTATAAATTAAAAAATGGACTAATTTCGGATGGCGATGGTAATGCAATGGAACACATTTTCCTTAAATCCTTAAATCCTTCGACTACAAAAATGCTTCGACGCACTGCCGGGCGGCCTAACGGCAGTTGACCGAAACCTTAGCCATGGCCGATGAAAAGATGGACGTCGGCATGTTCTTCAGCTCTTTCGAGGCCTTGGCGATCAGCTGCACCTCCGTTTTGGCCACGAAATTATTGGAATAGAGCCTATCGGTTGCAGCTGGGGGACGTTGGGATGGTTGGCAGTCTTCCACAACCACGACGTCGCGCTTCACCGGAAAGATGTTTTTCACCTTCAGCCGCTCCTTCTGGATGATTGGATGCTGCTCAGGCACGGCCGGCCTCGACTGACGCTTGCGCAGAACAATGTCCATCTTGTCCAGGTACTTCTTCACCGTTTGGCCGGTTTCTCCGACCTCCCGGTCCAAGGCGCTGAACGATGAGGCCACCTTGCCCACGGTCTTCCTCTTCAGCTTCTGCTGCATTTTACGGTAGCGCAGGATTCCGTTCGACGCTCTCGCCTTTGTCCAGAAGGGAGAGTATATTGTAAATGCCGGATCGGCTATATCCGGCAGACACGAAGTGCCTCACGATGTCCAACTTCTTCGCTCCGGGGTGGAGCTGGCAGTACGAACGTAGTTCGAGCGTAGTTGCCATGACTGCTGCAAATCAGCTGATCACGCTGTCAATTTTTTAACATGGTTGCTATGATTAGCGATGCATACGTTAGCTATGGTGGTGAATCCACCTACCAGGTGACAGGGTCATCGCATGAAAAATCGCTAAAATCAGTCCATGTTTTAATGCATACGTAATGCATACCTGCCTATTTGATTTGATTTATATTTATTTGAGCGAAAACTAAAAGTTGATAACTGCAAAATAATATAACTCAAAAACGAAAAATAAACACTTGGCTGATTGTTGTACAAAAAAGCCTTAATTTTCGAGGAAAAATATAAAAAAAAAACATATTGCGCTCTCTGCTCACAAACCATGAAAACCACAAAAATCAAAAACAATCAATGTTTTTCAATACAAAATCAAAAAAATTAATATCAGTATATTTTGCCTAAACAGTTTAATTAAGTTATGAATTTTTGAAAGCGTAATTTTAGATAAAACCCTATTTTTATGACTACCCTAACATGGAAATCGTCACCCTGATGAAAAAATAAAAACGGGTCTAATATTTTGCTATTAGGAACAAAACAGCCATTTTTTACGAAATTCCGAAAACCACTATATCGTTTTGCTATCGAATGGTTGAATTATGAAAAGTGGTGTGAGTGGAATTAGTAAATAATGGTGCTAGAGAATTTCAAGGGGATTTTAGAAGAATCCTATGTAAATTCTGATGATAATCAGAATGATTTCAAAAGAATTCTGAGGAGAACTAAAATAAAGGGAAAAATAAGAAGATTTCCAAGCAATCTATGCGAAGAATTTCAACGGCATCGTTTTCTGAGGATGGCATAAAAATTATGTTGGGGAACATTCCAATGTAATCGAGTAATATTCCGCGTGTATTCTGTTGTTTTCGGCATTAGATTGTTGAGGATAATTTCAATAGAGCTTTGATTTGATAATTTTGAGGATGTATGAAGTTTCTAAGTCCGTTATCTAGGTCGCTGTTGAAATTGAAAATGTTTGTTTCATTACTAAATGGGTCATGCTTCAATATTTTTCTTAGACTTTCAACTCTACGAGTATTTATAGGATAATTCCAAGTGAATTCTGTGAAGGATTCTGAGGATATTTACAATAACATTTTGAGGTGAATTTCAGGAGATTTCATACAATAATTTTGAAGCGAATGCAAAGGGATCAACACATTTCAGAGGGGAATTCCAAGAGAATTAAGACGAGAATTTCATGAGAATTCAGAATCCCGCGAGCAATTTAGGAAGAATTTTAAGTGGATTCTGAGAAAAATTGTGAGGAGAGCTCCATGAGACTTCTGGGGATATTTTAGATAGTATTTTGAGGTAATTTTCAGGAGAATGGTTAGAAGAAATTAAGAAAATTTTGAAGCGAATGCAATTTTGTGGAGAATCCTAGATGAACTATGTCATTTGCTTGAGTTCTACAGTCCACAAATCCTTTTTAATATTTTTTGGAATTTTCGGAGATTAACAAGATATTTCAAAGGTGAATTCCAAAAGAATTCTGAGGCGATGAACATTCAGAATTCCAAGTGAATTCTGTGAAGAATTCTGAGGATATTTACGATATCATTTTGAGGTAAATGTCAGGAATTTTTTTAGAATAACTTCAAGAAAAATTTGAAGTGAATGCAAACGGAATTTTGAGGAGAATCCTACATGAAAAATGTCATTTGCTTGATGTTTTGCAGTCTTCAAACCCTTTGTAATATTTTTCTTAGACTTTCCGGAGACTAAAAAGATATTTCAGAGGAGAATTCTGAGGCGATTTTGAAAATTCAGAATTCGACGAGTATATTTAGGAGAATTCCAAGGGAAATCTGTGAAGAACTCCATGAAATTTCTGAGAATATTTTCGTTAGCATTTTGAGGTGATTTTCAGGAGAGTTCTGAGAAGAATTTCAAGAGCATTCTGAAGAGAATGTAAAGGAAATTTGGTGGAGAATTCTAGATGAAGTATGACATTTGCTTGAGTTCTGCAGTCCTCAAACCATTTTTAATATTTTTAGTCTTTCCGGAGATTAACAAGTTATTTCAGAGGAGAACTCCAAGGGAATTCTTAGGCGATTGACATGAAAATTTATAATTTCACGAGTATTTTTAAGGAGAATTCCATGTGAATCCTGTGAAGAATTCTGTGGAGATCTCCATGAAACTTCTGAGGATAGTTTCGATAGCATTTTGAGGTGAATTTCAGGAGAATGCTGAGAAGAATTTCAAGAGAATTTAATGGGAATTTGGTGGCGGATTGTAGATGATGCATGTCAGTTCTGCAGTCCTCAAACCATTTTTAATATTTTTTGGTTTTCCGGACACGATCAAGATATTTTAGAGGAGAATTCCAAGAGAATTCTAAGCGGAATTAAAAAAAAATCAGAATTATTTTTGAAAAATTCTGTGGAAAACTCCATGAGATTTATGATGATATTTTTGATATTATTTTGAATAGAATCCGTCATCTAAGATCGCTGTAAAAATTGAATTTTATTTTCATTTCTATAATAGTTGATGTTTTTCTTTGACTTTCCGGAGATTATCAAGACATTTCAGAGGAGAACTCTAAGAGAATTCTTAGAAGATTTTTTAAAGAACTAATAATTCCATGAGTATTTTTAGGAGAATTCCAAGTGCAGAGCTCCATGAGATTTCTGATGATGTTTTCGAGAATTTCAGGAGAATTCTGAGAAGAATTACAAGCGAGTTCTGGAGAGAATTCCAAGGGAATTTCGAGGTGAATGCTAGGTGAAGTATGTCATTTGCTTGTGCTTAAATACCTCAAACCCTTCTTAATAAATTTGTTAGACTTTCCAGAAAATTGATGCTTTGAACATTACCAGATTTATTATCCGTGACGTTATTAAACGTCTTAACTTATCTTGCAATAAGTAACCCTTCGTCTGTTCCTTGGGGTCAATTTGACCCCAAGCCACTTTGAAAGGCAGTACCTTACCTTTTATTTGTAGATGGATTTTACTTATTCTTTCGTGACTAGGTGCGTCCACCGGAGCTCTGTAGATGAGATGAAATCTGCTCCAAAAACATTGAAATCATAAATCCTCGAGTCGAGTATTAGTACAAGACACTGCTCATTGTAGACGAAATACGCGTATCTGATATTTCGCGTATCAAATAAGTGAAGACAACAAATCAAGAAGACCGGCAACTCTTCCATTTTCTCATACAAACGCTATGAGACAGGTACAATTGCGTCATCTGCCGCTCAAAGGTAAATGCTTCGAACGAATTTGATAGCAAAGATTACTTCCTCAGAAGAAGGGTTTGTGTATTTGCTCATTTTTCTATGCGTTGCTTCCACCTTCACTCAAGTGCAGCGCTACTGTATCTGTCGCTTGGATTCTGGCAAAGTTGCAGTTTTCTTGATTTGTTGTCTTCGAAATAAGGTAGTGGAATTAAATGGAAATTTCTAATCCTTCTCTCGCTCTCTTTATTGAAATCGCATTTATTGGGAAATTTTTTATTGAAATACTTCAATTTTACCCCTAATTCAAAATGCCGTATCTTAACGAAACTTCAAAGGATTTCTGCTCAAACCTTTGTAGGGGTAAAAGGTGGGACCATCATCATCATCATCACCATCATCATAATCATCATCATCATCATCATCATCATCATCATCATCATCATCATCATCATCATCATCATCATCATCATCTAAAATTTCAAATAATTTGCAAAGTATATTTCGTTGAATTTCTGTTTAAATTATCAGACTTTGTTTGGAGGAGTGGATCCCTCGGAGAGAGGGGTCATTGTTAAACTATACCCATGAAGTGGCATATTTTGAAGTTGAAGATGTGTATATCTCGAGATCCCAACCAATTAGGATGTTGCTTTCTTCTGCAAAGATATTCAAGAATACAAGGTATTCAAAACTATCGATAGTGTATGATAGAATTTACTTTCTAAATGACGCTAAAACTATATCTACAGATCCTGCTCTTATGGATGGTTCCCGTCTTTAGAAAAAATCTTCAGATAGACAGGACCTAACTTAAGAAAGAGAGTTTAGTTCAGAATTCACTCATCGGGCATTTATTGTTTGTCCTAGCTTAACATCTTGACTAGGAAGAAAGTTCCCGTTTTCGGAAAAGTTGTTCAGATGGGCAAGACCTATTTTATGGTAAAGAGCGGGCTAGTGTGACATTCATGTTTCATTGATTGCCCTAACCTAGCATATGTTTCCATCTTCAGTAAGTTGTTCAGATGGACAGAACATATCCTAAGGTAAAGAGTTTAGTTCAGTGTTTTAAAGATGTACTCAAACAATTCTATGTGAATCATCTTAGTTTAGAATTCACTCCTCAGAGATCGATGAAGCTTAATTTTGTTTATAAGTTTTGCTTTCTTTGACATTTTAAATAATTACAATATCGCTCTCTGTAGAAATCTTAGTCAGAAATTAATAATCCATCAGTTGTCCATTTGAGCAACTGTACCGAAGATGGAAATCTTCTATCTAGTTCATTTGTTGAGTTGGGGCAAACAATTCAAAATTAATGTCACATTAGCGCCACATTGTGAGTGAATTCTGAACCAAATACTTTACCTTAGCATAAGTCTTGTCCATCTGAACAACTTTAACGAAGACGGAAAGTCCATATGAATTAATGAAAACAATAATGTCACACTACCACAGCGCCACCTGGTGCGTTAATCATGAGCTGAGCTCATTACCATAATGTAGATCTTGTCCATCTGAACAACTTTGCCCAAGAAGGAAACCTTCTACCTAGTGAAGATTTTAAGTTAAGAGAAACAATCCAAAATGAATATCACACTAGCGCCACCTGGTGAGTGAATTCTGAACTAAACTCTTTTCCCTAGGATAGGTCCTGTCCATCTGAACAACTTTGCTCAAGACGGGAACCATCCAAAGGAGCATGATCTGTAGATAGCGTTATATAACGTGTAATTAAGATGGCGCAACTTGTGTAAGAAGAGAATTGAGTGTACTTGTAAGCTTCTTTTAACTATTTAATAGAAACTGTTCCAATACCTTCGTTCAAAAGCTCTAATTTTTCGCTTGCCCGGCGCTAAGCTCCTCTCACCAACAACGTCACAATAGTAAACATGAGCTGCTATGCAATTTGACTAATCTGATAACAAAATTAGCCTGTTAATCTCATCCCATTATTGACGAGGACAGCTAACCAATACTGTCACTAGGCCACTGTTTGCAATCACTCTTCCACAAAATCGTCTACCCAATCCAATATCGAGATTCGTGCTCATGCGAGCATACATACCACTTACCATGAAATGGATGACGCCAGCACGTTGACGACGCAGGACAGCGAGATGGTGCTGCCCTTCTTCACGTGCACCTCCTGCGAACCGGTAATCTTGGCCCGGGCTGCTGTCGAGAGAAAATCTATAAGTGACAAGTGGAGTTTGTTTTAATTATTAGCGAGATTTGTGCAGTGTTCAAAGGATGGACATTATTGGGAAATGACGGGACGGGAAACGATTGGACCAGAAATCTGCGCATCGTCGATTCAGAGCGAGTCATTTGCGAGGGCAAATGGAGAGCAATTTGTCAGCGTAGAAGAACGTGCATGTTCCGAGATCGTGTACCTAGTATCGACGATTTTCCGACCGACTGGGTGCGAAAATGGGTGCACGTCTGCCTTCAGAGAGCGTGTAAAATCAATTTGCAGTTCTTCCGGGCGGATAATGCGAATTTTCGCATAATTGATGGTGATCCTGCCAGAGTGGCTTTCTGAAGGCATGTGCACACTAATTTGCATTTTCCAATTTACAAGTTCCGCGTTGCAGCCGACGAGCGTGCGATAAAATTTCGACGGCTCGACGATGGTGACCATTGTTGTTTCGATTTTACGATAGGGGTGGGGGTGACGAGGACGGCTAGTACGAATTAGAAACTCAGACGCCGGACAAAGAGCTGATGCATTTGGATGGAATTGCGAATTTGCAACTAGCAATCAACGGCGAACGATCTATTGTGCTAGTCTTTTCAAAGTGAGCTCGCGAGAAATTTACGGAGGTTGATTGATACCGATGGAACGAACTCATTTACCGTTCATCGTGGATTATCGGCTGGTGGAAAATTAGCGGTGCATGTTGGCTGGAGGTTGAAACTGAAATTTCCATTTCTGGTGAGAAATGATGTCATACCAACTAGAAATCGTTTCGAGGAAACAATTCAACCATTATGAATGTCGCGTTCGATTGCTATGGCAACGATGATGATGATGAAACATGTTGCAATCCAGGGAAGTTTGGTGGCATTGGTTGTAATTGAGTTATAGCATGGGTTTGACAAAGTGTTTTGATTTTTGAGGAATATCAAATAGGGCATCATTTGGTACTATGGTTAAGGGTAAGTTCTGGTCTTCTAATGAAAATATGTTCAGTTCAGTTCGGGTTTTACATGGAAATTGGTATTGCTTCATATTTGGTTTGGCTTGACCTTAACTCACCCGGAACATCGCCGGTGCCTAGTAGCCACTGCAAATTTCAGAAAGAGGTGCCGATTACCGCTCTGTTATGTAAAATGGAAAGGTTCAATATCTAGCTCATGGCTTTTATCGGTCCAAGAACTGTTCATGTTTTTTAGAAGGAATCAATTCCATGAGAAGCAAAAAACTTTTGCTTCGCTATGCATTTATCTGTAAAAGAATTATTTTTCAAAGAAGTCAACTTCAAATATAATAGATATGACTGCAAGGTCATGAAATGATTATCAAACTACCGAGTCAGGCGGGAGCTGAACGTCGACTTAAAAAAAAACTGTCGAAGCAACAGCATTATTATGGTGAAACGTGAGCCAATTTACAACTTGTTATCCCAAGTAGCCATTGGCACTACATTTCACCTTTTTGGCTATATACAGCTGAGCAACGGCTATTTCAGTGTTTGTAAGATCTGATGAGGCCCGTTTAAAGCATTTCCATGCCAAATAGCAAAAAAGAAAAGAAAGAATTTCCGATTTGCAGGAAACATTGCGTAATTGTTTGTTATGGTCAATCATTCTCATTTGAGTTAAAATTGCGCCCTTTAGAATCGTGCAAACAACTGCGTATTGCATATTTTTCAACAAATCTTAACTCGAAAACGTCACTTCCAATTGAACTTACGTCCAAGCTAAAGTAGAAAAAAAAAAATATTTCAAGAAATTAAATCCAAAAAAGTGTAAAAACTTAAATGAATGTTATTATATTATTTGAATATTTTTCACTAAAAAGCTAATTAAAAAGTGCTAAGTGAAATTTTCATCTGCACACTAAAAAATAACAGAAATCATAGAGCAACTTTTTTTTTCTTCATATTAAATAGACCTGGCCATTCGCTTTCAAGTCGCTGTCTGCAGCGTTTTTGCCGCCGAAGAAGTGCGGTTTCTGTTCCGATGTTTTGATGATTTGCATTGCCGAAAAAGTGTGGTATCTGTTCTCTAACCAAGGGGTAAGTCACTCAGCACATTGTGCCGAAATTAGACTCGGCACAACTTGGGAACATCCATCGGCACACGTTCGGCACAATTTCATAGACATTGGATTGTTGTAAATAACATGGGAGCACTTCTGGACAACTGTCATTGAAGTGGTTCACAACATTACGTGCTGTTTGACTGTAAGTTCAGGAACATCCTCTAATTGAATATAACAAAGGAACTCATACCAGTAGTTCAATTATAGATCTTAATACGAAACATAGGTTCTAGAGTGGGCTCAAGAGAAAGAGGCAGTCAATCAGACCCCATTAGTACCCGTAATTCAAATAATGCTACAACTCACACAAAACAAACTACGGATGTCTATTCATCATCCTCTATAGTCGGTCTCCAACAATGTTCCCCATCGGTTCCAACTCTTTCCGGAAGCTGCTTTTTATATGACGAAAGGCTAGGTTTCTATTCTGCCTTTGATGGCATTATAAAACTCTAAAACACAGGATCTTTACTATCCTATGAACACAAAACACCAACATTTCGCACACTAGCCACTTTCCGCGTCATCTTCAATCCGATTTATCCTTGCTTTCAAACCAAAACATTCAAGGTGTCAGAAATACCGGGTTGCCGGGATGGGTAATTTACAAACAATCACAGCTTACTCTATGATCGGCACAATCGACACACTTGCGACACACTGACAACAATATGACCCAAGATTGATGTGCGAATTGACCTACCCCTTGTCTCTAATCCAAGTAACAATTCAAGCTGAACAGTAAGAACAGATCCTGATTTTTGGTTGATTCAACCTCAATAAATTAGCTGATCTAAAGATTGAACAAGCCTTATTTTAGCTTAACACTACTCCGCAAATCAGCAATGCACTACAATTTTTTTGATAGTTTGTTAAATGTAGGCATTTAAGTTCTTCTAAATTCACTGCCTACCTTTCTAATCCCAAGCAGCGGCAGCAGTAGAGAAAAGGTAGAGGAGTTTTTTTTAGGAATAAATAGCTCCAGGTAGATATGGCCTGCGATGGCGTCGGAAGTATTAACATTTGAATTTCTGTGTTCTGTGACTGCTATATAGCACTGAACTTTCAGAAAGAATTCCAAAAGTATAACTCAATTATGGCACTAAAATAGCTTCCACGTGACCATCGAAATAAATTGCGCACTTGTGTCCACATTGTGTTGACTACGCTTGAAAATGAGAGGAATGTTTTACTGTCACCAGTTGTTGTTTACAATTCTGCATTGCTGTACAATACTCTTCCGATTGCTGTTATTCAACTTAAATTTGACGTGTTTCAAGATCATACATTTTGCCACATATATGCTTAAGTGGTCCAGTAGGTATGATAGATGTTTGTGGATTAGCGACCGCCGGTTCGAATCCCGAAAAGCAAAGTTAATTTTTAGACTTATAATAGCAATATAAATATGTAAATTCAATTAGTCAGCACCTTGTAGTCCCATAAAAATATATAAGATATAAAGCGGTCTTCCACAACTTTTTTTTCTAAATAAAACTAGAAGGCTGAACAAGTGTTGGAGAATGTTTTATTTAATGCTTAAAAAGATTATAATTTATGGAACTGTTAAGCTTTTGGCTGATTAAAATCACTCGATTTAGATGTTTAAAAGCTGAACAAAGGTTAACGTGGTCTATGTACAGCAATTATTCAAACTAAGGCTGAATTAAAATCTATTGAACAACACTTGTTAAGCATCAAATTGTTACCTGGGAAGCTTTGCCGATCAGTGTCAATAGTCTTCATCGATCAGCTGAAAAACATTTGAATAAGTCTCAATCATCAAGCAAAGTCTGAAAGAATATCTTAAAGTCTTTATTTTAATTTTGATCAATTGAAGATCTTCAGAAAAGTACTAGCTCAACATGAATAATTGAAAAATTTCCCTATGGACTTTACTGAACTCTTCGACCAGATTATTTTTGTTTTTCATTAATTCCTAATCAGCCTTTCATATTGGAAGAATATCTGAGAGACTACATTGGAAATTTTAAATACATGGAAATCTGCACAATGAAACGTGATCTTTCTGGACCTTGCTACATTAAAGAGATTTTTGGCCAACTGAAGGCCGTTGGAATAACTCCTGATCAATACGCTATCTTGACATAATATCTGAGATACATGATTTGAATAACTGGATGGATCTGAATTCTGTAATTATCTAAAGGACTTTATGGAAATGGTTGATCATTTAAAGGTCTCTGAAATAATTTCTGATCAATCTGCGATCTTTAGACAATATTTTGAATCATGCATAACATCTAGAAGACTTTGTAATGGTTTTTGTTCAAAAATAGGTCTGTGCAAACAAAATCCTGATCAACCTGGTTTCTGAAAGTAATATATTATGAAAATGATTTGATAAACTGGACAGTTGGAAACCCTCAGAACAATTCCTGATCAACTTGATGCGGTGACAAAATATCCAAAGGACTTTTTTTAGGTCTTTAATCAGTTGATTGTTTTAGAAATAATTCCTGAATAACCTGCTATCTTGCGATGCTATCTAAGAGACATGATTTGATATGTTGTATAATTCAAGATCTTCAGAATAAAACATGATAAACCAAAAGCCGTCGCAAAATATCTAAAGGTCTTTGATTAACTAGAAGTATTTGAAAAGATTGCTGATGAACCTGCAATCGTGAGAAATTGTGTTGGAAACATGATTTGAATTACTGACCAGTTATAGATCGTCAGAATAATACCTGGTCATTAGTTGTTTTGACCAAATATCCAAACTACTATATGATACGCTGGCCTTTGAAAAATTAAAAGTTTTTGGATAATTTCTGACTATTATGCTATATTGCAAAAATATCTCAGAGACATTATTTAATCTATTGAACAATTGGGGATCTTCAGAATAATTCCTTGTCAACCTGAAGTATTGAAAAAACGATCTAGAAAACAATATGGAGAACTTTGATTCACTGAAGATTTTGGAACCTTTTCTAATCATCCTTCTTTCTTGAGAGAATGTTTAAGAAATAGCAAGAGCAACGAGTAGTCTTGGCAAGATATCAACTGAACTTTTTGGAGATCAATGATTAACTGACGTTCTTGAAAATAATGCCTGATAAACCTGATGTGTTGACGAAATATCCAGAAGACTTTATGCAGTTCTTTGATCAATTAAAGGTTTTAGGAATAATTCTGTTTTCTGAAAGAAATATCTTAGAAACATGATTTGAAATACAGAAAATGTAGTTAGAGGTCTACAAAATAATACCTGATGAACTAGTAGTCTTGAATAATTACCCAGAGGACTTTATGACGATCATTGATCAATTGAACATTGTTGGAATGAATTTTGATCAACCTGCTATCTTGCAGTATTATTATAGGTATTGTTACCGGATGATTCTCTACTCTATAGAATCAGTTATATACCACATTTATACAATGGAACTTCTTGATCATTACTTACTGGCATACTCTCTTCTGAGAAATAGGGTGGTTTAAGACACTTAATTCTACTTAATAAAAAATAATTTTATTCTAAGGCTTAGGGCAATTCAATTCATCGTTCTTATTTAATTCATCCATTATTTACAAATTTAGTTTTGTGCACATGCAATGATGATCGTTGGGGCCACCTGCTTCGTCACCATTACACTCCACCCGACCATCCATCTCCTCTCCGCGTTCCTGCTAACATGCTTCATGGCTTATGGGGTGATTACACTCATGCTATTTCACTAGCGCTAATGAGCTAGCTGCTAGCAAAAAAGCCCGCCAATAGAATGTAAACAGGGCATCGGCGTCTACCAGCATGAGATTTCAGGAGCAAAACCCCATTACACTGGTCGGCTTTTCGTTCGACGTAAATCTTCTCTTCTATTGCCGACTTTCATGCACTTTGGGGTGGTCTACCGACACGATACGGCTATGAGTCACCGCGTCACCTACAACGATGTGACGCAGCTCAGGTATAAAAAGCACCATTTAAGCCTTCCGACACTGTCCTTTTCTTTTGGTGGAGGAGACTCTATACTCCAACCAAGATCGCAGAACTTCACTGGCAATCGTCCAATTCGTCACCATCAACGATGCGACGCTCACAAAACTCGTGATTATCGTTACACCGACTACGAGTCACCATAGTCCACCAACACTGTTCTTCTGGCGGAAGGACTACTTCGACCTGACTGACAGTTTCACAGAACTACAATAGTCGTTTTAGCGGTCAAGGACATCAAAGAATGTTCACTTCAAATCGTGTAACTGCAGCTCTATCGAAACTCTCTTCAAAAGCACGTTCGAGGTGAAACTTGATCCGGGAACTTATGAACATGATTGTCGAATTGATCTCGACAGGATGATCTTGGTTGGTTGGTTGGGTGGTATCTCACTCTCTTTAACTGTGAGAGTTGCATCGTTGATCGTCATCCGCCGTCGGTCTTACCCTACGAAATAAGTCCTGTGGAGCTGATACTGAAGAACACATCTAATGGCACCACACAGTCCGCTCAGTGTGTGACATTAGATGTGTTCTTCAGTATCAGTATTAGACCAACTGAAGGACATTAGAATAATTCCTGTCCGATGAACGCGGACATATGAAGTAGCCTGTAGATTTGAAGACATACTGTGCGTTTGACTTGCACTGTCGCATTAATGGCCCTTCGCTCATTTTCAACTTCTATTCAATTTTCATACTGCCGTATCCTAATGGAACTATCTACCTACCCTCTTCTAAGACCATTCTCTAGTTAATAAATTATCACACTAAAGCTTCATGCTAGATAGCATTTCCAACCAACTCTGAAAATCGCAAACTTCGCGTATGAAGTAACATAAAAACACTTTGAATATATCCAGAGAAATTTATGGGCAATCTTTAAAATATTTTCTGAGTAGCCTGTTATCATCAGAAAATATCTGAAAGACGTGATATGCATTGTTGAACAGGGTTAATTACTGTAAAAATTAACTTTGGTGCACTCGATGGGTCCCCACGTATGTTTGGCCTCCCGTCAACGTTAACAAGGCCCTGTGTTCCGGGTACTATTCTGGATGTGGTAAAAATCTAACATGAGCCAAAATCTATTATGCGACACAACATTAGCTACACATGAAGTTGCCAAAATCCGACAAATCAAATCCCATGAGACAACAAGATCAATGGTTACATTGTTAAGACCAAATATTCATTATGCTAAATGACTTTATGCCAAATGGCATTATGCCAAATTACCTACTACCATAGAGGTAACTCTAAGACTAGAAGGTCCCGAAGAAAAGTGCCCAACTTTTTGGGTCAGCTCTGGTACTCTCTTCGGTCTCAAGCTAATCGATGCACCCCTCGAAACATAGGAAAATCCACGAACCCCTCATTTTATCTGTCAAACTTTCATACACGGTAACTAGCAACAACTCAAAATTGAGTCGAACATGCTCATTTCAGCGGGAAGTATGGCTATTCAAAAGTGAGTAGGCACACTTCTACTCACTTTTGAGTAAACGACGTTCTCGCGCAGAGTGAGTCAAAACCACTCTGTGATATTTTCAGCCGGGATGTTTCTTTTAATTTGCTTTGATAAAAAATGGAAATGATTCATTAAACTTTAGCTGAAGACGATTGAAAATCGTCTCCGCATGCAATTCCTACTTACCTTAATGCATTTTGGCCGATTTTTTTTACAATAATTTCGCCGTTTCTTAGAGCGTTTACTCCGACATGGCTAGCATTTCCCGGATTTGGCTGACTGAGTGGCTTTTACTCAGTTTGACATTTCTTGTTTACTCAGATTTTGACAACCTAATGCATCAGACGAAATTGAGTACGATCGACTCACCTGGTGAGTAAGCTGAAGTAAGCGAGTAGCGAATCAAAACAAACATAGTGTAGTACTAGAATTTCGACTAGCATGGGGTATGTTAATCAATTTGCTTGGGACCAATAGGTTAGTCAAGCAGTGAGCCAATTTAAAATCGTTAGTTTCCACCTGTTGCTACTACCGAGCTTAAAAGTTGCAGAACATCTTCTTTAGGGACTCTTGAGTAGCTTTGTGGGTTTTGGTCAAGACTGAGAATCCATTTCCAAAACCCATCAATTCCCATTTTATCAATACCATTTAGAAGAATGAATCATGACCATACTTCTGCGTTAATTTCCTCTCAGATGTCACTGCAGTTCTTATTGGCGGCATCGATTGGAAATTACGCTTACACTTAGTTCGGGAAATTGTTTAAAGAGGGCCCTGCAGTCAAAACATATAAGGTACTTCTTTATATGCACTTAGATTAACATCCGAAGTCCCTCCTTTTTTTACATATTCAGCGGCAAAAAACACCCCTTGGATGGGAAATCTATTTGCATGAATAAGGGTTACAACATTTTTTTAGGCCTAGGTAGCACATTTTGTGGTCTGTCAAAGGGAAATAGCATATTTCAGCTTCACTCACAAGCAGTAATGCCAACATTCCAGTTTCCCTTATCTGAAGGGGGATAAAACGAGAGCGAGGTTCGTTTTCATGTTTTCTTTGTCATGCTCTTAAGTGTACCCCACGCGACAATAGTTTCGTCAATATTTCCATCAATATTTTCATGTCAATATTTTCAACAATATTTTCGTGGGGTCATCAATACAGGGTCACTCCTCGCTAACATTGAGGTATCCGATGGAATATTCCGAGTCAAATCACAACCACCTTGAAAAAAATTGCCGAGGAACAGGACCCATCTGCCACTGTAGTCAAACAGAAGGGGAAAATGAGGGGAAATATAGAAACATGAAAGCAAACTTTTTTGATTTTGCGTCAATATTTGCGTATTGAGTGTTAACAATATTTTCGCCCGTGTGGTGCTTGCTTTACTATCATCCTGGATGCAAAAAGTGCACGGTAAATCACTTGAGCTCACTTTCCTTCTCTCTCGGGGAGTGTTTGTTTACTTCTTCCTTATTCCTGCCGCCGAGGTGAGTGCTGCCTAAACTCATAACGCCAGAGTATTTTGAAACCTCCAGTGAGTTCGAAGAGTTTCACCAAGCCTGCTTGTCTATAAGCTTTGTGTGATGGTTTACACACATCAGCAAACCCTAGTTGGAGAAAAATTACGATGTCACAGTTGACTATATTGAGCATCAACTATTTCCCAAATAGTTGAAATCCATCATAGTTGCGGTCCTCCTAAAACATGCTCTGTGTATTCGGATTCCTAGATTGCTATTTATCCAGCAAGTCCATCTATTTCCGGCCACAACCGTTCATTTTCCCTGCTAAGCATTACGAAATCCCGACGACGAACGATGCACCACCGGGCTTTGTTCTCGTGAAATTCCAAAAACCCATTTCAAATACGTCAGCAAAAGTTTATTTTGCAGCTCGATGATAACTCTCTTTGCTCATTGTCCGGGACCGGGAAAATAGCAGGAACCATCAGGTCACCGATACCGTAATCAGGGTAACACCCCGTCCCTGTATGGAATAAGCATGCCTAGAGTCTACCAACATCAGACGACCAAAACTAGAGGTTAGGTAGCTCTGGATGGGAGCTGTAGGAGGTTTATTGTTTGTGAAATTATTTTCCAAATGATGCTTCGACTGTGAATATTCCGGGAAGCAAACAATGCATGACCATTCTGAATTGCAAGTGAGAGCAGAGAGATTCCAACATTCGCGAATGGCAAACACGGAAGCGCTACACCGAATCATTGACATTATTCAGCCCCCGAAGTTGGCGCTGATGCCATCGTTGCTGCAAAGGATGACGAGGGCCGTCCGATACAATAGCGGAAAAGTTTAGTGCCGGTTGATGGACACTTCCTCCTGCAGCCGGTCGGCATTTATCACTGCTGTTGTGCTAAACTATTTCCATTCTTTCGATATATGCTCGTTCTCCACCCACTCATCGTTGAATGGGTGCTTTTCATTCGTGAACATAAAATGGGCTTTTGATCATTATTGGAGTGTCGGTAACACAAGATCCGGCGTCGAAATTGAAGGGCCTAGTCCATTTAGTGGAACTATTGGCAGAGAATGTTTCGACAAATTTTGATATGAAAATAACAGTGGGTCGTTTGTGGACCATACACAAATAACGTAACATATGTTTGACCAAGGTTGCTATAGCTAATTAAATATATGGCCAGACATAACTTCCAACCCCCTTACGTTATTTATGCTTGATCCCTTATAGCATGTAGAGGAATTAGGGGCATAATGAACACCTTAAGGGAAAATACATTTTATGAGTGTAAAATACCCGTAATTGTCGGAGATAAATAGTCAAACCTCAAATAATATCCATATACTATACACTCCAATCGTTTTCAGCAATAAAATAGTGAATTTTAGTCTGTAAAAACAATTTGAAAACTTCTTTGTAAACCGGGTTGGTGGATGGGGTACGGGGCGAAATGAACACCCTTATGGAGCATAATGGACACCTTATGGAGCACCTTGCTAAAAACTGGATTAGACTCAGAAATTGACTCTATAACATATGTACATACCTACGCGAACATGTCCTCATCCCTCCCACATACATACAACCCTCACACACACACATACACACACATACATACACATACATACATACAAAAACGAGAACATAGGGGAGACATTTCTTAAGCTTTACTTCGTATAGGGCAATAAGCAACTCCAAAAGAGTATGTAGAATAAGTTCAACGAGAGGTGCTTACATACCGAAAAGTGCCCTGGAAAGTAAGTAGTTGTTGAATCACGGCAATTGATTGACATGATGAGAGCCCGATTCTAAAACTATTATTGAAACTATGATTGACAGTGGGGTCAGTTTAGTAAGTTTTTAAGTAAAACTAATCAGATTTCAACCAAAACAGTAACACATTTTTATTTAATTCAATTCAATTTCATTGGCGAACACACCTCTGGTGATGTTACCGAAATAAAGAAAATAAAACCAATTCATGAACAATCACATAATGAAGATTAGCTACAAATTGATGCCTTTTTGAAAGGCACACGAAGGGCAGCGAGAGTCCTGGCATTCATGGAACCACAAGCAGCACTTGGAACATTTGATCCAATCCTGTCCTTTGTCAGAATAACTGAAACAACAGCCACATACTTCGCAGAGCGTATCTTGAGCAAGCACCGTTTTAGTTTGATTGCTCTTTCCTTTCGGACGTCCTCGTTTGCGTTTGGGTGTTTTGGCATCACTGTTAGAAATGTGTCTTATTTCAGCTTTGATCACCTTCTTTAGCTGATCAATATCCTTCAATGCCTGCGAGGACTTCAACTCATTTCGGCTGGGGCTTGACGTTATGTTTCGAGCTTTCTCCCTCTTTCGTCCACCGCCAACTTTTCTGGTAACTGTTTTCGGTAGCGGTAGGATTTCCGCAGGAGACACTTTGAAGATGCTTCGGACAGACAAACCGGCTGGAACATTCGAATCCAACGGCGCCAAAGTAGCTTTCGGAGTCAGCATGTTGTTAGCATCCACTTTTACAATCCCTTTTGGAGCGATATTTTCCTTTTCGTTTGACAGTGAATCGTTGATATCTCCTACCTCATTGTGCATTCGCGAAGGTCCTGCTTCAGTATCGGCTGCGTTGGATTCCAGAGCTTCGTCACCAAGTTCATTGTTTGAACGATCGGTTTCTGGGTCTGCTGGAAGAATGTCCGTTACGTCAGCCGGCGCAAAATCATTATCGTTGAAGATAAACCGGTTCAGCGGAAAAATTCCTGCCTTACGGAATCCGTTGACACCAACAGCCGCGTTAGAAGTCTTCATGAAAGCCGAACCGAAAAGCCGGCTGATTTCGTTCAGGGTGACAACCCTACCAGGATTGCATTTGAGGAAACTCTCCACTTCCTTCGAGAAAGCCGTCTTGAGCGGCCCCATGTAGCTTATGTCGAGAGGCTATAGTTTGTGGCTTCAATGGGAGGGGGGGGGGGCAAGCACACGACTGCCACATGGCACTCACGCGCTCTTTCGATAAAGCCAAGGTTCTTCGTATGCGAAGAATGACCGTCCAAAATCAAAAGAACCGGGTTATCAGCTGTTGGACGCGTGTGCTTTAGAAAATGCTCGAACCAGGTGTTGAATTCTTTCACAGTCATCCAACCGGAAGAGTTGCAGACAAATACCGTGTCTGGTGGAGCACCTTCCATAAGACTGGTAGTCAAACGGGCCCTAGGAATATCATCATAGGTGGCAGTATTTGTCCCGTTGCTGACATGCAAATGCTTGCAGTGGAAAGTAGTCATCTTTCCGCCGATGTCACAGCTCCTACCTGTCGTTGGCCTTTGAAGGCAAACACTTTGGAACGTTTCGTTTGCACCTAAGAATACAAAATGAGTCAAAACATGCATTTTATTTGAAAATGTGTACAACTTATGGTGAGCACAGAGGTTTCATCAACGGTGAAAATCCTGCTGGCACTGAACATTTCACGATGCAGCACATCGAAGAAGCTGCCTTGCAGCTGAGGTAGCCTCAGGAGTACGGAGCGAGAGTTTGAGATGACGCTTCCGAAAACCGTGAAGCCAATCTCAACCAGCCAGCTGTGTCTTCGTATTGAAAACATGTGCTTTCCCGTTGCGTTCGGCCAGCTGGGTGGTAATTCCGTAGCATCGAACCTCAAAGTCCAAAATGTGGGCCATTAACAGCTTCCTCGGCAGGTATGAAAACTGTTTTGAATGAGCCAATTTGCTTCACCTCCTGGCCCAGTACTTCTGCAGTTTTCAGATAGCGGATCAGCGTAGGTCTTGGAATTCCATGGTCCTTGGCTGCTCGTTTGATGGACGTTCCACTCCGGCGGACAGAATCTATGGCCGCTTCTATGGCCGTTTTGGACCACTGCTGCCTTCCCGATTGTCTTTTGTACGTTCGCACCATGACTGCCACCAAAACACTGCGTAGGTAAACAATGTAAACAAGTCAACAAAGTGGGCGTTGAGGTTAGTTTCCAGAAACAAGTGGTGTTCATTTCGCCCCTGCTCGTTTTGCCCCTAATCGACTTTATTAATTTGAATGCATTTTTTTTTTAAATAAATTATTGCAAAAAACAATATTTCTATTAATGTCAACTTTTAGCAGCGATACAAAGAACGTGTTTGGGACAAATAGGTAATTGATAATAAATATTCTGAAACGTTCGTAAAACCTTATTTTGCTCTGGTTAGAAATTATAATATTTCAAACCCTTGGGCTATGATTTCTAATTTTTCATATATTTCAGTGGTTAAAAGAGGATGTCAACTGTTCTATTGAAAAATTATTTGTTTGATAGTGGTAAAAATGATTAACAACTTACATTTCCGTTTAATTTAAAAGAATTTGTTATTTTGAGGGTGTCCATTTCGCCCCGTGTGTTCATTATGCCCCTAATCCCCCTAATCACCATGTATCGAACAATGCCTAATTATGGACAAATTTATGTTCACCTAATGCTTTGAATCAGCATATAGTATTTATTTACCTATAAAGACTTAAAAGATAATGCAGCCGCCCAGGAGGAGACACTGTTCAATGTATGGCAAATGTACGGTATAAGACTTATTGAATTGTTTCCGGAATTATAAAATTTAAAAACATTTATTTTCATTTCATAAATCAATCTGATTTCCACCAATAGATAGAACTTTGAAATTCAGTTTATAGATGTGTTATGAAGGCTGACTAAAAGTAAATTGGTAGCAACAAAAAGACCTGTAATTCGTGATTCAATAAGTTTCAAAGTTACAGCATTAGATGGTCACATTTCTGCAGTTCGAATGAAATCTCGAACCTTCCTCTTGATGGAGCCCATCAGCGCCCGCACAGTGGAAACGGACACGGAATCATCGCCTTTCTTCCATTTTGCTCGCATTTGCTGGATGTCCTTGACTGCCCCGCTGCTTCATCAAAGTCGCTGCTATGAAATTGTCCAGTATTTTTCGATTGGTCGAAATTCCGGGCAATCCGGAGGATTCATTAGCTTGGGGACAAAATCGATCATGTTGGCAGCATACCACTCCAGAACCACCTTTCAGTAGTGGCAGCTGGCGAAATCGGGCCAAAAGATGACTTTGCCCCTATGCTTGCGGATGAACGCTTTTTCAGGTATTCTTCGAAGTAAACTTGGGATGTCATCGTCGAAAATGTGACGAATGGTTCCATTTTTAGGCCACAACTGCAACTCGCTTGCCAAATCATGGCCTTCTTCGCAAACTTGTTGGCAAACACAAACTTGCATCTTCTTGGCACATCCCCACGTCCAGTAGCGATGTAAAACTTTTGACCGGGAAGCTGCTTAAAATCGAGTTTGACGTATGTTTCGTCATCGATCGAAGTGCAGCCCTTGTGTTTCGTCAAAACATGGTCGCACAAGAGCCTTGCACGA
Source organism: Ochlerotatus camptorhynchus (assembly GCF_037179485.1). Classification (NCBI taxonomy): domain Eukaryota; kingdom Metazoa; phylum Arthropoda; class Insecta; order Diptera; family Culicidae; genus Ochlerotatus; species Ochlerotatus camptorhynchus. Next base: position 1,809,036 of record NW_027040918.1, on the reverse strand, counting down.
TTTTTCGGATGTTTACTGGCTTTGAACGACTTGTATCCTTCTCTGGCAAGAAAGTTCCGCACCGTTTGAAAGTTGGCGTTGTACATTCTGGCCACATCTCGGATCGAAAGACCGGGGTTGGCTTTAACGCACCTTAACACCATGCTGAGCAGCTGACGATCCATGGTTCCAGTTTTTTCGTAGGTCCGCCGATTTCTTTCCAAACTCAGGGTTTCCGTGTAGGTTTTGAGCACTCGACAAACTGTTGTTTTCGGCATCTTCAGCACTTTAGCCAGCTTGGAACCGGACCACTCCGGATTTTCCAGGTGTTTGTGCACAATATTTTCTCTTCTTTCGAGTTCCATTTGACGTTATTTCTGAACGCGATCGACTACTTTGATCAAACTTGCACCAGCTGTTTTCTATGGAATTGTAAACAAACCACTGTCAAAGATTTTCGATTCACAACACTAGAGGCGTGCTAGCGGCGCGCGAGGGGCGTTCAAATTTATTTTTAGTCAGCCTCTATGAGCATAATGATTCTTGGTAAAGTTTTATTTATTGCATTACAGGTTCTACAGGTCTTTTATGGTGGTACTTCAGCTCCGTAAATCGCATTATTTTCAAAATTGAAGATCAAATCTAGCTGGGTGCCAATAAATATCGATCTACGATGTATCAAGAACGTTAGGAAATTTCCAAAATATGCAGATAAGTTTCGAAAACTTCAGGGATGTTCCGAGGACTGCATGAAAGTCCTGTACTTTGGCAAGTTTAAAGATCTTTAATAGTTCGATGATTCATAATGCAAAGTTACGTCTATTTATCTGTGATTCAACCTTTTGTCCCTCTATCTTTCATTCGTCATTTAGTCTATTCCACCTGTTGTCAGTTTGATCTTTGTCCTATTTTAAATGGTTTTACTTATTAAATTCATTCAAACAATAACGCTTGATACAAATATTTGAACATTACGTTAGCGTTAGATCAAATCATCTTTTAAATTCCATTCACAAAGACGTAACATGTTTTCCGTTCTGTCAAATCCCTGTCAGATAAAAGTCCATTCCCGGTCGTCTTATTTTGGGATATTGCCGTACGTTATCGCCGAGAAGTGTATAACGAAATCAATTACGAAAAAGTGCACCTGTCATGCATTCAAACTACAACTGCGAAACTGAAAGTCTTCTCAGGCAAAACTTTGCCATCAAAAGAAGATTTGTGGAAAAAGTTTTGCCAGCGCCCTGCACTTTTCGCAGTATAGCCAGAGTACAGTAAATTCAATAACAAAATAATCTTTGACTGTCACATGACTAGTTGCAGCGCGGTGCACTGCTGTTCTAGTTCCCTCGGTTTGCCACTTTTGAGGGGTTGTTTGTTACCATTTGTTCCACGGCGGTAGAGCGGGGGAGGGCAAAAACTACATCGCAAAAGTTTATCTATTATGCAAATGTTTGCTTTCAGTTAGCGTTCAGTGAGCACGAACTTTGTGGCATTACATAGCGATGGGAAAAATCCTGAACCAGAAAAAATATTTTTTCTAAATACATACATTCATAACTCAGCAGGAATTTACGGAAAACACGCGCACGCTCTCCGTTTATAGTAAGTAGTACGGTGGATGGAGCAGTTGGAGTGGAATGCGATTCTCTTCCACCACCCAAATCAGCTCATCCTTCCTGTAGTGCTTCCCCAACGAGCATCATCGCATCGTTCGAATCATGGCGAACATGGGAAAATCATAATCCAGCTCACTTGTGCTCGTTTGGGTATTGGATAGGGTAGTACTACTGTGCTGCAATGGAGCGTTGCAATAAATCATAGTCTTTGTGCATTAGTTTTTCCAAGGGGATTTTTTCCATTGCTCTTCTCAGCATGCGATACACTGCTTGCTTCCACTCCCTGTGCTGTACTTCTACTGGTGTCGTTGTTGGACGAGCGAGCATGTATGAGGTGGAGGATTTTTCTCGGAGTCCTTCAAATCCCATCGTTGGATCTCTTGGGAAGGGAAGAATCTTCCTCTGTGCGTCAATAGAGATATAACGTCGTGCCCCACCTTATCACCATGGTGAGTCCAGATAGTAGGGATGCACAGAGAGCTGCACAAGTGGAGACAAATTGCCAATCAGGAAGCCAAATTCGTGTGAATTCGATATTGGGCTCCGATATGAGAATTTCGACAACCTGTTTCGGGTACATACCATTACAAATGACATTGAGTGTCACTACAATTGAATTCTGTGTAGGTTTCTGAGATCATAAGTGATTGAAACCATGATTTGTTATCCAGCCAATTCAATCATCGATTACAATGGTTTCTTGCAAAGAGAGTAGCAACGGTATTGTATTATATATAGAGCATTTCCAGCCCAAAACGCAAACCGGTTGGCCATGAGTGTTTCCGATTTGAATGAAACATTTCTCACGTGTTCGCTGCTACTAATGGTTGCATTTTTCATTTAAATATGATTTTTTCCTCCAGAGTAACTTTTGAAAAGGGCGTATAAAAAAATGGATTATTTTTTTTTCAAAAAATCATAACTTGAAAACTATTGATCTGATCAAAACGGCATATGAGAAGAAGTTTTAGGTAGTTAAATTATCTTTGCGGAAAAAATACACTGAAAGAAAAAACTTGGTAAATTAGTATTCAAAAAACGTAAAACGATGATTATCTCAAAACACCCCCCCTTCGATCTTTATAATTTTTTTTTTTAAGAAAACTGAAAAAATGTCCTAATATTTGGTGAAAAGTGTATGCTGGTAACTTTCTTAAAAAAAAATCTATAATTTTTTAAATTTTTGTTGGTTTTTACAAGTTGGTGAAATTGCATATTTTTTAGTAAAATAGTAATTTATTTGGATTCTACGCATAATTTTCAAAAACTTTGCATATGAAAACTTTTTTCCTAAGTCCAGCCGTTCTCAAGTTAATGCAATTTAAAAAAAATAATTATAATAATTTTCTACATTTTGGGCCATTTTCAAATGTTAGTCGTGATGTCCAGCAACGAGATGTTTTTCCATGAATGTATATTAAAAAACAAACAATTCATTCTCAAATATGGTAGCTGTCAGACTTACCCGTTTCTATTTAGACGCAGCGGAAAAGTTTATAAGTAAATACTCTCAAATATACCCAAATAATCAACAAACCCACTGATGTGCCTTTTTTCTGTCCTCTATTAGTTGTATGCCTGGATAGAATTGTGTATGTCATAACAGAGGCTCAAAACATAAACAGGTAAACAAATATGTTATTAAACCTGTAATTGAGATAAATTCTCTAGGTACTTCTCTGACGTATACCATATTGTGCCTTAAGAGCTCATCCCGCGATATCACAACTACATAAAAAGGCACCCCGTGGAGGCTTCTTACACTCACACTTAAAAAAGTTTGCTATAATCAATTGTACCTAATGAAGATAGGTATAATGTCAATATTGTAATTATTCTGCTACATATATATATATTGGGACGTTCTTCACCTGTTCTGTATCCGCTGATTTGTCGCAGATCCCGCCTCTCAAGGGTGAACAAACTGGCTGTCTACAAACAAATCATAGCACCTGCGATCCTCTATGCAGCTCCCCTGTGGGAATCATGTGCACTCACAGGAACAAAATCCAAATCACTCAGAATAGAGTGCTGAGGATGGTTCTTGATCGTCCTTTCGACACTAGAATAACAAATTTACATGAAGAGGCAGGCATTGCCAAAATAGATTCCCGAATTAACGAAATTAAGACTAAATTTGCACAAAAATGTAATTTATCAGAACATGTTTTGATAAGCAATTTGTATATAGTAGATTAGGTGTATATAGTAGTTGTAGGTTAGTTGTAGTTGTAAATAGTAGTTATAAGTGTCGTGACCACAGTCTCCTTTTTTCAAATTTTAAACAAACCAATCCCACCAAGGTGGTCATTCTTAAAACAGGCCTGATAGGACTAGGAACTGTAATTAATAATAATTTTAATTGAAAAGGAACTAAAGCTGAAAAGACGCATCTGTGTCACTTGATAAGGTATACATGTAAACCACACAATACAAGAAATAAAGATCATTTAAGTCAAGTGCCACCTGTTCCATTCAGTTCATCTCTCTTAGCGTTTCAAGTTAAAAAGCAAGTAGTTTTTTACGATGGATAACAATTTCAGGTGTTGTAAACCTCTACCTAAATCAATTTCAAAGCATGACACAGTAGCAGTTCAGTTGTTTATCTCAAAATTATTAGAATTTTTAAAGTCGCAAATAACAGTCCAAAAGTGTATTTTTATGTTAGATAGAGCAGCATCACAATACAAAAACATAAAAAAATTTGCTAGCCTTTGTGGATTTAAAGATAAGCATAATGTAGAAATGGAATAGCATTTTTTGCAACTTCACACGGCAAAGGTCCTTGTGATGCGATTGACGGTACCCTTAAGAGAATGGCAACCAGAGCAAGTTTAGCTAAGCAACACGAGCACCCTATAACGAACCCTAAACAACTGTACGACTGGGCAAATAGTCGTAAAGAAGATCTTCAAACAAAAATGTCATTTTGTTATGTTTCTACGGAAGAATACAAAAAGGCTGTCAGGGAATTTGATCCAATCTTTAAGAAAGTGAAACCAATTCCTGGAACTCGAAAATATCATTGCTATATTCCAGTTTCAAACAACAAAATTGCAGTAAAAATATTATCTAATTCAAACGATACACCCAAATTATTCAATGTATTCAAATAATATGAGTTGTAAAATAAAATAATAAATATATACTGTTTCTTATCTCAACAAATCTTTCATTTGACCACATCAACGTGCTTCTCTTCCGCTGCCTCTAGATAGAAACGGGTAAGTCTGACAGCTACCATATCTGAGAATGAATTGTTTGGTTTTTAATATACAATCATGAAATAAAATCTCGTTGCTGGACATCTCGACGAACATTTGAAAATGGCCTAATATGTTGAAAATTGTTATAATTATATTTTTTTTAATTCGCATTAACTTGAGAACGGCTGGACTTAGGAAAAAAGTTTGTATATGCAAAGTTATCGAAAATTATGCGTAGAATCCAAATAAATTATTATTTTATAAAAAAATATGCATTTTCATCAACTTGTAAAAATCAACAAAAATTTAAAAAATTATAGCTTTCTTTTTAAGAAAGTTACCAGCATACACTTTTCACGAAATTTAAGGATATTCCATCAATTTTCTTGAAAAAAAAAATTATGAAGATCGAAGGGGGGGTGTTTTGAGATAATCATCGTTTTACGTTTTTTGAATACTAATTTACCAAGTTTTTTCTTTCAGTGTATTTTTTCCACAAAGATAATTTAACTACCTAAAACTTCTTCTCATATGCCGTTTTGATCAGATCAATAGTTTTCAAGTTATGATTTTTTGAAAAAAAAATAATCAATTTTTTTATACGCCCTTTTGAAAAGTTACTCTGGAGGAAAAAATCATATTTAAATGAAAAATGCAACCATTAGTAGCAGCGAACACGTGAGCAATGTTTCATTCAAATCAGAAGGGGTCGAGACAAAATTGACATTTTTTTTAACGATTTGAGCTAGAAATGCTCAAATAGGGATTTTTGGGCTTAGCAATTACTAATTATTGCTCAGTCAAGCTTAGGAAGAATGAAGGCTGCTTTCGAAACTATTGCATACGAATGGAGTTACAATAAAAAGTTTATTGTTTTAATATGGAAGCCTATGAGCAAACCCACAACAAATAGTGAAAAAGGAATGAATTTAAGATTTTACGGCTCCGCAATTCATCAAGTTTGTGCTGTAATTAAGCCATTTTGAATCTTATTTAATTTAAAACAAAATGGCTAATTCGATATTTGCAGGAAACTGAATTGTCGTTTCTGCAAAAAATACAAACGCAATTTTTTGTAAAATTGATTTAATACTGTTAGAAACTACAGTATCAAAAATGTACATTTATAAGATTTTTGAACATAAGCTTTCTATTATCAAAAATTATATGTTTTGCGATATTGGAAACAATGGACACTTTGCAATGGACCAAAATCGTAGAACATCAACTTTTTGTAAACACTTCCACATTGTCGCAACAACTTCAACATCGCCATCAGCTTTGACATAACCCTTAAAATAAACTTTGCCCTCAACTTTGACAATTTCAACATGATATCTTGATCATCAGCTTCAACATCACAATGCAATCCCATTTCCAAGCTCCTTCGCTGATCAAATCTTGGAAAACGTAAACCCTCGAGCCTCGAGTAAAGCGCAAGTAATTCGTCCCATCCCTACTAGAGATAGGTTTAACCCGGAAAATTATGCGATCCTATCGTAACTCAGTTATGTTAAGAAGGTAGGGATAAGACCCTTGAACTTCTGCTCAATTTGCAGAAAAAGTTGCCACTAGGCCATCGAGCCCCGTACATCACTACAAACAATTACGTTTGACGTCCCCGGCATGAATCAGCCGTTGGAGCTGAAGGATCTCTTTTATCACTCGGCAGCCAAACGAAACCTGCAGTAAAACTTTTTTTTTACTTTAAATGATCTATATTTCTTGTATTTGTTTGGTTTACATGTATGAATTATCAAGTGACACAGATGCGTCTTTTCAACTTTAGTACATTTGAAATTATTATTATTATTTACAGTTCTTAGTCCTATCAGGCCTGTTTTAGAGTATGACCACCTTAGTAGGATTGGTTTTTTTAATTCGAAAAGGAGACTACTTGTAACTACTATTTACAACTACAACTAACCTATAACTACTTGCTGTATCCACAGCGTAATTGCAAAACTTCCGGATTGTTTGTGAAGACGAATAGAAACGCGTGTATCTCGTTCATTGAGTATAACATAAGTGAAGGTTTATTATTTGATCGTTTTGTATCGTGACAGGTAATGACGTTTGGGGGAACGATATATATGCTCAACAATGTTTATTCGAATTAGGGTTAAACCCAGCAACTCTCCCTCCCTTAATAGACTTGTTCCCTAACTGACTGTCCTTCAACATATAAACAGAGGTTAGTAATGTTAGTTACACTGGCCGTTCAGAGGTCTAGTCTAACAGGGACTCTTCTAACTCTTGTGGATCGACGAGGAGTTACGGTTCTGTTTAGATTTGGCTTAGTAACAACTTCAGAGTTGGCACTAACATTTGTTTCACTGAGAGGTGTCTCGATAAAACGACTTGGACCTGGTGAGTTTGCGTTGGATGACGATAGGGTTTCCGTTTCAACAAGGGGTTCTTCTTGCGACTCTGGATCTAACGGTTTTGAAAAACGAGCCATCGCTTCCAACCGTCTTCGGTTTTGATCCAGCTGTTCATTATCTGAACACGAATCCTGATCATCGCTACGCTTGGCAGGGCCTGCCCGAAGTTGGTCCACATGTCGCTTCCATAGACGGCCATCATCCAGCTCGATCATGTAATGTAGCTTTCCCAATCGTTCACTTACTATTCCGAATTGCCATTTTGACGATCCAAGAAAGTCTCGTGCTGAAATCCTTTCACCAATCGCAAAGCTTCGGACGGCTTTTTCCTCCCTCGAAAAAAAAAATTTCAGTTTCGCCTGCAGGAATGATAAGGTCAATTCTCAATTTAATTTGCCTGCCAAACACAAGCATTGAAGGTGATTTCCCAGTCACCTGGTGAACGGTACGCCGATATGCCATTAGGATTTTGTGAAGTTCAAACTGTACATCCTTCCTGTCGCATTTCAAAGCCTTCAACTTGTCTTTGAAAGTCTGAACAAAACGTTCAGCCAATCCATTTGTAGCTGGATGGTATGACGCTCCCATTCATGAGCGCTTGAAACTGTTCCGAAGTTAATTGGACTCCACGATCAGTGACGATGATCGATGGAATTCCATACGTCACGAAGTACTCACGCAGCCGATCAATAGTTGTATCTGTAGTCATGTCTGGAATGATTTTGATTTCTGGCCATTTTGTGAATGCGTCCACTATAACGATAAAGTTGAGCCCTAGAAACGGTCCGGCAAAATCGACATGGATGCGCTGAAAAGGCTCAGATGGTCTCTCCCAGCAATGTAAAGCCACCTTGGATGGATTCTTGCGAACTCCTGCACATTCACTACAGTTCCTCGACAGATCCTCGATATCTCTATCGATAGACTCCCACCAGCAATACGAACGTGCCAAAGATTTCATCCTTGTTACACTGAAATGTCCCGTATGAAGCTCGTTCAGAACTCGTTTATGGAGCTTTGAAGGAATGTAGACCCGTATTCCTTTCAGTAAGCATCCACTCTGTATGTAGAACTCACTTTGATCCACCCCAAATCTATCACTTCCATCTACTTTCCGTCCAACCTTAAGGCTTTGCAGCCGATTCCTCACATTTTGATCGTCCTTGGTAAACTCAGCTAATTCACTAGCGGTGACTGGTAGTGTTTCGATTTGGTTTATCTCCACTAGATTCACTTCTTCGATTCTGTCTCGGTTCCCAGCATCCTGGATAGGCAATCTTGACATTCCGTCAGCATTTGCGTTCTCCTTCGACGGGCGATATCGAATATCATAGATAAAAGATTCGAGAAACACTGCATAGTGCTGCATCCGTAAAGCACTAAGAGTTGGAAGTCCTGGATCTGAGCTACTGTTTTATTGTCCGTGACCAGGATAAACTTACGACCGTATAGATATTGGTAAAACTTCTTCACCCCAAAAACAATAGCATAAGCTTCTTTGTCCACCATTATATAATTTTGTTGTGACTTGTTGAGGGTCTGAGATGCATACTGGATTGGTTTTTCAGTCCCATCCGGATAAAGATGGCTAAGCACCGCACCGACTCCGTATGGCGAGGCATCCGTCGCTAGTACTAGCGGTAACTTAGGGTCGTAATGTACTCTTTCTTGATCCATAAAAACGCCTTCTCACATTCTTCATTCCACTTGAACGGAACACTTTCCTTCAGCAGGTTATTGATAGGATAAATCCGCGTACTCAGATTGTTCATAAAGCGTCCGTAATAGTTGATAAAACCAACAAAAGCTCTCACTTGTTCACGATTACAAGGCCGTGGCATTTCTTGAATAGCGTCCATCTTCGCTTTCATCTTATGGATTCCGTCCCGGTTGATTACAAAACCACAATATTCAATACAATCAGAAAATAATTCACACTTGGACACATTTAAACGTAAATCGTATTTACTCAATCGCTCCAAGACCATCTCCAGTCGTCGCAGGTGTGTCTCATCGTCAGGACCGGTAATCTTGATGTCATCCAGAAATACTGATACTCCTGGAATGTTGCTCAATATTTGCGAAATTTCACGTTGGAAAATTGCGGGAGCCGACGAAACACCATACATTAGTCGCGTCGGTTGAAACAGACCTAGTTGAGTGTTCAAGGTTAAAATCTCACGGTCTTCTGCACAAACCTAGTCTTAATGTCATCAATTTTGAAATCTAATTTTGGAACGTTCGCCTCTTGGTGGAGGTCAAAAATTCTTGTGTCAAATGGACGGTCAAGGATCATCCTAAGCACTCTGTTTTGAGCGACCTGGATTTTGTTCCTGTGAGTTTGTACACATGATTCCCACACCGGAGCTGCGTATAAGATCGCAGGTGCTATAATTTGTTTGTAGACAGCCAGTTTGTTCACCCTTGAGAGGCGGGATCTACGGCAACTCAGCGGATACAGACACCTAACCAAGGCGGAACACTTGACTACGGTTTTCTCCTCATGCGAGCGAAATAGGAGCTTTTCGTCAAACAACATCCCGAGATAGGTTACTTCGGCGGACCACTCAACCCTTGTGCCATCCATGATTACAGTGCAAGATGGAGCCGGTTTTAGTTTGAGGGGATTGCCTGTGGAGGAACAGGATTGCTTGAGTTTTTGAGGCATTGATTTTGATTTTCCACGTGGTGGCATAGGCATTGTTGTAGCTTGTTTGTTATTTCGCGAGGCATCCTTCCTTTGACGGCTATTGCGGTACCATCTGCGAATAGGAAGAACACGCAACCGTCTTCGAGGGGAGGAATGTCTGAAGTGTAGATGCTGTAAAGCAAAGGGCCCAACAGACTTTCTTGCGGAACACCTGCTGGGATGGAGAACGTGTTTGAAAAGCAGCCATTCAACAATACCCTGAACGACCTATGCTGGAGGTAGTTACGGGTGATTTTAACAAGATGCAAAGGAAAGTTAAAGTTAAAAAGCTAGTATACAAGCCCATTGTGCCAGACATTGTCAAACGTCTAACAATGCCATGGCTGTGGACTTGGATACAGCCTTGTTACTTCGGATGTTATTCATCACTCATACTAGCTGATGATTTGTGGAGTGACCCTTCCTGAACCCGAACTGTTCCGGTAGGAGAATGTTGTTTTCCTCGACAAACTTGAGAAAACGATTGATAATGAGTTTCTCGAACAATTTGCTCAACGCTGATTGGTCTGTAGCTTGAAGCTAGCGTTGGGTCCTTCCCAGGTTTGCGGATAGCTGTCTTCCAGATACTTGGAACGTAGTGCAGTTCGAAGCATCTGTTGCGATCGTCAATATATTCATCTTTAAGAGGTGGAATGGGTTTGGGGTGCGTCTTTAGGACCTTGGCAACTTTCCAGAATGGTCTAGAGTGGTCGTCCAGATTCTGGACGAGCCGCCCGAAACTTTCGTTCCGGAGTGAGACCATTCTGGAAGCAATCTCCTTGTTCACATCGGCCATTTCACGTTTTCTCGCTACATCTCCGGTTCTTTGGAACTGGCGTCTACGAACATTTCTCAGGCGAATCAAGAGTTGGGTGTGGGAATCAATTGCAATAAATTTACCAGTCACAGGAACTCGTCGGACGTTGCACGTTGCAGCCCAGTTCAGCCACCACCGGTTGGTGGTCGGAGCTGAGTTCGTTAAAGGCTACCGGCGTGGACAAGCCGATATTTGTCAGGAAAAGCTCTAGCGTCGATGGGTTGCTCGCCGGTAAGATAAATGTTGGCTCATCCGAAAACCAAACGGAGTACAGCCCATCCTGTGAGTGGTCAAACAGCAGACGACCGTTCTGGTTCTGCTGGCAGTTCCGCCAGGCCTCATGGCGAGCGTTTACATCTCCTCCTACTACGAAGCGGGAACCGTGACGGGTGATGGTGGACAGGTCTTTCTTGAATTTAGCCGCTAGTCCACTGCTGGCGGCACACTGTCGAGGGCAGTAGATGGCGATGAACTGGACGTATCCAGTTGACGACTCCACGTCCACACCAAGGGCCTCGATGATAGAGGTGTGGATATGGGACAGAGTGTGGTATTTTATTCCTTTCTTGACGACGACCGCAACACCACCCCCCGCCTGGAGCTGATGCGATCAAGCCAAACAATGTTGTGGTCAGGCAACCAGAAGCTGTTGCCGGACTTTAGATGGGTCTCGGTTAGAAGGCCCACGTCGATGCTGTGCTTTCGGAGGAAGTCGACAAGCTCAATCTCTTTTGGTCTTACAGAGCAAGCATTCCAGGTGACGATAGTTAGCGGTTTAGACGCCATACTGGATGATGAACTTACCGAGGACTTAAATCTGCTCGGGTTTATTGCGGCACTTACGAAGAGCATCGGTCATGTTGACGAAGATTTCCATCAGTTCATCTGCTGAGAACAGATCGGGCTTGTTGTTTAGCGTTAGTGGTTGTCTCCAGAATCCAGGGGAATCACCGGAAGCTTCTTGAGGGGCGGTGGGTTGCACCCGCGAATTTGCTTGCCTTTGTTGGGGAGCTCGAAGAGGCGAGAAATCCTTCGTCCTGAATGCTGGGGTTTTGTCTTTCTTGCGTCCTAGTTGATTGTTGCTTGACGCCTGCTTTCGGATGCGTTTGAAGTCATCACCACAGTTGGCGCATTTCAACGCCACGGCTCCATCCGCAGGGCAGTCAGATGTGGTGTGTTCGTGAGCGCAGTGCACCAGGAAAAGACAATCCAGGTACGTCTTCACGTTTTCGTTTCTCCTTGTCATTCGGAAGACAGCGATTGGGGCTACCGGTTTTTGATTTCAGCTTTGACCATCTTGGGGTCGAAGTTTGGTAGACCCCTGATGACTACCTTGAAGGGCTTCTCACCGGGGATGTCATGCGTGAAGAATTCCGCCTTGGAATCCTTCAGATATTTCACGGCCACCTCGTATTCCGCTTTCGTTCGGAGCATCACCTTGGTGCCGATCCTGCCGAGCTTAAACTCAGCTGCAACGCCTAAAGATGAGAGATCACCAATCAGCGTGTTGAGTGGCACTTGCTTCACCACCAGTGGAGGAAGCTTAATTTTTGCGGCTCTCGGGCTGGCAGCAGTTTCGTTGTCGCCGGCGTCGCCGAAATCACCAATGACGCTGACGTTCGGACTGACCCTGATTATTCTTCTACTTCTTAGACCGCTTCACCGTGGCTGAGATGGTATTTCCAACATCGGTGGGAAGAGTAGCGTACCTATTCGAGCAAAAACCGAACTGTACTGCTTGACGTTCAAGCAGAGAATGACCTCCAGTAAAACTTTCTACGTTTTGATTACTTAAGCATTTGGATTATCATTCTGTGCCCCTCCTTTTTTCAGTATAAAGCTGATGTGGGTGAATGAATAGAAAAAAATGCTACGATGTCCACGCTGCACAGTGGGGCCGTTCTGAAAAAAGACGGTCAAAAGTCTTTTCTCATCATTTTTGACGTTTTCGAGGGTAGGTTTCTTCGGAGAAGTTGCTGAGAATGGCGATCCGCTGCTATTGAAACAAACACCGGGTTTAATATTAAGGGTGTATTACACTTAGAAAAAACTAACTTTTTAACATATAACATATGACGTCTTCAACAAAGTTGTATATCTAATCATTTCATGAAACTTTGCCGAAGACACCAAATTTCTATAACTTCAAACTAATGAGATACAATGATTTTTCTTTCAGGAGTACCTTAAAAGTGGTTTTTTAAGTTAAATCATATTTTAATCAAGTTTGACCGGTTCACTATATTGGAGAAAGTTTTAGATATTATCAAAATACATAACTTTACTCAAGACGTCAACAACATTTATTGACTCTGGTTTGCTGTGCTGTGATTTTGAAGGAAAAAATCATCAATTTTAGAGAATAAATTATAAAAATGTGAATGTTTGTGAAATGACACTAAGCGTCATTGAGTTTTTTATAACTTTGAGCATACGTGTAGAAAAAATTAGCTTCGGGAACCCTTGGGAACAAAATTTATACAGCTATTTGATACAGCAGTTTTTACCATATATTCTATACCATATAACCAGAACGGGCTAACAATCGGCTTGACTTTTTCACAATGCTAGTCGTCCTTAAGCTGTTGATTTCATTATGGAACGCTTCTTTCTGTACTATTTTATACCACAGGTTTCTTGCTTCATCCATATCCTGCACGTTGATCGAAAATTTCTTCAGTTTGTTCCTTTTTTGGATGCCAAGAATTTTTCTCATCTTCAGATAATAGGCTGTTGATCTTATCAAACGGTTGTAATCTAAAAATCTGCTAATGTCAGGCATATCCATAACATCTTCTTCACAAACATGATGACAGACCAATTCTTCTTCAGCTTCGATTTCCACATGATAGTTCACGGATTCGTTTGATGACATCGTGACACATTCTTGGTTTGGCCATTCACTTTGATTGTGCTTCAAAAACTCTGGACCACTCAGCCATTTAGCGATGTTTGCGAACTTAGAGGATTTTGTAGCGAGGTCAGCAACGTTCAAATGCGATGGTATCCAATTCCACACTCTAGTGTTGTGTCCATTTTCTTTGATTTTTCCTACTCGGGATCCCACGTAAGCGTTCAGTTTTTCCTTCGTACATAGCCAAGCCAGACAAATTTTGGAGTCAGTCCAGAAGAAAGTTGATATTACTTCTACTTCTAGTTCTTCTTGTACCACCATCATCATCTGACTAGACAGAACGCATCCTTGCAACTCTAGCCTGGGAACAGTTTGCGATTTGAGAGGTGTCACTCGTGACTTGGCCACAACTAAAGCAACATGTTTTTTGTCCAAATATCGGTGCACCATGTATATCACGCTAGCAAAGGCTTTGTCACTTGCGTCCGAAAAAGCATGGAGTTCAACACTGTGAAATGACGGAACATCAGGAAAATAATACCTTGGCACTCGAACCTCCGTCAGCTTCGAAGTTTCTTCAAGCCATGCAGTCCATTTCGCAATCAGACCATCAGGTATTTTATCATCCCAGTCAACTTGCAGGCGCCACAAATCTTGCAACAATATCTTCAAATGGATTGTGATTGGACCAAGTACATTTAATGGATCAAAGATACCCATCATAAATTGTAGTAACTGCCGCTTGGTAGGAATATCAACTCCGGAACGGAAAGCTATATCAAGCTTCGGAAAGTCCAAGGGGAAAACGAGTTCATCGGTACCAAGATGCCATTGTTGACCGAGGACACGAACATTCGCACTCGGTTCAGCTCTCATTGATGGATCAAGAGATTCCAGCACTGCATTGGAGTTGGAGACAAATTTTACCAGTTTGAATCCGCCTTGTTTGTGTGCCTCGATAACATTCTTTGCTAGTTCAATTGCTTCTTTTTCGGTGTCAGTTGAATCAAAATAGTCATCAACATAGTGCTGTCTGACTATTGCACGTTCTACTCCAGGAAAACGCTCTTCTAGTTCCTTCGCATTGAAATTCTTTATAAACTGTGCAATCGAAGGAGATGACACAGCACCGAAAATCATAGCCGCCTTCACGTATACTGCAGGAGCTGAAGTACGGTCCATGCCACGCCAGAAGAAACGCTGAGAGTTTTGATCCAGCCATCGAATAAGCACTTGGTGAAACATTTCTTTGATGTCTGCCATGAAAGCGACCTTTTTCTGCCTACCTCTCATCAGTACTCCAGTCAAAGATGGAACGAAATCTGGTCCTTTCAGCAACAAATCATTTAAGGAGAAACGATGAGACTTGGCTTTGGCGTCCATTACCAATCGAAATTTGTTAGCACTCACAACGCTAAAATGCGGCAGATACCAAGTATTGGGTGTTTCACCTAGCTCTTCAGGTTTCAGCTTCCTTGCATAGCCCTTTGCAACGTAATCATCGATCTTCTGACAATACTGCTCGGCAAACTTCGGGTCAGCGTCCATCTTCTTTTCCATAATAGCCAGACGACGAAGTGCTTGAGGCTTGCTGTCTGGGAACGTGAAGTTGTTGTATTTATACACTTGACCAACCTCAAACCGATCTCCACAACGTTTCAGTGTCCGGTTCATGATATCCAAAGCTCTCTCGTCTTCTTCAGACATCTTTGGACCCTGCTGTTGGATGCCAAAATCTTCAACCTTGTAAATCTCCTTTATCAGCTCTGTCAGTTCCAGGTCCTGATCGTTGCTGCAGAGGAAAACGTGAAATTGGTCAGCAATATCCACTGTTGCAGGTTCGATTTCACCATGGATTGTCCAACCAAGATGACAGCGCGTCAATTGCAAACCTCTTGTTGAATACTGCACAGTTTTCAAAGGGACTATTAGACCAGCGTTGTTGGAACCGATCAGCATTTTCGGAGCAGCATTCTGTATGGCGATCAGTTTGTCTTCATCCAGAAGTGGATACAATCTTTTAATCCTTTCAATATCGATGCTTACTCGTGGTAGGTTGATGTTGCTGATAGTCCGTACGTTGTCCATTTCATACCACTTAGCTTGTTCGTTTGGTCCAGCAATATGGAGAGACAGTAGCATTGACTCATCATCCTTATGCGAAATTCCATTCGTCCAGCGGTACGTTACAGGAGATATTGGACCACGTAGTTCCATTTGTTCAGCAAGTTCCGCATCGATCATGGACAGAGAAGATCCTTCGTCGAACAGAGCAAATACGTCCTGGACTGCACCGTTGCTACGAATTCTAACTTTTCCGACACGAAGAAGAGTGTTCACGCTTCTACCGTTTACATGGCAAAGATCTTCGGTAGTTTTCTTCTCGAACTTGCGTACTGGTTTCTTGTATTCCTTATCCGAATGTACCAATTCATGGTGATTCTTGTCACACACCGAACAGGTTCTATCAGATCGGCAGTCACGACGGGAATGGTCTTGCTTCAAACACACATAACATACGTTGCAGGATCTCACAGCAGATCGACGTTGCTCTACGGAAAGTTTAGCAAACTGCTCCCACTTTGCCAGGCTGAAATGATCGTTCGAGTTGCATAAAGGACAATTTCCTCTCTGGTTTGTTTCACGAGTGCTGACGTTCAGAACAGGTGGCTTTGATCTTGTGACCGGCACGAATTGCTGATCCTTGCGA
Source organism: Ochlerotatus camptorhynchus (assembly GCF_037179485.1). Classification (NCBI taxonomy): domain Eukaryota; kingdom Metazoa; phylum Arthropoda; class Insecta; order Diptera; family Culicidae; genus Ochlerotatus; species Ochlerotatus camptorhynchus. The sequence goes on along the minus strand of NW_027040918.1, from coordinate 1,792,778 downwards.
TCCTGTTTGCCAAAGAAATGGGGATTGATACTTGCCAATTGGTTTTCCATTTCATCCTCCAACCAACGCGAAAATGCTTCGAAATCGGCCATCTTGTTCTCTTTTAGCAACAAAGCCTTGTGCCGCACCCACATTTGCTTGCTAAAAACAGGTAGCTTGTCGGCCAAATGGGAGATTAGTTCAGGGTTCATCAGATACATTTCGGTCTTGACATTTTTCAGCGCTACCACAGTTCCGATAACAGTGTTGAAGAATGAACGGAAAGATTCAATATTACCGTCCTTGACAGAATCCAGGTTTCTGAGCAGTTCCATTCTGTTAGCCACCACCCAATCGGGGCGTCCAAAATTTGATTTCAGCATCTTCATTATCAGGCCAACGTTTTCTGGAGCAGACAGCAGAGACTCCACAGTTCTAGGAGCTTTACCTTGCAATGCGATGTTCAATCTCCTGAGATTCTGTCTGTCCGTCAGCTTGCACTCACTGGTGGACGTCTTGAACTCGTTTTCAAAAATTCGCCAGTCCATAATGTTTCCAGAAAACGGCGGTAAATCTCTTACATGTCGACTTTGAAGAGCCTTGAACGCTTGACTGAGAACTTCGTTCATACCGTTACCTGCTACTTCGGGCTGAATATTTTCAGTACGGTGCTCGGAATCTTGCACTGGATACTCGTTTGCATTTACCCAGTCCTGTACACGTTGCACAGAATTACAACTTGAGGCTCCCGAACGGGATCGCAGCTCATTGATTTGAATTGCTCGTTCGCGTTTTTTCTTGATGAATTCTGCCTTTTTCTGTTCTCTATTGAGCTCCAACTCTTTCTGGATGTTGAGAGCCTCCAAACGCTGTTCAGCCAGAATTTTATCCTGCTCTAAAGAGGCACGCAGTTCCTCTTCTTCAAGTTCGTCGACAAGTTCCAATGCTCTAATTTGACTTTGCGCTTTGCTAGCTGCTGACATCCTGCTTCTATGCGATCGTTTGCTAGCGCCACTAACCGAAACGCAACTTCTTAATGATTGTGGGGCCGAATTAACATTACCGGCTTCGTTTTGCTCGTTCCTAACAGAATCAGTGACACGACGAGACTCCTCAGATAACACATTTTGTCTGACCGGAGTACGTTGCATTGTGTCTTTTCGTTCTAGGTTTGGAATTTGGTAATAGAAGTTTTCGAGGTTTTTTGGGACTGTACCTGCGTTACAACGTTTAGGCCGATGCAGGCGTTCTTCCATATAAACTGGAAGTTGTTTTTCGAAGGACCAATGTTTCAGGCGGCTGGTTCGGACTCACGCCGATAGTTCGCTCACCTGAGGACGGGAACGGAATCTTCTTCACACGCTTGGTCTTGAACTCTTGGACACAGTTTCTTATAAAACTGTGTAGATGAATCAAACACACAGTCAAATTAACGGGGTAACAAATTCTTTATTGATCTTCAATTAACAATGGTTGTTAGGGGAATGAAAATTTTATCCGATCTCGCTTCATGGCTTACTGATCTCCAACAAAGACTTTTGACCGTCTTTTTTCAGAACGGCCCCAATGTGCGCTGCAGCGAACAAGTTCGACGTCGACCCGTCCAACGTTCAACGCTGAACGATTATGTGGCTTCGCCTTGTGTTGTTAGGGACCAACTTTCTGATGGCTGTGTTAGGGATGAGCACCTTGTGGTCAAAGAAAATGTATGAGAATTTTTAATGTTTTCATATATTCTTATTTTTAGCTATTTAAATATTTAACATTTATTATGTGTGATATACCACACAAATTTTATAAGACTGAAGAATCAATCGACGTACAAATCATCAAAATCCATTAATTATTCGCCAAATTATTAGCATTTAAAGTCTAACCAATTTTCGTTGCATTTCCCTGGATTGGCACCATTCCCGAAAGACGTAGTCCCACGCCACAAAAAAAAAAAAACTTAATTTCTGTAAAACTCTCATAGGTGTGTAATCAATATTCAATTGCTTTAAGGATGTCTGGTAAAACCCATCCCAATCGAGCGGTTTAAATACATTTCTTTGCTTTGGTACGGATTCGGACAGTTTGTGTGGTGACAGTCGTCGACGTTTTTACTGAAGGGCTTTAATTTTCAAGGGCTACTCTAAACTATCGTTTCAAGAGCCCAAACCTTTATTCAACGAATGATGGGCAGATGAGTTTGACAGCAACTCAAATAAGTCCGCATATTCAACCCGTAATACCGAACTTAGGTACTTTACCAGTATTGAGGCCGGTACATTCAACTACACTCATCAATTATGTGTATTAATTCTTCGACATAATTAACAGTAAGTGAATTTGATTAGCATCATAGGAGAAGATTATACCTGCAGCAAATGACCAATTCCATGTTCATGCCGCACTTTCGAAGCATCCCTCTTCACGTGGAAAGAGATCTATTCGTTGAGCTTTAATACCATCTCTGGGCCGGGCGGGAGCTTCTGGAATGCACTTCTGAGCTGAACAAGTAGCTGCAGTTGCAAAGCACACAGACCTTGATGCCCCACCGCTCCTGGCGACAGCTTGTTGTTATACGAGAAGCGCCTCTGTTCAGTGGAACAATGGGATGACGCAAAATCCAACCACCACTGCATACACATGCACCTCAATTACTCGAATATGTCAAAACAATGGAGGAATATGATAAATAAGGCGTCTTACCATTGTTGTTGTTGTTGTTGTGGATACACTTGGGAAGCTGGATTCCGCATCTATATTCAAAAGGCAAGCCGCTGCTCAATTGTGAGGCATACCGAGACTGGAATCGTTTGTGAGCTCTCTGGATGTTGAATGCTGGGACTGTTGCTTCCCGGTTCTTTCCAACTTCCAGGATTGGAGTGCATCGCGTGCTCCGCAACTTATTCGTATGGAAATACGTGCACACACATCCGCACACAAACCGTACTTAGTAAGGGGTATTACCATGAGAGTGCTTTCATAAATTTGAATAAATAATATTAAATGCAGCTTAGGGATATGTGGAAGACGAACAAGCAGCAAACCAGCCGCCGTCGCATATAGATTGTGGCTGATAATATAATAGTATTGACGCTATAGTCCTGCACTGAAAACGGGCCGTGTGGAGCCGATTAAACTGCCAGAGTATAAACACGAGCGCATATGCGGCATTAATGGGAAATAATGAGTCCGACAATGTGGATGGCGGCGCTGGCTGATGACGACAACCGCCGCTGTCGGAGCCGTGCTGCTGATGGGAAAATACCGCAATTCGAATGCACCGGAACGTGGCACCGTTAATTTGAGAAGGAATTAACGTCCGATGGGATGCGACGACGACGACGACGACGACGACGATGGGATGAAAGGGGATTTTCGACAGGCCACCACCGGTAGATGAGTAAACGCTTGCGTGATGATGAACGTATCAAAATGGCTTTTGGATTAGTAAATAATTTCCGCAGGTTACGAGCGATGAGTATAATTTGCTGCACATTGTGGAGTCAACAGAATTAGCTGCGAAAATGTTGGTGGAGCTTTTGTGTTGAATGGCAAATCCGAGTACAAAGGTGAACTATTAACTGAGCTCCATCTGAGCGAGTGTAGAATAGATTGTAGTTCCGAATAGGATGATTTAGGTATGAAAGGAGGGATTTCGGTATTTTGAACTGATTCTTAGCCTGAAGCTTAAAGTTTAGTTTAAACTCACTTAAAGCTTTCTACATTGTACGAAAGCACAGAACGGAAGGCTCCCGATTGTTATTGCAATACGAAAGATCAAATGTATATGCACAAATATAAGAATTTCAAAGACTACAGGAAGCCATATAACTATTATTCTGAAAAAAGGGACAATTATGAAAAATGAATATAGATTCATTTCCGGGCGTTGGCGCTGCTCCACGCTCGGTGTCTTGTTGCTGCGCTTCTATGCCTACTACGGCACTCAGCAGGTCATCGTGCTTGAGTTTGAAATTTATTGAATTCCTCGTATTCCACTCTGAAGTACGATGGCGACGACCGTGGCGGAACCCATAAAATAAATCCCGGTACCCGGTGAGAACCGGAAAGGGAAGAGGAAAAATGAGCAAGCGAAAAATTGGTCCTGCTCGGCTACCACCGTTCGCGTTCGCGATTGGCTGCTGCCGCCGGTAGGATACGTGACAATGCCGCTTTTACCTATTATTCTGCTCTACTCTGCAAAGTCATTTTAGTTGTTGTTGTTGTTGTTGCCCGCCTCATAATTGATGGTATTGTGTTCGTTTGATTTTTTACCCCCGTTGCCGCCTCCCAATCTATTTCATTTTGTTTCCAGAGTTTTCCGGTTCAAAGTATACTAGGTCCGGAGTGAGTGGTGGAAGTGTTGTGACCTGAACGACCAACTCAACAACTCGCGCTGGTTACCATGGAAATTGATTTGTTGCCGGGTTTTCCCTTGGAACACAATTTGTATTTGCTGTGGAACGGTGAAAAAATATTTTGAAAGCAACCACAATGGAACAGTGCTGCTGGTTGGCGGAAGTGGAATCTAATTAATGCGAGAATATTGTTAGAGCAAATCAGTTTCCCAGTGAAAATCGGATTATAGAACAAATGGCATTCATTGTTTGAACACAATAGCAAGAAAAAGAGGCGCTGAATTGTGATGGAAAATAATTTACGGAGCACGAATGGGTACACCATCCATTTAGGCGATGTCTAAATTGTTGGGTTAAATTTAGCTTGTAGTTAAGAGTGCCAGAAAAAAATGTGTATATTAACCCTGCTATCCGAGAGTGGTTAATTTTGACAGACAATATCGTTTCTGAGGTTGATCGGCCCCTATCACGAATAATTATCATTTTTGAACATTATCGAAGACTCGCTCTGGGTAGGTTTTCCTTTCAGGCCAGATACCTGATGAGTGGAAAGAAGGGTTGGTTATACCTATTCCCAAACCTGGGAAGGATAGAACCCAAACGGATGGTTATCGACCGATAGCTGAGCTGCATGGGAAAACACTCGAACGGATGGTTAATCGTCGTCTGTCAACAGAGCTGGAGATGCAAGGACGGATCCACCCACAGCAATACGCATTTCGATGTGGCTATGGATCGGAGAAGTTCTTCTCTGAGCTCAATCATTTATTGGACAATGCCTCGTTGGAAGCTTTGCATGTAGATGTAGTGTCCCTCGATTTTGTCCAAGGTATATGATATGACATGGAAGCTTCCTATCTTGACTTCCCTCAAGAAGTGGGACTTCCAAGGATGTATGTTTAGTTTGAACGCTGGCGCAACCTCTAGCCCGAAGTTGCTGGACAATGGCATCCCGCAAGGGTCTGTCACCTCGGTTACACTGTTTATCATTGCGATGAACTCAGTGTTTGAACGCATTCCCAAGGAAGTACACATTATTGTGTACGCCGATGATATTACCCTCATCGTGTTTGGTACATACGGTAGGGTCCCAAGTAACCAAAAGTTTTGATAAAAGGCTATTTGTGGCTTAAGCAGCTTGGTTTGTTGGTCTATAGAATTCCAAGCAGCCTCATGTTTAAGCCGTTATAAGAACTTGAAAGTTCCGGTATCATAATTGAAGAGCATTCTAAGCAGCTTCTGGCGGAACTTGAACGGAACTTTTAGAAAATATTAAAAAAGGTTTTTGTCCTCTACACCAATTCTATATTTAGTTCTCATTTTTATGAAAGTTATTTCTAAAGGCAGGTTTTAATGTGTATAGATTAGTCAGCATTAGTAGTGGAGAATTGGAGCTGTTTGAAGAATTAAAACCCAGTCCTTCTGCGTGAGAGTTCCAGCACGAACCACTGCGTCATCTGAGATATAATAAAGTGAGCTGATGTCCCGCCTACTGTTGGAGTTTTCAGTCCAGCTGACTGACTTGAATGCGAAGAACAACACCTTGATGAATTTTGAATTGATGTTTGCCCGCATGGTATTCCAACACATTTGAGGCGCAGTGGTTAGTGTTCGTAGATCGCATGCCAAAAACACGGGTTCGAATCCAGGAAATCACATTTTAATTTTTTTTATGTTTGGATAGAATGTTAATGCACTGCATAAATATATTGTGATTTATTCGGGTCACTGATCATTTCATAATTATGTACATTAAATTTTGTTACTAATAAAGACTTGTGCTTCATGTGGCTTGAGAGTTTTGTCAGAACTTTATTTGAACTTTATGGAACTTGAAAGTTCTGTCGGGACTTTATTCGAACTTTATGGAACTTGAAAGTTCTGTCGGCACTTTATTTGAACTTTATGGAACTTGAAAGTTCTGTCGGGATTTTATTCGAACTTTATGGCACTTGAAAGTTCTGTCGGAACTTTATTTGAACTATATGGAACTTGAAAGTTCTGTCGAAACTTTTTTCGAACTTTGTGGAACTTGAAAGTTCTGTCGAAACTTTATTTGAACTATATGGAACTTGAAAGATCTGTCGAAACTTTATTTGAACTTTATGGAGCTTGAAAGTTCTGTCGGAACTTTATTCGAACTTTATGGAACTTGAAAGTTCTGTCGGAACTTTATTTGAACTATATGGAACTTGAAAGTTCTGTCAGAACTTTATTCGAACTTTATGGAACTTGAAAGTTCTGTCGGAACTTTATTTGAACTATATGGAACTTGAAAGCTCTGTCGGAACTTTATTCGAACTTTATGGAACTTGAAAGTGATTTTAATCGTTGAATGCGGAACTTTTGGTTACTTGGGGTGGTTAGGCATAAAATGCAGGATGCAGTGCATTTTGTCGTTGACTAGGTAGATAGTGTTGGGTTTGTGATTTCCCCCGAGAAGTCCAAACTGTCTGCCATTCGTTAGTATCGGTGAGCATGCGGTCAAGGATATGTGCGAGATGAAACTGCTTGGTGTGACTATTGAAAACAAACTCTGATTTGTTAGGCAAGCCTTTGCGGAGCGGAACTGTGGAGCAAGGGTGGTGTCTCCCTGCTTAAGATTCTGGAACCTCACTACAATGAGGCGTACAGAATTTGTAGTGGAGCGCTGAGGTCTTCACCAATAGCTTCCCTATTGGTGAATGTTGTCTAGCCACTAAGGCGCTGAGGTTGTTGGAAAGGGATCCCATCCTCAATGACAGGCCCACGGTTGCTAGGGCGAGAAGATGGTGGAGCGACTTGACGGGAGTAGATTTTCCCACGTTAGCCCAGTGAGTTAGGCTGTGGCAACGGGCATGGGATGCTACTGCCCCGAAAGTCGACTGGAGGGTTAAAGCTATATGTGGGGTGGGGGCCAGCTCTGGTGTGGCGAAAGCTGCATTCAGGGAGGTTGCTGCATCATACGAGAGAAGGCCCATGCTATTTACGTATGGTTCTTTGATCGACGAGGAAGTTGGTTATGGGGTGTCTGGGGAGGCCATAAGCCGCTGCGGCCGGTTACCCGGTCTCTGTGGTATCTTCTCAGCTTAGGCCTATGCTCTCCTGCAAGCTTGTGGGCTAGCAAACGGATCTCAGGCCGTTGTATTCTCTGACTCAGCGAGTTGTCTTTCTGCCCTTGTGCATGGGCAGGTTGGACACCCGTGATTGTTGGGGGTGCAGCGGTACGCTAACATAACCTTTATATGGGTACCTGGGTACGCAGGTATTCCAGGGAATGAGGCTGCTGATAGACTAGCTAACTAGGGTCGTCTTGCTCAGCTAGAGGTCACTTCGGTGCCCTATAGTGACGCTACCCGGTGGGTGAAGCAGACCTCGCGATACGCATGGAATGTACCTTGGCATAACAACCGTAGAACACTACACAAGAGTGGAAAGATGTACCCAATACTCGCGATCAGAAAGTTCTGACTCGGCTGAGGATTGGTCATACACGGCTCACTCATGGACCTCGTTTTAGCGGCAGTGGGGCCTACTGCCAGGTTTGCGGTGCGGTGTTAGATATAAATTATCTATTGGTGGAGTGCCCGGCTCGAGCACAATTGAGGGAAGAAATGGGTGTCGTTGGTTCAATTCGTGAAGTATTGTACAACGACAGGGGTACAGAACAGACTGTACTCAATTTCTTGCGGGTGGTTGACTTATACGACATAATATAACAATAATTGGGTGAAGTGGCATTGGAAAGAAAATGACTTGTATAGTCACATCACTTCTTTTTGACAAGAGGGTAGTCTTGAAAGTCCTAAAGACAATGGTGTGTGAGGTTAAGCGACAACGGGGAGTTATTGATGCTCGGAATGGTTGATGCCTTATGCCGTCTCGAATGAACTTTATTGTCCTCTACCAGGGGAACAGTTTAAAGAGACGTTAATATATTTAAGCACAGCTTAAGCTCTGGGTAGCCTAATTTCAGAAGTTTTCCCATTTTCGTAATTTTTCTAGACTCAAGTGTTCAAGCTGCAAAAGTTTCAACATTTGAGGCTTCTAAGACTTGTGGCAGGTCCTAGAGCTCCAAGATATCAAGAGTCCTTAAGTGGTGGAACTTTTCAAACTGGAAGTTTGCAAATACTCTCAGACAACCGGAATCTCTAGGAGTTTCAAAAGGTTCCAAGAGTTTTTGATTTGCCTGAATTTTAACCTTCCAGCGCCCATAGCCAGATCTACTTTATTCACAAAACCTCCAAGCAATTGTCATCAGAGTTGTTAAAAGACAATTGACACCGTCTTCAACCAGAGGTTCCACAGACTGCATACTTAACACTAGACAACTGACAACACACCACATCCGTAGGAAATTTTTCAGGTTGTGAAAAGTTACACCGCCTGTAGCGGTAATCGAACTCTCACTTTGTGCAGGTTATTGCACTATTCAATATCCAAACAGCCCAACATGCTTTTCTTCTGCAAGAAATCCCTCCACTATTGATTTGGTCTTAACTGATTCATGTCATCTTTGTAGCCAATTGGTTACCCATGCTGACTTCGGTTCTGATCACCTTCCAGTAACTTTTGAAATATCCTAAGAAATAATTTCTAATCTCAACAGCTCTACTTTCAATTACCATAGAGCTGATTGGGAGCAGTATCGAACATTTATGGAATATAACTTCGATCCAAACATTCCTTTGCAAACCAAAGATGAAATTAATTATGCTCTTGAATCTCTGACTACTTCTATAGTTGAAGCAAGAGCTGCCTCAGTACCAAAATGCGAGGTTAAATTCGATTCAATTATAATAGACGACGATCTTCAGCTCTTGATCCGTCTTAAAAATGTCCCTAGGAGACAATATCAAAGAACACGCGATCCTGCCATGAAGGTTATCTGGCGGGATTTGCAAAAACAAATTAAAAAGCGATTCTCTGCCCTGAGGAACAAAACTTTTGAAAATAATATTTCTAAATTAGACCCGAGTTCCAAACCCTTTTGGAAACTCACAAAAATTTTGAAAAAACCTCAAAAGCCTATTCCAGCGCTTAAAGAAGGTGGTCAAATTTTGATCACAAATTTGGAAAAAGCTCAGAAACTTGCTAAGCAATTCGAGAGTTCCCATAATTTCAGTTTGGGTCTTACTAGTCCTATTGAGAATCAGGTTGCTCGGGATTTTCTGAATATTTTCTCTCGGGAAAATATTTTTGATGATTCTTGGGGGACTGATTTGGACGAAGTAAGGTCTATAACTAAACAGTTTCAAAATATGAAAGCTCCAGGTGATGATAGAATTTTCTATATCCTCATCAAAAAACTCCCAGAGAGCTCCTTGTCTTTCTTGGTAAAATTATTTAACAGATGTTTCGATTTGGCATACTTTCCTGATAAATGGAAAAATGCAAAAGTTGTTCCAATTTTGAAGCCGGATAAAAATCCAGCTGAAGCTTCTAGCTACCGCCCAATAAGTTTGCTTTGTTCAATAAGTAAACTTTTTGAAAAGATAATTTTGAATAGAATGATGCTTCACATCAATACGAACTCAATTTTTGCAGATGAGCAGTTTGGATTTCGCCATGGGCATTCAACTACTCATCAACTCTTAAGAGTTACCAATTTAATTCGTTCAAACAAATCGGAAGGCCACTCAACTGGAGTTGCTCTTCTAGACATAGAAAAAGCATTCGACAGTGTTTGGCATGAAGGTTTGATTGCTAAATTGAAAAAGTTTAATTTTCCACTTTATATTATGAAATTAGTTCAAAATTATTTAACTGACAGAACTCTGCAGGTAAATTATCAAAATTCCAAATCTAATCGACTAGCTGTTAGAGCAGGAGTTCTTCAGGGTAGCATTCTTGGGCCTATATTGTATAACATTTTCACTTCGGACCTCCCTGATTTGCCTCAGGGTTGCCACAAATCTTTGTTCGCTGATGACACAGGCATTTCCGCTAAAGGAAGAAGTCTTCGTGTTATTTGCAGCAGACTGCAGAAAAGTTTAGATATTTTCTCTTCTTATTTACAAAAATGGAAGATTTCTCCCAACGCTTCCAAAACTCAACTTATAATATTTCCACATAAGCCCAGAGCTTCCTTTTTGAAACCTAGTAGTAGTCACATAGTCACTATGAACGGAGATCCAATTTCCTGGTCAAACCAAGTGAAATATCTTGGATTAGTTCTTGACCAAAAATTAACTTTTAAAGATCACATTGAGGGCATTCAAGCCAAATGTAACAAATATATAAAATGTTTGTATCCTCTTATAAACAGGAAATCCAAACTTTGCCTGACGAATAAACTTCTAATATTTAAACAAGTTTTTAGACCGGCCATGCTTTACGCTGTGCCAATATGGTCTTGTTGTTGCACTACCAGGAAAAAAGCACTTCAAAGGATTCAGAACAAAATTCTGAAAATGATTTTGAAGTTGCCTCCCTGGTACAGTACAACCGAAGTACATAGAATTTCGAATGTTGAGACTTTAGCACAAATGTCCAACAAAATAATTAATAATTTCCCTTTATACTAGTTATAGTTTTAGTTTTTAGTTTTAAGATATCAATTGTTATACTGACAGGCAGGTTTTAAAAAAAACCTGTTTAAAATACTGAATTGCCAAGACATGAACAATGTAAAAACCACTTAGATATATATCATAACAATTAAGGCTGGTACGTTACTGCAGTAACTGGAGCACCTAGGTTAAAAATGAAATGTAATTTAGTTTGAATTTGGAACAAATAAAGAGTTAAAAAAAAAACCCTCACTTTGTGGTCCTCACAATACGCATGAACGTTGGGTGACGCCGCACGACCACGTTGATATATGGAACTCTAATCAGAAGTAACATGAAATTCTCCTTTGGTTTCACAAGGAATTCGCCTCACACTTCACTGTAAACTATTTTCAGAATCACCCTAAAATTCTGAATTCTAGGGCAATTCAGAATTCTAAAGTACCAACAGACTGCTAACGTAACTCAATATTCACAGGTACTTTAAAAACATGCTAAAAATTATCACAGTCACAGGTGCTGGGGTTGAAACAGTTGACGTTTTTTATTACACTCGCTTCGTTGTCGAGCCCGACAGTCTGTTTTTATTCGTATACTTATGCTCTACCGTCGTCTCTCTCACACAAAACAACTGGTAGAATAACATTCAAGCAAAAAAAAAAATCAAATAACTATCATATGACATGAGTGATTTCGTTCTAATTGCTCAATTTGGTGTAAATTAAAACATTTCTGATCAGAAATTTTATTCCTAGGACAGCTTTGCTTGCTATTTTCAGAATTCACACAAGCACAACATCAGCGATGTAATGAGCGACAGTGTGATATGACAGAGCCTGTCGTATGACATTTGAGTTTGGTACTGTACTATGATAGCTCTTTTTGCAAGTGTCGGAGGCAAGAGCAGTCGATTATCAAAGAAATTGTGTCGACTACCGTGACCGCTTACAAGACTGCACAGGTGGCATTTGTTTTGTTTTGCCTGTCAAAACTCCAATTCTTAAGGTGAATCGCTGTGACATACTTATTACCGGAACCACTTCGAAACTTTAAGAGCACAAATTTCAAGTCCTGCGACACGTGCAACATTCAAATTGTTACTCCACGTTTACTGCACTGCAGCCATACATGAAGTTGCAACTTCAGGTGAAGTGGGGCACCGATTTCCAAGATTTGTGTAATTGAAAATTTGAAGTGGAAGCACCGACAAACCGACATGAAACTTAAACTTAACTCTTGATTGAGAATCCATAACGGCCGATTCAAATGTGCAGCGATCCCATCAGTCTAAACCATAGAAATGTTTCATCTAGATAAAAATAATTTGTCCAAAATAGATTAGACACGAGCCAACTCATAAATTTTGTACGCGTGTTCGTTGCTAGGATAAATATTTTCCGCGTCAGTTGTCAGTTTTGCGCTTTGATATGAAATTTCTTTGTAATTTGTATGATCATTCATGTCGGTTTGTCGATGGTGGAAGTGCATGTGTAGCGTACGTGACGTTCATTTGTGGACTCTACAAGGAATCACCTTAACTAAACTTGATGCGACTAGTTGCAAATGAAGGCTATTCTAATCTACTCTTATTTGATCTGAGTCCAGATTGCCTCCCTTAGGTAAAGGCGCAGCTACAAAGCAAGACCATGCTGGAGGTGGCTGGGTTTGATTCCCGGTCCGGTCTAGGAATTTTTCGGGTTGGAAAATTTCTCGACTTCCCTGGGCATAGGAGTATGATTGGACTTGCCACACAATTATACCAATGCAAAAATGGTACAGGCATCGAAAGCTCTCAATTAATCATGTTTTGTTGTTTTTGACATCATCCACATCCAGAGGGCCAGTCACTTCGAATGTATGGGAATGGTAGGAAACCATTTGGAAATGCAAGGAAATTTTCAGTTTTTATTCATTATCGTCTTTATGGGCAGTTTTAGATGCACAAAAATTGCACGAGTACATTACTATGGTGATAAGGTAAACATCCGTTTATTTGTTTCCTTCTGTAAAAGCATGTTTAGTCACAAATCGTGGATTTTCTGATATTCTCCATACTGCAAAAATGATTTACCTACCACTGAAGGGGCGACATCTCTCGGATCTTCAGTATAGCTACTACTGAAATCATATAATTAATTAATAACTGTGGAAGTGCATCTAGAACACTAAGTTGAGAGCACGCAATAAGCTAATATGCGATATGCAATAAGCTTGAAATGCGAAGAAGAAGAAGAAGAAGATTGAATTCTTGTGGCCACCGGAAATCTGCAAAAAAGTAAATTTTCTTTCTTTAAATCTCGCGTAATTTTTCAATAGGACCAATGTCCAATGAAAATCGATGTTGAAGTTCGAAAGACTATTATTTTAATTGTTTAGAAACAATACATTTTTCAAAACTATTTTTACCGTAGTCAGTGAATAATAACGTTGAAAATTATTTAGCTTTGAATTTCATGCTACAAAATAGAAAAAAACACAGAGGACGTTTTGACTACTCAAGTCATGATACATTGGATGATTTTTCTCAATGACATAATCAATGACAATTCCCTTTCACAGATTTCAGAATAGAGTACCTAAGATCCAAAAAACTGACTGATACCCTTACTTATATAACCCTAGATTGGTTTTCCATGCCGCGCCGGCAGAAATGAGCACCAATCATGTTAGGAAGTCCAAATGTCCGAAGTTACAATCAAGTACCTATCATCTCAAACTGTACATTGGACAATTTTTGACCTTTGATTATCTTAAGTAAATTAAAGTAAAATTGAAGGGGTGCCTTTGTAGCACATACAAAGGTAGAAAAGCAACACACTAATCCAGTCAGTAAGGTTTTACTGGGGGTTTTGAATTGCGGAACAGTTCGGTAAAAGTAAATTCAATAATGATAATTTTCATCCCAAACTTGTGCAGATTTAGTTCTGTTGACCCCATTCAATGATAGACAATAAAATAGGTCAATTTCATCGATTCCTTACGGATAACGGTCATTTGAACTCTTACCGACTTTTCCAGCAATTCATAAACCCAATTTAAAAATCCTGACTCCTGTAAAATAATCTAAGCGTGAATGGTTTGTATCGATTAACTCGATTTGTTTACATTTGTTACTCAGGACCTTTTGAATAGTCGCGCGAGAATTGTAACAGGAATGTCAAATTACTTAATGATTTTAACTGAACTTCATTTGCATAGTGTTCAGAAGTGCTTGAAATGTTGCAGCCATCTAGAACAATGGGGCACAGTATGTTCCGGATAATCCGAATTTTTCAAAATATTAAAACAAATTGAATTTTACGTCTCAGAATTCCATGAAAGTTTGCTCAATTGTTCGCTAGGGGATCACGCCTAATTTTTCAAAATGGCGTATGTAGTAGATAGAGTTAGTTCGGAATAGAAATGAGTAGAATCAAGTGAGCGTGATGCGTAATACACCTGTAGTAGATAAATTTACTGTGGAATAGAAATGAGTAGAATCCAATAAGCGTAAAGCGTGATAGACCGTATGTAAACGGGTTCTGATTGGTTCGGGAATTTTGATACAGCTAGAAGTATAAATATGAAGTTTAAGCTCGTTGACGGCATTCTTATGACGGGCTGCGGAAAGAGCGGACGACCAGCAAAGGACCACCAGTAGAAGGGATAGCGGCACCAGTGGACCAACAGAGGGAGCAGCAGATTCGTGGAACCGGGACTGAGGCTGGAAACCTCGGTTCGGATCCTACATCGGATGCTGGAAACCTCGGTCCAGTCACGACAATGGCGCAACTCGGTAAGTTAGAACCATCTTATTTCTTGCGAGGATACTACTGGCGCTCCCTGAGAGGGCAGCTGAAATTTCCCTGAAAGGGTAGATGAAATTCTCCCGAGAGGGTAGAAGAAATTCCTCCGAGAAGGTAGAAGAAATTTCTCCGAGAAGGTAGAATAAATCCCTCCGAGAAGGTAGAAGAAATTCCTCCGAGAAGGTAGAAGAAATTCTTCCGAAAAGGTAGAAGAAATTCCCCTGAGAAGGTAGAAGAAATTCCTCCGAAAAGGTAGAAGAAATCCTCCGATAAGGTAGAAGAAATTCCCCCGAGAGGGTAAATAAAATTCCCCCGAAAGGGTAGAAGAAATACCCCCGAGAGGGTAGATGAAATTCCCCCGAGAGGGTAGATCAAATTCCCCCGAGAGGGTAGAAGAAATTCCTCCGAGAGGGTAGAAAAAATACCCCCCAGAGGGTAAATGAAATTCCCCCAAGAGGGTAGAAGAAATAACCCCGAAAGGGTAGATGAAATTCCCCCGAGAGGGTAGAAGAAATTCCTCCGAGAAGGTAGAAGAAATCCTCCGATAAGGTAGAAAAAATTCCTCCGAGAGGGTAGAAGAAGTACTCCCGAGAGAGTAGATGAAATTCCCCTGAAAAGCTAGAAGAAATACCCCCGAGAGGGTAGATGAAATTCCCTCGAGAAAGTAGAACAAATTTCTTCGAGAAGGTAGAAGAAATCCTCCGATAAGGTAGAAGAAATTCCTCCGAGAGGGTAGAAGAAGTACTCCCGAGCGGGTAGATGAAATTCCCCTGAGCAGGTAGAAGAAATTTCCCTGAGAAGGTAGAAGAAATTCCTCCGAGAAGATAGAAGAAATTCCCCAGAGCAGGTAGAAGAAATTCCCCTGAGAAGGTAGAAGAAATTCCTCCGAGAGGGTAGAACAAATACCCACAAGAGGGTTGATACAATGCCCGAGAGGGTTAATAGATTGCCCTCGATCCTTAATTAAGGAGAGTAGGAGAGGGGAAGAATGTAGTAGATAGAGTTAGTTCGGAATAGAAATGAGTAGAATCAAGTGAGTGTGAAGCGTAATAGACCTGTAGTAGATAGATTTAGTGTGGAATAGAAATGAGTAGAATCGAATAAACGTGAAGCGTGATAGACCGTATGTAAACGGGTTCTGATTGGTTCGGGAATTTTGATACAGCTAGAAGTATAAATATGAAGTACCTAAGCTCGTTGATGGCTTTTTTTATGACGGACTACGGAAAGAGCGACCAGCAAAGGATAACCAGCAGAAGCGATAGCGGCACTAGCGGACCAACAGAGGGAGCAGCAGATTCGTGGAACCGTGACTGAGGCTGGAAACCTCGGTCCAGTCACGACAGCGTAATTGATATTTTGCAATAAACCATTGCACGAAAACGGCTCATCCAATCGAAATGACGTCTGAGACAAAATTGTAGGCAACTGGATTACCATTTCAGAAATTAAAAAAAAAGTGTCAAAACTTCAAATGTCAAGGGGTGTTCAACTCTGCACATCCCAATCTGTGCTCAGTACTTTATCTGTGCCAAAAGCTAGGTCAAGCGTAGTGCCGAACGTGCCCAAGTGTGGCAATTAAGGTATCATTCTCAGTAACCCATGAGTTTGGCAACCCTGCACTTATGACTTTTGAGATTGTGTATTTGTAGTCAAGGACGGAAAAAAAAGTTAAGGGTTTTGTCCAAAGCACGACCGCATTGTCGACGTAGAACTAAGCGATTGTTTTTGATGCTCCATTCACTTATATATTAATAACAAAATAAATGATTTAGAAACTTCACTCCAAAATGAACAATTCATTATTCAATTTTTGAAATTGGGCGGTTATTGAATAAATCCAAAAATTAAGATTACCTTTGACCGCTTTCTTGTTGGCTTGACACATTCGAACGCGTTCAGCAACGGTCCGCGTCTGTTTCGCAGGTTTCCCTGCCTCCTGGTCTCTCACGCGCTTCCGATAATCGCGGAGATATTTACAGAGAATGCTACAATGCATAATCACGATGGTGTTTCAATATGATGTCTGTGTTTGGGAAACAATCACAAAATGAAATTTTGATTGCCTTTCATTTTGCACACACCATTAAGCTACACAGACTCCTCCCATCAAGAGTAGTTGGCCAATGTCAATACATTGAAAGCAAAGGACAGTTAACGAGTTATTAACGAAAGATGAAGATAATCGATCGAAATCACTTGCACCCCTGATTTCAAGTTTGGTTACAAGATAACAACTCTGGAGAGCATTTTGTGTGGTCGTGTGGTTCTGAATATGACAAACAGGCACATATATATACATATATTCTATTCCAACTCTTGACTGTAATAAGCTTGTTGGCCCTGAAAAGGGCCGTATTGTTGCCAAAGCTGGTGATGATTTAACCTCTGAAATCGTACAGAGTTTGTCTTTCCCTTCAAAGCGCAGACGACATCCATGGCCACTTACGCTTGGCGTGTTCAGAGTAGGTGACAGCATCACGGATCACATTTTGCAGGAACACTTTCTCGTAGATAAGACTGGAGCTACGTTTGACACCGCCACGGCGAACCAGACGACGGATGGCGGTTATCACGAAGAACCTTGCGATGACGCTTGGCGCCTTCTTTACCAAGACCTTTTTCTCCTTTGCCACGACCAGTCATTGTTGCTTTTTAGGTAGAAGAGTGGACTACCTAACCTGCCACCACTTTCCTACTGCTGCTATTGCTGCTTCTACTGCCTGTTCACAACGCCGTCCAAAGCGAAAATTAGTTGAGACTAGACTCCTTGCCGTGCGGATCTATTTGCTTTTTGCTGAAGGAAGTGTTACTACTACCTAAAGCTACAACAAATTTTAACAGCACTTTTCAGTGCTCAACCTGTAAAAATTTTCTACCTTGTTCAACTCTTATTCCTCTTCGATCCTTGTTTGGACCCTACCCGAGGTAATCCTTCTTGGATATCGATTTGGAAAATTCCTCTTCGATCCTTCAGATTCTTATAGTAATCTGCTTGGAAGTCGATTTGGATAAAAATTTACTGCCGCCATGGCGCCTAAACGCAAAAGAAAGGGGCAAACTCTTGACCCCCCTTCTGATGAAATTAATTTGAGTAATCAATTTGATTTGCTCACGGATGATGAGAATGATCCATCATCCAAGAAAAATTCTAGTAAACTTTCCCGGCTTAATGCCAAGAAGGAAAAGATTCCCCCTATTGTGATAACCACTACCGATTTCCATGCTCTTCGCATGGAACTTTTGAATTTCGTGAAAGTTAAGTTTTCACTACAAATTGGACGTCGGGGTGAATGCCGTGTATTGGCTGAAACCTTGGACGGATTTAAATGTCTTCTCAAGTATCTTACTGAGAAGAAGCACAAATTTTTTACTTACGACACCAAAACTGAACGTGTGTTCAAGGTTGTCATGAAAGGACTGCCCAGTGGTGAATCCCTGGATCAGATCAAAGATGAACTGGCAAAATTACTTGGAGTTGTGCCACTCCAAGTAATCAAAATGAAAATGAAATCCCGTCCTGGCGATTCGCGCAACGGGATTTCTAATGATTTTTATTTAGTTCACTTCAAGTCTAGTGAACTAAACAACCTTAAGGCCTTAGAAAAAGCTAGCCTTATGCTCCATGTCCGAGTGAAGTGGGAACACTTCAGGAAGACTGGAGGAAATTTCCAAAACCTCACCCAGTGCCGTAAGTGCCAGGGATGGGGTCACGGAACTAAAAATTGCTACATGCCAGCTAAATGCATGAATTGTGGTGATTCCTCTCACGCAAAGGACGACTGTCCTGTGAAGGAAGATCCTAAGAAATTTAAATGTTCAAATTGTGGTGAAAACCACAAATCCAATTTTTGGGAATGTAAGACTCGCAAAGCGATCCTACAATCTCGTTCTAACCGTCAGGTAGGAAACGCTCCACGTTTCCGACCAGGTACAAATTCCTCTGCTGTTAACAACGGTCAGCGAGGAACAAATTCTACATTCGTACCCGTAGGTACAAATATCTCCCCTGCTTCAAATGTTTCATCTGTACCTACTCCCCTCGCTGCTAACAATGTTCAGCGAGTTAATGGAGCTACCTATGCTGCTATTGCAGCGGGTAGAAATCAAAATACTAACCAACGTTCTAACGGAAATTTTGACAATTTTGACTTAGGAAGCATTACTGCCCCCAAAATGGAATTTTTACAGAATTCATTAATTGACATGATTTCTGATATGCTTAAATCTAACTCCATGTTTGATGCTATTCAAACTGGAGTAAAATTTGCAAATAATATTGTCATGACTTTAAAATTCAGTAATGGATTTTAAAGCATTAAATATTGTAAATTGGAATGCTCGATCTCTTAAAGATAATGAAGACGAGCTATTTAACTTTTTAAGAGTTCATAACGTGCATATTGCCGTTATAACTGAAACGTTCCTTAAACCTGCCCATAAGGTTAAGAAGGACGCAAACTACTTGATTTATAGAAATGATCGTCTTGATGGACCCTGTGGTGGCGTTGCCATCATTATTCATAGACAAATCAAACATAAAATTCTTTCTTCATTTGAAACCAAAGTTTTTGAAACTTTGGGGGTTTCTGTTGAAACAAAATTTGGACAACTTACGTTTATAGCTGCCTATTTGCCATTCCAATGCGTAGGCCAGCAAAAGAATTTTCTCAAGGGTGACCTCCAGAAACTTACCCGTCATAGGTCTAAATTCTTCATTATTGGTGATTTTAATGCAAAACACCGCTCATGGAATAATGCTCAAAGCAATTCCAATGGTAATATTCTGTTTGATGATTGTTCTGCAGGTTATTACACTATTCAATATCCAAACAGCCCAACATGCTTTTCTTCTGCAAGAAATCCCTCCACTATTGATTTGGTCTTAACTGATTCATGTCAACTTTGTAGCCAATTGGTTACCCATGCTGACTTCGGTTCTGATCACCTTCCAGTAACTTTTGAAATATCCCAAGAAATAATTTGTAATCCCAACAGCTCTACTTTCAATTACCATAGGGCTGATTGGGAGCAATATCGAACATTTATGGAATATAACTTCGATCCAAACATTCCTTTGCAAACCAAAGATGAAATTAATTATGCTCTTGAATCTCTGACTACTTCTATAGTTGAAGCAAGAGCTGCCTCAGTACCAAAATGCGAGGTTAAATTCGATTCAATTATAATAGACGATGATCTTCAGCTCTTGATCCGTCTTAAAAATGTCCGTAGGAGACAATATCAAAGAACACGCGATCCTGCCATGAAAGTTATCTGGCGGGATTTGCAAAAACAAATTAAAAAGCGATTCTCTGCCCTGAGGAACAAAACTTTTGAAAATAATATTTCTAAATTAGACCCGAGTTCCAAACCCTTTTGGAAACTCACAAAAATTTTGAAAAAACCTCAAAAGCCTATTCCAGCGCTTAAAGAAGGTGGTAAAATTTTGATCACAAATTTGGAAAAAGCTCAGAAACTTGCTAAGCAATTCGAGAGTTCCCATAATTTCAGTTTGGGTCTTACTAGTCCTATTGAGAATCAGGTTGCTCGGGATTTTCTGAATATTTTCTCTCGGGAAAATATTTTTGATGATTCCTGGGGGACTGATTTGGACGAAGTAAGGTCTATAACTAAAAAATTTCAAAATATGAAAGCTCCAGGTGATGATGGAATTTTCTATATCCTCATCAAAAAACTCCCAGAGAGTACCTTGTCTTTCTTGGTAAAATTATTTAACAGATGTTTCCATTTGGCATACTTTCCTGATGAATGGAAAAATGCAAAAGTTGTTCCAATTTTGAAGCCGGATAAAAATCCAGCTGAAGCTTCTAGCTACCGTCCAATAAGTTTGCTTTCTTCAATAAGTAAACTTTTTGAAAAGATAATTTTGAATAGAATGATGCTTCACATCAATACGAACTCAATTTTTGCAGATGAGCAGTTTGGATTTCGCCATGGGCATTCAACTACTCATCAACTCTTAAGAGTTAACAATTTAATTCGTTCAAACAAATCTGAAGGCCACTCAACTGGAGTTGCTCTTCTAGACATAGAAAAAGCATTCGACAGTGTTTGGCATGAAGGTTTGATTGCTAAATTGAAAAAGTTTAATTTTCCACTTTATATTATGAAATTAGTTCAAAATTATTTAACTGACAGAACTCTTCAAGTAAATTATCAAAATTCCAAATCTAATCGACTACCTGTTAGGGCAGGAGTTCCTCAGGGTAGCATTCTTGGGCCTATATTGTATAACATTTTCACTTCGGACCTCCCTGATTTGCCTCAGGGTTGCCACAAATCTTTGTTCGCTGATGACACAGGCATTTCCGCTAAAGGAAGAAGTCTTCGTGTTATTTGCAGCAGACTTCAGAAAAGTATAGATATTTTCTCTTCTTATTTACAAAAATGGAAGATTTCTCCCAACGCTTCCAAAACTCAACTTATAATATTTCCACATAAGCCTAGAGCTTCGTTTTTGAAACCTAGTAGTAGTCACATAGTCACTATGAACGGAGTTCCAATTTCCTGGTCAAACCAAGTGAAATATCTTGGATTAATACTTGACCAAAAATTAACTTTTAAAGATCACATTGAGGGCATTCAAGCCAAATGTAACAAATATATTAAATGTTTGTATCCTCTTATAAACAGGAAATCCAAACTTTGCCTGACGAATAAACTTCTAATATTTAAACAAGTTTTTAGACCGGCCATGCTTTACGCTGTACCAATATGGTCTAGTTGCTGCACTACCAGGAAAAAAGCACTTCAAAGGATTCAGAACAAAATTCTGAAAATGATTTTGAAGTTGCCTCCCTGGTACAGTACAACCGAAGTACATAGAATTTCGAATGTTGAGACTTTAGCACAAATGTCCAACAAAATAATGAATAATTTCAGGCAAAAATCGTTGCAATCCTCAATTGCAACGATTAATTCCCTTTATACTTAGATAAGATTTAGTTTTAGTTTTTAGTTTTAAGATATCAATTGTTATACTGACATGCAGGTTAAAAAACCTGTTTAAAATACTGAATTGCCAAGACATGAACAATGTAAAAACACTTAGATATATATCATAACAATTAAGGCTGGTACGTTACTGCAGTAACTGGAGCACCTAGGTTAAAATGAAATGTAATTTATTTTGAATTTGGAACAAATAAAGAGTTAAAAAAAAAAAAAAAAAAAAAAAGTTGAGACTAGACAGCAGCGCCCTTTTATATTTTTTCAGGTTAAAGCAGAATGATGTGCAACCAAGTGGTACTCGATTATGACGACTGGGTTTGGGAAGAACGTATATTTCATGAAAACAGTTATCAGTTAAAAATTATCACGCTTTATTTGTGCATTGGACAATGCTTGACATTACCACCTTTTCAATTGTTTCTTGTTGAAAATCATCAGTCGGAGGCATTGCTATTGTTGCGTAGAAATATTTCTGATCGATTGGTGATAAAATTATTGAAATTCTTCCAGGGGCAGCTGAGTTATTAATGTTCAAAATCTTTCTTAATTTTGTTACATGTTCCATTTTCGGTTTTCACAAAGTGTACCCCCATATAGAAATCACAGACGTAGTGCTACGTTAAAAGTTGTGAAACTTAATTCTAAGATAATATTCAACGAGCTCGTTGACGGTCATCCGCTTCAAGGGAGTGGCACTCAAAGTTTAGCCCCCCGCGAGAAGGAGAAGGGTGACTGATGGCAGAAGCTGTCCATCCAGGAGAAGACAGATCTGTACCGTGCGTCATTCTGGCAGACGTTTGCCGAAACTAAGTACCCAACCGGCAAGTGGAAGATGAATTATCATCATACAACTTGGGCAATGCTACAACCTCAAAAACAGGAAGGACTGGACCTAAAATATTCACCGACGGTAGTAGTAGCAGCAATAGACCTACACACTATGAAAAAGCCGTATAAATTTCGGTTCCTTGAGACCGGCACATGTAAGCGGCCGTTTTGACATAAGAATCAGTTGAAAGAAACGAGGAATTCAATTCAATCAAACTGCTTATGTTTCGGATTGAGAACACTAAATTTTACATGAAATGTGTGTTTACGTTCCATGATTTACGTCCAAAATGAATTACACACTTAGAAAAATTCATGTAAATTTAGGTGCTCTGAGAGTGACATATAAGAGCGTCAATTTTGACATAAATTTGAGTCATAAGAGACGCGAAATATAGCTCAATCAAACGTACTTTTCGTCGAGCAACGAACTTTTCAGTCTCAAAACACTTAATATTGCATGACATGCAGGCTTGCTTCCACTAAAAATTGTTTTTCGGAATTATGAAATCATTAGATATTATAATGATAGTTAGTAGTTGTAAGTCACAAGATAAGGTTGTAAACTAGGTGTTTGACACATAAAACCTGTCATTATTGCTTTCAGTGCGTCACAATAAGCGATTTTACGATTCGTGAGCGCTCACTCTGAGTGAACGCTCACGAGTCATAAATTCGCTGATTGTGACGCACTGAAAGCGAAAATGACAGGTTTTATGTGTCAAATACATACCTTTCAACCTCTTCTTGTTTCTGAAAGTACAAACTTTCATAATAGCATCCAATAATTCCATAATTACGAAAAACATTTGTTATAGCGAAGTGAGTGGAAGTAACCCTGATGACATGTTTGTTTACGTCTCATCTTTTATGTCAAAGATGGATTCCATCACGTGTAAAATTAGTTATTTCTAAGTGTGTACGTTTCGTGTAAAAGTAGTTCTTTATAAGTGTGTACAGTAGCATCCCAGTGTTAGCAGCAGGGCCCCACAAAGTCACTTTCAATCGAAAATCGTCAAGCGACGATGAAGCTGTCAACCATCACTTTCAATTGAAAGTCATTCTGTCTTCTCTTCGAACAGATCCCCATCAACAGAACCACTTTCGATCAGTTTTCATGTTGTTTGTGTTGGATTGACTAGTCTTCATTTCTTCTTTCATTGTCAAATGAACTTACTTTTGCATTGAAGCGAAGCTGTTCGATCCAAATTCGTGCCGTTTTTATGACTTTTGTTGATTGTTCGTTCGGTTCATTTAAGCGTATGCGCATAGATCTGTGCACGTGGATGGCGAATTTGTCATTGTTCGGTGGATTGTTTACCCATCAATATGGGTATTTTTTTGAATCGGGGTGACGTCTAGAGATCGGAAATTGATATGCGACGCCATTTTGAAATCCAAGATGGCAGCTTCCAGTTTTAGAAAACGTCGGAAATGCTATCTTCATCAAATACTTATCAATAAAGGTATTTTGGGAATCGGAATGATGTCTAGAGGATGAAAATCGATATCCAACGCCATTTTGAAATCGAAGATAGCGGCTTCCGATTTACGAAAAAGTGGAAATACAGCCAAATACACATCAATATTGGTATTTTTGCAATTGGTATGAAGTCTACTGATCGAAAAATTGATATGCGACGCCATTTCGAAATCCATGATAGCGGCTTCCGATTTCAGATTAAGTGGGAAATACTGTCAAATACCCATCAATTTAGATATTTTTGGAATCGGGATGGCGTCTAGAGGCCAGAAATCGATATCCGACGCCATTTTTAAATCAAATGGCGGCTTCCTGTTTCAGAAAAATGGAAAATGCTGATGCCGTCCCATCAATATGGGTATTATTGGAATCGGGGTAACGTCTGGAGATTGCAAATCAATATCCGACGCCATTTTGAAATCCATGATGGTCGCTTCCGGTTTGAGAAAAAGTTTCAAATATCCTAAAATATGGTTATTTAAGAATGGGGATGATCGGTAACCGATATTGTGTGGATACTATCCGGATACTATATTTTGATGCCTGTGTCGTCAGGTCGTGACAAGTCGAATGAGCCCCGAATGGAAGTGAAAGTGGAAAAAAACGAAGGAAGCAGATTTCGAGTCATTCATTGCGTCAATTGAAACAATTCTTTGCTACAAATGAAATGAACTGAAGCACTTGACGAACGAAACAAGTGATAGTCCAGTCAAGTTAGAAAAAAGGAATGTTCATCGTGACTCGATAACAAGAAACACGATGACTTACACAAAAATGGTATTGCTCGAAATGAAGCGATTTTGCGCAGAGTTCATTTTCTTTTCTTTGTTTCGAAAATGTAGAACCCTGGTCAGCAGTCGTGATTAGGTACTAAATTTGTCTATCTGGCCTACTTGGTTCATGCACGCTTAGAAATACCTAATCTTACACGTGACGGAATCCATCATAAACACAGCTAAAAAAAAGTAGTGTAAATTTCCGTTACTATGATGCACATAAATGGAGCGTCATAAATCATACAAATTTACATTATAAATCGTGTAAATTTATGAGACATGCCATGCAATATTACATATATTGTATGCAACTTTCCACCTTTGTTTGCAACATTTCTTGCAAGCTGCTAGTTTACGTGAAAAGGAAGTTTACATGCATGAATGTTTGCATGCATGGATGCTTACATCACCAGTAAAATTCAGATTTTTTTAGTGTGAAGGATGAGACGAAAATAAACATGTCATGTAAAATTAAGTGCTTCGAGGCTGAAAAGTTCGAAAGTACGTTTGATTGAGGTGAAATTTGCGTCTACTATGACTCAATTTTATGTCAACATTGACGCTCGTATATGTCAGTCCTACAGCGCCTAAATTTACATAATTTTTTCAAAGTGTGTGATCTAGAACCTTTAAACACCCTAATCAATTTACAGGAGATCCAGGAATCCACTGAGATTGACCTTTTACGGTAAAAAATTATCTAGTGCTGGTCTTCTTCTTTTTCATTATTCACATTTTTTTATTTCCATGGAATAATTTCCAGCAGTATCCAAATGGTGGTCCAGGATCTCGATACTGGTTGCAGTCGTTTGATGACTACCTCTTCCTTGTATCTGCTTGTTTTTCCTTCATATTTGTTATCCTTGGTCATGCCGGAGTCGCATATTAATCTCCCTGAAAGTACTTCTGGTTCCAATTGCGTTCAATTATACCGCGATTCAGATTGGCTCCGTTACCTTCGATGTGGTTACCTTCACAATTCTGGTAGCAGCATCTTTCTTAATGTTGCTGTTGCCGTCGGTGATACGAACAGTTGTGAAAGAGCGTAGAGGGACTGCAATCCGGTAATACGGGATCCACTGACTCCGCCAGCCTCCACAGTCAATCGAATCTGAGTTCAGTCCATAGAATTAGCTATACGGGTGACTGATTGGTGAATCATCAATCGTACCGGGTCGTTCTACGGAGAAACAGCTGTGATTGCAGATACATCTGAAGAATGGTAGGATCGTTCGACACCAGGCTGTTGTTGACACTATTACAATTGACTCTCGGTCCGGATCCTGTGGCCATCGAGTTAATACGTATTCTGACCTATTTTACGGGGCGTGGTGACTCTGACTAATTCGTTTGGACTTCCCTGAAACTATGGCCATCTCTCAAAAATCGTGTGAACTTTCTGTAGAGATTTATCCCCCAGAAGGCTTAAGGACAATGAAAGTCTCGACAATTATTGGGGATAACACTGGCAAAAATAATCCCTTTCCCCCTTACTTTGATTGACATCGATTGGCAAAATGACAACAGTGATACTTGTCATCGGGTGCCATGACATGCCGATCAGTGTGCCACGATGTGTTTCGGCACAGTGTGCAGAGTTGATTACCCCTTGTCAAATGTACATTTTCAAGATTTTTAAACCTAGGGTTCCATGCGACGAAGAACCGCTAGATCCCAGGTTACATTTTGTGGTTGATATGAAAGTTTTGTGAGCACGATAAAAAAATAATTATAAGTGCTGGTGAAGTCGACCAATTTTTGCTGTGTACATACCTCGCTGCCACTAGCGAACTACTCACAAGTCTTTATTTTTCCTCAGATAAATTATACTATCATAGGCATCGTAGTAGTGTTCATCCTTGTAACGAGCTGTCTGTTCAATTTAAATTAATACAAATCAATTCAAATGAATAAACTCCCTCTGATGGCCGTATGAAACAATAATGAAGCAAATCATCACCATCACCGACCATTATCATTCCTCATCCCAAATATGCCCGCTCGCATAGCAGTATAATAAAGCAACAGAAGAACGATATAAAATACCATGGCGTTTAATATTCATAACTCGTCCTCGGAAGGCTTCGACCAGCTCTCTGCATATAGTGCAGTAGTGATAGCAACGGCAAACGAAGAAGGACGTATAGTTATGAACACTGGGAATGGGAACTTCTTTCGAAATGTAGCATGTATGGATCAAAGGAACTAGCATCCCAGGAGAAGATATATTCAAAATGTGTCTGAACTGTTGAGCTGTGTGTTTTAATTTCCCCAGTATTGCATTTAGTTACTAACTGATGCGGTTTCACATCAGCAGTGCAGTCGTTGAATCAACTCAGATTGGTCGCATTAACTACAACGGATCTGGAAAAATCCGTGAGAGCAATAAAATGATAAATTTCGACCATTTCGTTGATGAATGGCATCGTTTCCCCGAGCTACAGCATCATCATCATCCCAACCGAGACGGCGACAGCTCACCGATTTCTGTTTGACGACATCACGTTTCCGAAAGAGATATACCCATCCTCTCGGAATCGAGCTGGGTAAAGGGTATTAGAGCTATACCTACAAAACAACCAACGTAGAGTGGAGCAGGATACCTTCATGTGTCACAGTTAGTCACCACCGACACCATCCGAGCAGCAACGAGGGACCACAGTCGGGATAGAATACACGAATTTGTTGCAAAGTCAACGTCGTATCTCCGGCCTTTGACGTTTATGTTCCCACGCGACAACAGGATTTGAGTTTGATAAATAAACAAAACGTGCTCTTGTGGCATGAATTTTTGATGGATGCGAAAAAGATGAAACAACGTGTGCGCACACAAACATACATACGAGCACGGATATACACGCCTTTTTTTAAATGAAGTCGTTCTCTACGCTTTGAAAATGCTACTTGTTGTTTGTCGGAAGAGATTGACGAGAATGTTGAATCTTGCATGCTGATGAATATTTTCCGAATTGGATTAAAAAATAAAAGCCACAGCAATATTGTCTTGGAACATTCTTATTAAAGTTCCGGTGACAATCAGTAGCATGTGTGAATACTAAACATCCACAGAAGATCCAACTGACCTTTAATTCGTAATCTTTGAGCAGTAACACAGTTGTTGATTGTTGAGAGCCTTCTATGCCTGTACCATTTTTTTTGTAAATATACGCTTCTAAATTTTTCGATAGCTATTTCAACATCGCCGATTGAACGATTTACTTATTTTTTCATCTACGATCCCTGTGGAAAAAACACACACAAAACACTAACATTGCACAGTAAACAGTAATTTCCATCAATCACCAATCAACGGTTTCATCAGCAAAAACAAAGAACAATGAGAAAACAAAAACTATCGGGATCGCTTAAATTTTCAAAACAGCCCGGAGCTCTGAGCAAAACCAGCAGTCAACTAAAAACTGCAACGTTATTTTTTGCTTCCCTACTGTTCGGAACATTCTGACACATACACCCCCTCTCCCTATACCGTGATCCAGCACGTCCCTCATTTTCACGCTTTTCAGCTTTCGATCCGATCGTCCCCGGACCTACCGTTTACTCACCCAGAATTCTGTTTTCAACTGTTCCCGTGGGCGAGGAAGGGAGGGGGGAGAATTTCACGGAAGGGTTTTAATGATTATAAATTTGAAATGGGTTTTAATGAAAACATGCAACATTGCGCCTGATGATTGCAATCGCCCCGCTGCTCCCTCCCCTTTTTTTCAGTCGATGGGGGGTAGGTCGATGCAGAGGCACATGATTGAGGTACCTACCAATTCGTGCACTTTAATACACAAAAAATCAGAAATATTAAAACAGGAAGCAAAAAGCACACAAGGCGTATAATAAGTTTAAAACGTCACAAAAATACGTTGAAATTTGCGGAGCACTTGAGGCAGAAATATCGTCAGCACATGAGAATTACAATTCAAGAGTAGAGAACAATATAAAATCTGATCCCAAAACGTTCTTTAACTTCGCGAACGAAAAAATGAAGTCATGTACATTCCCATCACGCATGCAGTTTGAAGAGTTTGATAGCAGTGATAGTGAGGATATTTGTAACCAATTTGCTCGCTTTTTCCAAAACATATATAAGAAATCCAGGAATGCTCTCGATTTGAACTGTTTTTCTTACCTACATGAAGGGGGAAAATGACGTATCAGCTAATAATATCACTGTTAAAGAAATTTTTATGACTCTTGAAAGTCTCGATGCCGGCAAAGGACTGATGAAATACCTCCATTTTTATTGAAAAAAATAACAACTAGTTTTGTTAAACCATTGTTTTGGCTTTACAATTTATTTCTCAAAACAGGTGATTTTCCAGAAATTTGGAAGAAATCAGTTTTAGTCCCAATATTTAAATCTGGCAAACGGTCAGATATTAAAAACTATAGAGGTATTGCAATTATGTCATGCATTCCTAAAATGTTTGAAGCAATTGTTAACCAGAAAATATTTAAATAATATTTAAGCATCGCATTTCAAATAATCAACATGGTTTTTTTTTAAATTAAAACGTTTAGGTATGACAAGTACACTTTTAAAATGGATTGGATCATACTTGACAGAAAGATGGTCCACTTTAAAGGAAAAATGTCCTCGCCAGTTAATGGTACCTCGGGAGTTCCACAGGGATCTCATTTAGGTCCTTTATTATTTATTTTATTTGTGGATGACGTGAAGTTTGTGTTGAATCGCTTAAATGTGCTCATATATGCTGACGATATGAAACTGTACATGAAAATCTTTAACAATAATGATTTGCTACATTTTAAAAATGAAATTGATGTTGGATATTAATGTTAAAAAAATGCAATATTATATCATATTCCAGAAAACACACTACTCTAGATTTTACATGTACTCTAGTACCCGCTGGTTGTAAGGTGCGATAAAATTAGGGACTTAGGAGTAATTCTTGACTCGAAGTTGACATTTTTAGATCATGTGAATACCACAATTCACAAAGCAAATAATATGTTGGGATTCATAAAAAGATTAAGTTATCATTTTAAAGACCCATATACCATCAAAACACTTTATATAGCTTACGTCAGATCAATTCTCGAATATTGCAGTGTGGTTTGGGCTCCATACCATGAAACTTATATAAATCGTATGGAATCAGTTCAAAAGCAGTTTTTGTTATTTGCTCTTAGGAAACTAGGCTGGACCTCTTTTCCCCTTCCTTCTTATGAGTCCCGTTGCATGTTGATAAACATTGAAACACTTAAGAAACGAAGAGAAATTTCCATGATTTCCTTTGTTAATGATATCAAGAAAAAAATATTAGCAAGATTAAATTTTTTGTTAAGAACTCGAAATGTGTTTCAACTGTCACCTCACAGAACGAATTATGGTAAAAATGGACCAATTAATAGAATGATGAGAGTGTATAATACTTATTGTGAGCATATAGATCTAACGATGTCTAAAGATACAGTAAGGAGAACACTAACTGCTAGGATTTCATCTCGTTAAGTTGAAAACAATTTTTATTTTTTAGATATTTGTATATGCAGTCTACATTTACTGACAATTTCAAATAAAACGTATGTTTTAAAATAGCATGTGAGGCAACAGCCCTATTGTTAAACGGTCTACAATGATTGACGACAAATAAATAAATATTCGGTTTCGATTGTCTGCCTAGCAAAGCTGGTGAGACTTTTGCTATAAAGCTATTCACAACCAAAGAGTTGTTTAAGTTTTTTCACCTGACCAGAGTGTTTGTGCAGGAATTTAAATTATTAACTAGCAATTGATGCGATTAGTTCAGGTTTCGTATCTAACGTGATGAAATGCATCGTAATTGATAAATGGGAGAGGCTAGTTGAAATTATTGAATATTGAATATATTCAACGATTTTGAGCAGCTCCGCGCCAAATGACGAATCATTGGAAAACTCGACCTTCTGAAATTTGACCATATTGGATCTTATAAAATTTTCAAAATGGCTCATTTGAAATTAAAAAAAAATGGTGAACGTAATTTTCAAAGCTTGAGACAAAGCTGAAACAATTAGTCAAAGCAAAAACAACGCGGTTATTGGCGCAATTTCGTCGAGGGACTCTCACGAGAAACCTCAATGAACACTTTGTGGAGGGTAGCTCGCAACATGCGTAACCGGTCATCTTCTTCATGAGAGTGAAGAATACTCCAACCGATGGATATTCGATTTCACTAAAAAGGTCTGGCCGGACTCTGTTCCAGCACAACATATTCTTCAAGAAGCGTTTTCAAGCGGCGGCTACCTGGAAAGACTATTCACAATGCTGAAATTCTCTATGGCTCCTCTTTCATTGAACAACTCGTCGCCGGGAAGTGATATGATTAAATCCAATCTTCTGAAAAATCTCCCAGATATCGCTAAAAGACGCTTGCTAGACTTATTCAATTTCTTACTAGAAAACAACCTTGTACCGCCTAAATGGAGACAGGTCAAAGTACTTACCTAATCAATCAGGCTAAGGCCTTGTTGTCCTCTGCTGTCCGAAGAAGTCGTCTCCACTCTAATCGATCCATGGCGACACTTCGCCAGCCTCGTAGTCTGCGAAGGGTCCGCAGGTCACCTTCTACTTGGTCGATCCACCTTGCCCGCTGCATGCCTCTTCTTCTTGTTCCTGTTAGGACGCTTTCTAGATCCATTTTCACTGGGTCGTCGTGCGGCATTCTTACGACGTGCCCAGCCCACCGTAGTCACCCAATTTTTGCAATGTGGACGATGAATGGTTGTCCCAGCAGCTGGTGAAATTCGTGGTTCATTCGCCTCCTCCACGTTCCGTCATCCATCTGCACTCCACCGTAGATGGTACGCAACACGTTTCGTTCGAAAACACCAAAGGCGCATTGGTTCTCCACGAGCATAGTTAAGGTCTCGTGACCGTAGAGGACCACTGGTCTAATCAGCGTCTTGTAGACAGTCAACTTCGTGCGGCGGCGAATTTTATTCGACCGGAGCGTCCTCCGGAGTCCAAAGTAGGCACGATTCCCTGCCATAATGCGTCTTTGAATTTCTCTGCTGGTATCATTTTCGGTGGTCACCAGTGAGCCCAAATACACGAACTCATCGACCACCTTGATTTCGTCACCGGCAATCTGAACTCGGGGTTGGAGGCTAACATTGTCTTCCCTAGAACCTCTTCCTTTCATGTATTTTGTCTTTGATGCGTTGATGGCAAGTCCAATCCGCCTAGCTTCAGCCTTCAGTCTGATGTACGTTTCCGCCATCATCTCAAAGTTCCGTGCCATAATGTCAATGTCATCGGCGAAACCAAGGAGCTGGATGGACTTCCTGAATATCGTGCCACTCGTGTTTATCCCAGCTCTTCTGATCACACCTTCTAACGCGATGTTGAACAGCAGACACGAAAGTCCATCACCTTTCCGTAACCCCCATTGAGATTCAAAGGGGCTCGAGAGTGTCTCCGATACTCGAACAACGCACATCACTCGATCCATCGTCGCCTTGACCAATCGCGTCAGTTTATCCGGAAATCCGTACTCGTGCATAATCTGCCATAGCTGATCTCGATCGATTGTGTCGTATGCGGATATGAAATCGATGAACAAATGATGTGTGGGCACGTTGTATTCGCGGCATTTCTGCAGAACCTGCCGAATCGCGAAAATTTGGTCCGTGGTAGCGCGGGCAGCCATGAATCCTGCCTGGTATTGCCCCACGAACTCTCTTGCAAATGGTGACAGGCGGCGGCATAGAATTTGGGAGAGTACCTTGTAGGCGGCGCTCAGCAGTGTGATCGCGCGGTAGTTACAGCAATCCAACTTGTCGCCCTTTTTGTAGATTGGGCATACGACACCTTCGATCCACTCCTCCGGTATTATCTCTTCCTCCCAAATCTTGGCAATTACCCAGTGCAGCGCTCTAGCCAGTGCTTCACCAGCTCAAATAGCTCACTTGGTAGTTAATCTACACCAGTTGCTTTGTTGTTCTTCAGCCGACCGATCTCCTCCTCAACTTCTTGAAGATCAGGGGCCGGTAGCCTGTCGTCTTCTGTGCGACCTCCAAGGTCTGTTGCCGTGCCACCTTCGTTTTCTGCTGCTTCACCGTTGAGGTGCTCGTCATAGTACTGCCTCCACCTCTCAATCACCTCACACTCGTTCGTCAGAGGGTTACCGTCCAAGTCCTTGCACATATCGGCTTGCGGCACATAGGCTTTGCGCGAACTATTTAGCTTCTCGTAGAACTTCCGTGTGTCGTTTACGCGGTACAGATTTTCCATCGCATCGCGATCTCGGTCTTCCTGCTGACTGCAAACACCGAGTTTTGTTTGTATCGTTCCACATTCAATCTCGTACGGTGTTGCAGCATTCTCGCCCGTGCTGCATTCTTCTCCTCTACTAACAGTTTGCATTAGCCGTCAAACCAGTAATTTCTTCGGTCCGGGATTGCAGTACCTAGTGCCGCTGCAGCAGTGCTACCTATGGCGGAACGGATGTCCCTACAGCCATGTTCAAGAGAAGCTGCGCCACGCTGCTCTTCCGTGGGTAGTGCAACTTCCAGCTGCTGCGCGTAGTCCTGGGCAACTCCGGCGTCCCGTAGTTGCTCAATGTTGGGTAGCGGCGTTCGACTTCGACGTGTGTTATGCACCGTCGAGAGTTTTGAGCGCATGCATACTGCAACTAGGTAGTAGTTCTAATCTTTGTTCGCACTGCGGTACGTGCGGACGTTGATAATGTCGGAGAAGAATTTCCCGTCGATTAGAACGTGATCGATTTGGTTTTCTGTGTGTTGATCAGGTGATCTTCAGGTGGCTTTGTGGATATCCTTGAGGGGGAAAAAGGTACTTCGAACTACCATTCCTCGAGAGGCTGCAAAGTTCACACATCGTTGGCCGTAGTCGTTGTCACCGATGACGATTTTGACGTCCCGTTGCGAACAGCCGTCGTACACCTGCTCCAGCTGCGCATAGAACGCTTCTTTCTCGTCGTCGGGTCTCCCTTCGTGTGGGCAGTGCACATTGATGATGCTGTAGTTGAAGAAACGGCCCTTAATCCTCAACTTGCACATCCTCGCGTTGATCAGCTGCTAACCAATCACGCGTTGGCGCATCTTACCCAGCACTACAAAGCTGGTTCGCAGCTCGTTGGTGGTGCCACAGCTCTGGTAGAAAGTAGCCGCTCGATGCCCGCTTTTCCATACCTTTTGTTTCGTCCAGCAAAGTTCCTGCAGTGCTAATACCAACCGGTGGAAACTAACGATTTTAAATTGGCTCACTACTTGGCTAGCCTATTGGTCCCAAGTAAATCGATTAACGTACCCCATTCTAGTCACAATTCTAGTACTACACTATGTTTGTTTTGATTTGCTATGAAAGTTTGATAGATAAAATGAGGGGTTCGTGAATTTTCCTATGTTTCGAGGGGTGCATCGATTAGCTTGGGGATGAAGAGAGTACCAGAGGTGAGCCAAAAAGTTGAGCTCGTTTCTTCGGGACCTGCTGGTCTTAGAGTTACCTCTATGGTACGATTATAGGAATCCCCGATTAGCGTGGTGGGTGGTACTTTCTACCCAACACAATTTCTCGACTGTCCTCAATCCAACTGAGCTTTTCGGAGGATTCTTATAATGTTTCGTGATGTTCTGAGGCATAACATCTCTGATCATGTAACTGAGTATTGCTCTCGGCTGTATGCACTCAACGCATAACATGAGTCTCGAGGTTCTGGCAGGAGTAACACCTCTCAGAATACTAATCAAATGTGGAGTGACGAACACACTTATGATTGAAAATATTAAAGAAATTCTTGGGTAGAACACACAATCTCGATTTATGAGAATCTACCACCACTAAATATCGTCAGATAGGGGAAATGGCTCTAATGTTGGCATTTGGATCTAAGATTGGGCCCATTGCTAAAAATCAGCTATTTATCAATTTTATCTAGATGAACACATAATTGGGACGGTACTAATGGATATTTTTGGTCGCTATTGAAAATTTAGTCGATTGCTGAAATTATGTATGGGCCCATATTAGACCGGCATTACATACATTTCCCCTATGTGTCTTTTTTATACTCCAGATCGTGCTCACTTCACCGTTAGTAGTTCCTCAATTGAATACGAGCTGACCATGAAACAAGTGATTCATGGGATTCCAGATCAACTTCGAACTATTAGTATCCCACGTATTTTTACTGAAAAGTACCAACAATTGAGAGAAAAGATATTTTACAAAAACATTTTTTTCGCTCCTCCCTAGCTTGAAACCTGGCTAAGCGCTTGGCGTCAGAGTACCCTTTCGAGATGGCAAACCGATTGGGACACTGGAAATCTTGGACGGTGGTTCCATTCAATTATTCCTAATGTTTCTTCGAGAGCGTGGTTTAAAGGCTTGGGCTTAAGTCGTGACTTCATTCGCGTCATGAGTAGACTCATTTACAACCACTACTTGCTAGATGCGCATCTCCATAGAATAAACCTCATGAACAGCAACATTTGTCGGTGTGGAAACGGTTACGATGACATCGATCAAGCAGTTTGGCAATGTACGGATAATGACGCCGCCAGAGATCGACTTTTGAATTCCCTCGAGACCCAAGGAAGACAACCCTACATCCCTATCAGAGACGTGTTGGGTACCCGCGATCTCTGCTATATGCAGTCGATTTATGTTGTCCGATCACGGACACTGGAGATGGTGTGGCAATCCTCGGCTCGGAGGATTCCAGCTGATTTGGCCAATTCCCCCTGTGGGAATGCCAACAGGAACACAACGAAAAGCTCGACTGAAATCCAACTCAACTCATAGCCCTGAAAAGGACTGTTTTGGCTTCGGCTTGTCCGAAGAGGAAAAACGAGAATGAATTAAAACTTTCAACGGCGCTATATTTCGGTGTTTGCTTTACAAAGCTTGTGGACTGTATGCAGGCGGCGCGCAAAATGCGTCGCTTTAAATATGTTTGGCTTTCTTCTTTTTGATGTTGTATTCATTCATTTCTCCTTCATTCATAACCAATCAGCACTCGCTGCACGCTCGTTGGTTTGTGGTCGGTCGGTCGCTCGTCGCTCGGTCGGTGCTGCTGCTTGCATGCTCGTGCCAAGCCAGCGGCAGCGTAAGGAAATGATCAAAGCTTGTTTTCAGGGTCTTGATACAAATTAAACATGTAGCACATTAGGGTTAGTTTCGGAAACCGATTACCCGCGGTCGCCTCGGGGTTAGTAGAGTTTTAAAGGATTGGGTAAGTGGTTAGGGCGATTACACAAAACAACTACTACTTCTACTTCTACAACACATTACGTTCGCTTCAATCGCGAACATTCTCCCCCCGGGCAAAGAGGAACTTGATGAACAACAGAGGGCTGGGTTGAATCAAAGGGTAAAGGGGCCAACTTCGAGATTGGGCAGTGGAAAATACCATGAGAGGTTTGGACATCTGCAACCCTAACAATTGAATCTGATCCGGGGTAGACCTTCAGAATTTGAGCCAGTTTCCACGCCTGAGGTGGAAGGTTATCTTCCTTCAACAATACTACCATCCCTGGAGTTACATTCTTGGAACCCTTTGTCCATTTTTGACGGGTTTGTAGGGTATTCAAATACTCGCGAGACCATCGCTTCCAAAAATGGTCACAGATACGCTGGACAAGCTGCCAGCGTGTAAGTCTATTAATGTTTACATCTTCAAGTGAAGGTTCCGAAATAGCAGTCAATGGGCGACCAATGAGGAAATGCCCGGGCGTAACAGCTTCAAGCTCATTGGGATCTGAAGAGGACGGAAACAGTGGTCGGGAGTTAAGGATCGCCTCGATCTGTGTGAGCACAGTGTAATACTCCTCAAACGTCAGCGAAACATCACGAAGAACTTTTTTAAGGTGTGTTTTGGTACTCTTTACTCCAGCTTCCCACAACCCCCCAAAATTGGGCGCCCTGGGTGGAATAAAAGTCCATTTTATCTCCCGAACCTGACAGAACTCATTCAACTGTCCATGCAGTTGATCACTTTTGAACAACTGGAACAAATCGTGCAGATCAGATTTGGCTCCTACAAAATTTGTCCCGTTGTCCGAGAACAGTTCCTCGATGAGACCTCGTCGAGCAACAAAACGATGAAGTGCTGCAACAAAGGATGAAGCAGACAAATCCGATACCAATTCCAGGTGTATGGCCTTGGTGGTCATACAAATAATAAGCCTTCACTAGAACAGGTTTCCTACTACCTTGGCGAATGAAAACTGGCCCTGCGAAATCAACTCCTGATTTCGAGAAAGGTGGAGCTGGAACGACTCTAACCTCAGGTAGATCGCCCATAGATGGCTGAAGCAACCTCGGATTGGATCGGAAACATGTAACACAAGACCGGATGATTTTCCTGACAACAGAACGAGCATTCAGAAGCCAGAATCTCTGGCGGACCAACGAAATGAGACCAGACGGACCAATGTGCAACATTTCGCAGTGCATTGCTCTTAGCAAAGATTCGACAATTGGGTTTTTGTCAGGGAGTACGGCTTGGTGCTTTGAACCATATGGCAAACATGAATGCTTCAGTCTTCCACCCACTTTCAACACACCATCATTCATAATGACATTCAGACTACTGAGTCAACGCAAAGGTTCACCTGATTCAAGCCGACGAATTTCGTCAGAAAATGCGACTCCTTGAATATACTTAACAATCAAATTCAATGACTCTTTCAACTCTCGCACAGTTAGGTATTCCGAAGTGATGCGTTCCGATTTGGGAGACCTTGCATTCACAACAAATCTCCTGACATATCCAATCACTCTCTGAAGCTTTCGGAATGAACTAAAGGCAGTCATAACTGGAAGGGTTTCAGGAACAAGAACGGCAGTAGACGCGGTTACTGGTTTCAATTCCGGTAGTTTATCATCGGGAAGAGGATTAAGCTCATCAATCTGATAGCTATGACTTCGCAGAAACGGAGGTCCGTTCCACCAAAGTTCGTTCGAGGCAAGGAGTTGGGAGGGTTGACCACGACTGACAATATCAGCTGGGTTTTCGGACGACTTGATGTAATTCCAATTAGCATCAACAGAATGATCAACAATTTCTGCAACTCGATTGCGAACAAAAACGTCAAGTTGAGATAGAGGCTTTTTTAACCATGAAAGAACGATCTGACTATCCGACCAATAATGGATTGAGTGGAAGTTCATCTTAATTGCCGGAAGAACCTTCATGGCCAATCTGATTAGCAACAATGCAGCACACAGTTCGGATCGGGGAATCGTCAATCCTTTGATTGGAATGACCTTCGACTTACTACAGACAAGAGATACCTTTACCCCATCATGGGTTACGGTTCGGATATAAAGACATGCTCCATACGCATAGGAAGAAGCGTCGGCAAAGCCATGAACTTCAACATAAACATCATCAGGGGCACACATATACCGGGGAATTCTTATTTGGTGGATGTGATTTAGAGAATCACGAAATATGGTCCAATTTTGCATCAACTGACCATCCAAAACATCATCCCAATTCAGCTTACTCATCCAGATTTGCTGCATTATCACCTTAGCAACTATTATTACAGGTGACACAAGACCAAGGGGATCAAATAGTTTAGAGATCTGCGAGAGAACATTCCGTTTGGTAGGAGGAGAGTTGGAAAGACTTGGTAGTTCCACGTGGAATCGGTATACATCCTCAGTCGGATCCCAACGAAGTCCAAGTGTCTTGATGGCCTGGTTAATATTCGCATCTTCAAAAGACAAGAACCTTTCCCTTTCTTCTTCTGGAACTGACTCCAAAATCGCTGAGTCATTCGCACACTACTTATGAATGGGAAATCCCCCTTTTCGGAGTAGCTCCGTGAGCTCGAGACGACATTGGATGGCCCCTTCTATGGTTTCAGACCCAGACAG
Organism: Ochlerotatus camptorhynchus; assembly: GCF_037179485.1. NCBI lineage: Eukaryota > Metazoa > Arthropoda > Insecta > Diptera > Culicidae > Ochlerotatus > Ochlerotatus camptorhynchus. The sequence continues at coordinate 1,754,245 of NW_027040918.1, read as the reverse complement.
AACATCATCAACATAAAAATCTTCAAGAACGATCTTGGCTGCAATCGGAAATTGATCACCATCATCAATAGCAAGCTGCTGAAGTGCCCTTGTGGCTAAGAATGGCGCAGAAGATGTACCATAGGTTACTGTCGTTAATTCCAAAACTTGTAAGGGATCATTTGGATTTTCTCTCCAGAAAATTCGAAGCAAAGAAGTGTGGATTCTGGCAAGTGCTATTTGCCGGTACATTTTACTAACGTCAGCAGAGAAGGCGAACCGATGCTTACGAAAACGCAGGTTGATCGAGAAGATATCATCTTGGACCACTGGTCCGATCATCAAAGCATCATTCAGGGAAGGTCCATTACCCTTCGATGAAGCATCAAACACAACTCTGAGCTTCGTTGAAGAGCTCGTAGGCTTCAAAACCGCATGGTGAGGGACATAATACTTCAAAAGGTTTGGAGGATCTTGAGACTCATCAATCTGAATACAGTGACCGAGGGATTTGTACTCATTGATGAACTCTGCATATTGTTTTTTCAGCTCAGGGTTTTTTAGGAACCGTTGTTCCAGCATGAAGAATCGACGAAGAGCAATCGAACGATTGTCTTCTACCCGATGAATAGAATCTTTCAGGGGCAATTGAACAATGTAACGACCATTCTGGTCGCGATGGGTTGTGGAGCAGAAAATTTCTTCGCACAACTGTTCTTCATTGGTGAGAGGATTACATGAATCCACGGATTCAATCGACCAAAACCTTTCCATAGAATCAGCAAGACTTTGCCGACCCACAGAGTAACAATGTTGTGCAACATGAGACTCTTCGATAGAACCAGCAACAACCCATCCAAGCCGAGTTTCTTGAAGGATTGGAAGTTCATCAACCATCTCGACTTGACCTGGCAGCAATAATTTGAAAAACAACTGAATTCCAATCAGCAAGTCAATTTCACCAGGAATATGAAATTCAGGATCTGCAAGTGGAAGATTCGGAGGGATGTTCCACTTCCTTATATCAAATGGAACAGATGGCATAGGGCCAGTAACTTTGTCAGCAACAAGACACTCAAGTTGCGCAGCATAGTTAGAATTACAAGAACGTATCTCAATTCTAACCATCTCAGATAGCGTTGAACACTGACCATTTGCTCCGACTACCTCAACGTTAGTGGAGAAACGGGGTAGATTCAAAGACTTAACCAGACTACGAGAAGTAAGGTGAGCCTGAGAACCACAATCCAAAAATGCTCGACAGTATTTCAGATTTCCATCCGAATCCTTAATCTGAACCCTAGCGGTCATCAACAAACTATGACTCAGACGTGGGGGTTGCTTCAGTGAACGCGAGACTGCACTATTGGACTGGGATTCCTTGGGAACAGATTGATATTGCACATTTGGGACATTCGATTTCAAGACAGACTGCGAAACATCAGGAAAAGGTTGAGACTTCGAAATTGACTGTGAAACCTTAGAAACAGACTGGGATTCAGCGTTCGAGACATTGGATTTCGAGGTAGACTGGAAAACCAGTTTATCACTATGCAGAAGGGTATGGTGCCTACCCTTGCATTTAGAACACGTATATGACGATGTACACGAATTACTTAAATGACCCACTTTCAAACAATTAAAACAAGCTTTGATCTCTCTTACCTTGGCTTGGCGTTGCACGACGGTCATCGCTCGGAAGATCTCGCACTTGAAGTTCGGGTGGGCTCCAGTTCCACACACGTCACAGGACTCCTTTCCGGTGACAGTGTTTGGGGAACGTTTGTCGACAGCCAGGAAGGCTGGATAGGGGGGAAATCGAAAACCGGAAGCCGCTGAGACGACAAAGAGAGTTGCCGGTAGTTTCAAGCGAAACCCTAACCTCTCTCTCCGAGATGCCGCAAATAAGCTGGGTGTATCGTCTACAACCGTGCATCGAGCCAAAAAACGAGCCGGGCTATCGACTTACAAGAAGGTAGTGACTCCAAATCGCGATGATAAACAAAATACGACGGCCAAAGCGCGATCCCGGAGGCTGTACACGACGATGCTGACGAAGTTTGACTGCGTGGTAATGGACGACGAAACCTACGCCAAAGCCGACTACAAGCAGCTTCCGGGACAGGAATTTTATACGGCAAAAGGAAGGGGAAAGGTAGCAGATGTTTTCAAGCACATGAAACTGTCAAAGTTCGCAAAAAGTATCTGGTTTGGCAAGCCATCTGTACCTGTGGCTTGAAAAGCAGCATTTTCATAGCTTCCGGGATTTTTTTTTTTGCATTAATTTATTTCATAAGGCTCAACCGAATTAACTTTACAGAGCCGAGGATTCTTGGTCACTATACAATACATTTTAAAACTATAGTCAAAAGGTACAACACAATAAACACTTTATCTTCCGCTATCCAAAAAGCCTCCTCCATCAGAGCTGGAGCCGCTTCCAGTAGTTTCATTGTATGGCAAATTGTTGTACGCCAACGAGGGTCAAAGTGCGTCCATTGCAGCAATGGACGCAAAACGTGGTCATCACTTACACACTCATCACGAAACGGTTGCTTTCCAAAGTCGACGACGCATCGACCGAAAGAACTGCTGATGAAGAACAATGAGAAGGACCACACAATGGTTGCTGCCGAGAAAACAGACGATCGCGTAGCACACATCGAGAGTGGCCTGCTTTTGTCGACAGCCGAGTGAACACTGAGCTTTCGGGACTGTCAACTAAGAAATTTACGTGAAAGAGTGTTTGAATAAACGTCTGCTGCCTTTCCTGAAGAAACACGGTTGTTCCGTACTGTTTTGGCTGGATTTGGCATCTTGCCATTACGGTAAAAAGGCCATGGAGTGGTACGCCGCCAACAACGTGCAGGTGGTTCCCAAGGACAAGAACCCTCCCAACACGCCAGAGGTCCGCCCAATTGAGAAATACTGGGCTATTGTCAAGCGGAACCTAAAGAAGACCAAAAAAACTGCTAAGGGCGAGCAGCAGTTCAAGGCAAACTGGCTTTCTGCGGCGAAGAAGGTGGACAAGGTGGCTGTACAAAATCTGATGGCAGGGGTCAAGCGTAAGGCCGGGCAATTCGGATTTGGAAAAGCGGAAGCCTAACTGAATATTTTTCCTGAATTTTATACTAATTGAACTTGAAAAAGAAATTTAATTTGATTTTTTAAATAAACGATTTCACCGATTTACACGCGTTTTCCCTTGACCAAATTTTGACCGTATCACCCTTTACATTGGAATCGCTTTTCAAGTACCGTCATTTAATAATGTAACCCAAAAGTTTCATAATTTGTTCAGAAAATGTCGTGAAATATATCAAAACCAGTGCCTGTTTGTATCATTTACCATCACATGCAAGGAGTAGCGCTTCAACCCAGTGTAGATGAATTGCTTTTATTTTGAAAATCTTCGCTGTCACGTACGAGCAAAATGAACAACTGAGTTCATTATATATCAACGAATACGCGTTTGTTGACATTCACCAGTGCTTGATTATTCATCTCCAAATTGTCAAAATCAGGAGCGATCCTCAAAAGCAAAATAATCAAATTAATTTTGGACAAACTGATTATTTTGAATATTGACGTCCCCACGACGTGTGAAAAAAACCAACGCGACATGTTCTTCAGCGCTATATTACTGAAAAATGAAAATAAACATTCTGCATTTGATCCTCAAAATCAGATGAAGACAAATATTAATATTGACAACAACACAAGCGAAAATGAACACGAGCCACGAATGCTACTCAGAGGTTGCCTCGATCAAGAGAATTTTGTTATGTCAAAATCCAGACTCATGCAGGTAGTCGGTCAATCTGTTAAGGTTGTCTTCATTTTCAGCTATGTTGAGTGTAGAAGAAATGATTTTTATCAGCACTGATCAAAACTATGTTGTTTCATCCATAAGAGCCCATGGAGAAAACATCTTAAACAGCGTTTTTCTCAGAAGGGTAGTAAAGTTACTCCATCCACGTGATTGCGATTGATTCTTCTTAATCTCAATTCAGAACTTGCATATTGAAGTAAACCATTCCATCCCCGGCTTTTTCTCTCCGAATCGGTAATCGACCGGAACTAACACACTTTCAAAACTGCACATCTGAAAACGATCCACTTCTGGTTCCAAGTACCCCATTAATTCTTCTTAATTTCCTGAGCAAATAAATTCTCCGTTTGCTTATTTTGTTCGCTCGATTCGGCTCGTCCGCAAAATGGGCTCTAAATATATATGCACAAACACACAACCACCCACCCGTCCGTGTTCGATGTGTTCCAGAAACAATGAAACGGAATGAAATTAGAATCCGAAAAACTATTTTCCCCCGTCGTCGTCGTCGTCGGCGTCGCCGTCGTCGTTACGGTGCCATTCGGAGCACACCTATTGTTCCCGGAGTAAATCTTCGCCGGTAGATCGGTCGTTGAATGGTTCGGTGTGCGGTACAATAATCAACTGCGAACAATGAGGTGCAAATACGAAATTGTATCCTTGCGGTTAGAATACCAAACAATAGAGCTGGTGTGTGAGCTCCTGGCGGGCGAAGAAAAGGACCTGGGCGAAGACGTGAGAGGGGGTGTGAGAGCGAGTGCCACCAGTTTAACAAAGCTTTAGCCATTCATCCATGACCCGGACTCTGATCTGGTATAGCTAGCTGTTATGCAGGTCACACCTCGCACGTTTCACTTCATCTCTTCCGGTCGTCGTCGTCGTCGTCGTCGTCGTCGTCGTTGGATGGAAAATAGGTTTTCTTCATTTGGTGGGCAGGAATGTGACTATTACAACTGGGCTTCGCTTGTAGAATGCGGAGGATTGGAGGGAGTGATTTAAGTGGGTGGCTGATTGAACCCTGGAAAGCGTTCTTGGAAGGAAACCTTGGTAATAACACATACGTGCTAGTTGTCCCATTCCATCCCGCCTGTGCTGGGGACTATGAACCGAGCTTCGTCCGTGCCACGTGCATTTATTGGCACACACTGAGCTTGGCGTGTTTCAGGTGAGCGAAGACGGTTCATCTACAGGGTGATTCAGAATAACTGTTACCGGTTTCACAAATATGCAATTCTCAATGGGTAAAATGGGTGTATGTTCAAGCATTTTTGTTTTAAATTGTGTACAAATATCAGCTTGTATTGATAGTAGGATTTGCAATTCCATTCGTTTTCGATTTCAAGCAACCATGGAAGTGAAAATGGAGCATGTCATAAATCTGTATGAAAACGTGTGTTATCTTTTAGAAACTGAAATCTCTTCGAAAGGATGAAACATTTATTTTTCGCATCATTATAGAGGTAAAAAGGAACCATGCGTTGAAAATCTGTCTAATATCAGAGGATAGACGCATCGCCAGGACTCCAAAATTGCTGAAACTAAAACGTGCGTGCCAGCAGTGGTTCATCTTCGTAACAAATGTGGCTGGTAATTAAAGGTAAAGGGAGAGAGATTTGAATTAAAGTATGCTAAGCTGAAGGTTGTGACAGTTATTTCTAATCACCCTGTAAAGCGCAATTAAAGTGAAATATGTTTGTCTTTCCAGAAATCAAAAGTCAAGCAAGTGTTCCAGCTGCAGTCAAACGTGAGTTTTCAAGTATAAACTAACATTTCCTTCAAAAACCACTGGAAGGTACAAAACTAAGTCATAAACTCATACAAGATGCCGGCGGCGAGCGCCACCAGACCGACTCCAACCGACTTTGACTGCTTTCCGTAACAACTGACTAGAGAAGCGATAACAAAGACGATAATGGCGTTGTAAAATGCTGGTTGTTAAGGAATGAAGAAATAAATAATAGTCTTTACATCTTTTACACACACATGCTTCTCACCGCGAAGTGACAAACGATAACAATAACGGTTAACTGTTGCCTGGTTACCACACGAATGTTAAAGTTGGGTATCCTATTTTGTTGACGATTCGCCGTTGTTGTTGTTGACGATAGGAAGTCTTACACTGCAGTTTTATTCCACACATAAATGCGAGGTCCATTGGAGCATTCGAGCAAACTGATGCTGTGCTTAGCATTGTATTCGTATGACGTTTTATTAAACGACTTGTTAACTGTAACGCATTTAAAAATCTGTGGCATCTCAGATCTACCCAGGCAACCAGAAGTCGTATAACAATGTGCAGACAGTATCGTAAATTGCTACAGTTTAAGCCAACATCGAATTAGAGAATGACGTACATCGCATTATGTTTAATTTAAATCGAACAGAATGCCAATTTCCGACTTGAACTAAATCGGATTACGTCGTAAGACTTTTCAAATACAATCCGTTATTACAGATTCAATCGTATAAGATGTTAAATCAACTCGTTTAAAATGGAATTAAAATTAGCAGGTATCTGGCTTTTACTTTTGTACGCGACAGAAACGTCTTTGGTTGTCTGGGCAAGCCAAAACAAGTAAAAGCAGATGAATAAGCTTTCATTTGCACAAATTTTCACGTGAACTCATGATCTGACAAAAGATTTGCAGGTGCATGGAATCTAAGGTGAACAAACAAGAGTGCCTGGAAAACGCATCCTACTGTCAATACAACAAGGTCTCAACACTCAAGCGGAAGTTGACAAATACTGGCAAGGTGACTGGTGATGCTGCAGAGTTTGCCAGGTATAATAAGGGTCTTCATACAATTTCTCTGATTGTGTTCAGAATATTGTTTTAGGTGGAGCTCTATCATTTCTACGATGCCCTCATCACATTCCATAAGATTAGCGTACAGCAACAAATTCTCCTATCATCCCTGTTTTCTTTGACGGCAAGCGGGAGTTTTTCCATTCATGACCCGAAAAGACTGCTCATAGAAGCTGCATTGAAATTCAAATCCCTGTTGATACATTTTTCCCGGATTTCGCAAAACTTCAATGAAGTTCTTCAAGCTTTCCTGGTGTTCTTAAAATTGCGATGAAGTGCATCAAAATATACTGGTTTTCTAAGAAATTCTTTAAAGTTCATAGAATTCGGATTTTTTTTTTCTGAAATCCGCAAATAATTCTTAAAGTTCACAGTACTTTCCCAAGGTTCTTAAATTTTCACTGTGGTTCGCAGATCGCTCTTAAAGCTTGCAGAAAATTCCTGGCGTATGAAGAACTATTCTTGATTTTGTAGAAATTCCTGAAGTTTGCAGAGCTACACAGCCGATTATAAGTTTGGGGTTACTCTACTCAATTATGGATCACTTCCATTTGGTTAACATGCTAGACTGACTGATCCATAATTGTGGGGCCATTGTATGTGTTTTTTGCTCATATCTCTGCCATTCTACGACCAGTTTTCGATATTTATAAGTAATTTGGAAGGTATTGACTGAAACTTTGTTCGTAGGTAGCTGGTTTAATACATTTTACAATTTTTGTATATTAAAACTTCTCCTAAAGGTACAACATTTTCCGAAATTCGCACTGAATATTCACGCTTGATTTTCGCAGAATTGGGTCGGCCAAATTTTCAAATAAAAGTGGCAGTAGAACCCTTATTCTATACCTATCGTTTGTTCATTGGTAATAGTTTGGTTTAAAATTTGTAACTGATGTAAATAATTCATTATTCATTATTTATTCAATTAACACCTTTCAAGTGACCTATAAAGATCGACAATCAGTCGTAACATCACGGAGTTTTGAGGAAAACACATGCACATTTTTTAAAGGGTGACCCCAAATTTATGATCGGGAGTGTACATTGAAGTTAATAACATTTTGCTTGCGTTCACAGAATTTTCTTGAAGTTCGTAGAACTTATCAGGAGGATATTGAACTTCCCTGATGCTCGCAAAACGGCCCTGTAGTTTGCCGCATTGTCCATATGTTTGTAGAACTTTTCTGACGTATTTCTCTGAAGAGTAGAACTTTATGCAAGTTCTTAAAATTTTCCTAGAGTTCGGAGAGCTTCATTGAAGTTCGTAGAACTTTCCTGGACTATTTAGAACTTACATGTGTTCACAGAAATGCTCTCAAGTTTGCAGAATTTCCTTGAAGTTCACAAAAATATCCTAAAATTCACAGAACACCCCCAAGGTTTGCAGAACTTTAATTAAGTTTAGAAATTCACTAAACTTCAAACAATATGCTGAAATAAATTCACAACGTGCCCATAGTTTGAAGCAGTTCCCTAGAATTTTAGAATCTTTTTAAAGTTCGCAGAACTTCACTGGAGTTTGCATAGCTACCCTGGAGTTCAAAGGACTTTATTGAAGTTCTTAGAGTTTTCCTTAAACTTGTAGACCTTTCCAAGTGTCCATGAAGCCCAGAAGATTTTTCCTGAAGTTCCTAATTCATTCCTTAAGTTCGAAAATCTTCACTGTTGTTCACAAAATTGCGCAGATCTTCGCAGAACGTCTTTAAAGTTTTCAGAACTTCCCTAAAGTTCACAGCAGTTTCCTGAAATTTGTTCAACTTCTTTACAGTTCGCAGAATTTTCATGAAAGTCGCTGAACTTTCCTGAAAGATTCTATAGAAAAATTATGGGAAGTGCGTTGAAGTTCTGGCAACTTTGTTGTCTATAGGTGAGGTCTACCTAAACTCACAGGGCAAGGGTAGCTAACCTCATGAGAGTTTGAAGAATTTCATCAAGCCTGTGTTCCGGTAAAGGCCATTAAGACTTGGTCTCTCGCGTCCATCTTGAAAAATAGCTTGATGATGCAGATTTCGGTTTTATGGGTTTCAGTGGGGCCTCATAGCCTAGTCAGTAAAGGCACGGTATTACCAAGCCGGACGCGGCGGGTTCGATTCCCAGTCCGGTCGAGGGAATCTTTCGGGTTGGAAATTTTCTCGACTTCCCTGGGCATAGAGTTTCATTGTGCTTGCCACACAATATACAAATTCATGCATTGGTATTGGCATCAAAAGATCTCAATTAATAACTGTGGAAGTGCATTTAAAAAACTAAGTTGAGAGCACGCAATAAGCTAATATGCGCTAAGCAATAAGCTTGAAATGCGAACAAGGAGAAGAAGAAGGGTTTCATGAATGTTTATATCAATTTCGGATGCTCGTTATTCGAAATTTCCCATAAAAAATAATAAATATCGTATGCTTTAAAGAAACTGGACTGATTTTAGCGATTTTTCATGCGATTACCTTGCCATGTATAGGGTAGACATGGAGGTGAATCCAGCTTTTCGTAGCCTATCATAGCAACCCTGTTATGTGCAGAACAAAATTGACAGCGTTATCAGTTGATTTACAGCAGCCATGGCGAAAACAGTCAAGCAACTACGCTGTTCGTACTGCCAGCGCCACCCCGGAGCGAAAAAGTTGGACATCGTGAGGCACTTCGTGTCCGCCATCCCATCCTCCCCCTTCTAGAGAAAAGCGAGAGCGTCGAACGGAAGCCTGGTTCCGCAGAAGCTGAAGTGGAAGACCGAGGGCAAGGTAGCCTCATCGTTCCGCACCTTGGGTCGGGAGGTCGGAACAACCGGCCAAACGGTGAAGAAGTACGTGGGCAAGATGGACATTGTTATGCGGAAGCGTCAGTCGAGGCTGGCCATGTCTGAACAGCAGGCACTCACCCAGAAGGAGCGGCTGAAGGTGCTGGTGAAAATCATCTTTCCGGTGAAGCGCGACGTCGTGGTCGTGGTAGACCGCCAACCCTCCCAACGTCACCCAGCTGCGATTGAATATTTTTGGGCGGACCTCAAACGGAGGAGCAGCTGATCGTCAAGGTCACGAAAGAGCTGAAGAACATGCCGACATCCATCTTTTCATCGGCCATGGCTAAGGGTCCTGACAATTGCCGTAAGGCCACCCGGCAGGGCGTCGGAGCAGGCTTTATAAACGTAGGACTTAAGGAAAATTTGTTCCATTGATTACCTTTTATCGTTTTGTTTTCATCGCTATCCGAAATCAGTCTATTTGTTTAATGAGTTTTTTACTCAAGAATCACCTATCGACAAAGAACAACATTTTCCATTTAGGAGATCTCCTATCTATATTGAATTTAACAGATAACATGTTTTAATTTTCTTTCGTTACTCCGAAATGCTTCGATACTCTAAGTTGGTCTCTTATTGAAGCCGTTAAAAACGACGAAATCTGTAGCGCTACTAAAAATCTGAACCTTTCAACTTTCAGTCAAACCCAAGGGGTGGTCACTCTACATACTTATTTTGCGCCAACATTTTTCTCAGTGTGCCGCAGCTTACTGGTAGTGCCAAGAAGTCATTGAACTGACTTTTGTTTGCTTGTGAATAATGCCTTGTGTGGCAAACCGGTATTTTAACAGCTCTTGATTTGACGTAAGACTACGGGGCTTATTACGTATGTCACTTCACGGTGAAAACTTGTCACTTGTCGTCACGGTGAAGTGATTCCCATTTGATTAGTACGGCAATCACGGCTCTTATTAAGAGTATCACTTCCTTATCACCGTGTAGTGACACCCGTAATAAGGCCTTACGTCTGTGATTTCTATATGGGGATACACTTTGTGAGAAACCGAAAATGGAACATGTAACAAAATCATGAAAGATTTTGAACGTCAATAACTCAACTGCCCCTGGACCAATTTCAATAATTTTAACATCAATCGATCAAAAATATTTCTACGCATCTGCTAAATTTAAGACTTTATCATTTTTCAAAATTTCACTGTTGTAAATTGCACGAATGTGCAACTGTTGCTATGACCATTAAAATTATCACCGATTGCCTGCGAAAAGCGATTTCCCTAACACAGATTTCAAAGTTGAATTTCATCCGGTCTCACCATACGGTGTTTATTCAATAACCGTGGGGTGAGTGGTGGCTCCCCGCAAGCAACTAGTACCAGTACCAATCACCGTGTGTGGTGTTGTCCGGTCGTCGGCATCAGCAGTAGCAGCAGCGTTGACATTGTTCTCCACTACACAACGAAAGGCTGCCTGCAAGCAGCGAGCTGCAGCCCACATGAGCATCCATAGAAGGACGAACACCGCTATTGATCGGAATCAGTAGCTCTTCGTGAATCGCTGTGGGCCATCTATGTCAAGCGCGTTATACAAAAGAGTATAAACGGAGAGAACCCCGCTCAAATTCCTATTCCTACACAAAACACAAGCTCCTGCTGCAGTTAAAAAATTAGATTTATTATATAAGACCACGTAGTCCTATGTCGCCATTGCGTACAACCCCATAGGGCTGTCCGTTGTAGTTTTTGTTTTGTTTTTCAATGTTTTCAAAAACGACACGGTCTCCAGTCGGGACTACACACTGGATGCATCCGACTCCAAGGATGCCTGCAACGGACGAGCTCCGTCGCTACACGATCCTTCCATCTTCGGCGGTAAGCCGACCCCGCACAACGGACGTCAATCATTAGTCAACCAGACCTTCTGGGTGCCGACGGAGGAAACGGATTTGTACCGAATTTTTCACCGCCCGAGTATCATCCGTTGGAAAATTGGAAACCAACACTGGCCGAAACACATGACGGACTGATGGAGGACGCACCGCTGACCCGAAACGGACCAGCCAACTTCATTCAACCGGCACAGCAACAGGGCGCAGTGATGATGGTCTATGGACTCGACAACAACACAGCCAACACCGATAAGCTGTTCAATCTGTTCTGCCTGTATGGAAATGTTGTCAGGATAAAGTTCCTGGAGACCAAAGAGGGTACTGCAATGGTCCAGATGGGAGACGCCATCGCAGTCGAACCAGTCGAATGCAGCATTCAGCACTTGAACAACATTGAATGAATGGAAATGATGGTAGCATTTTCCAAGCAGAACTTCTTGTCAGAGTCCACCAACCCCTACATCCTGCTGGACAATTCGATCAGCTTCAAGAACTACAGCGCCTCCAAGAACAATCGCTTCCCAGGCCAGCAAAAATTGCATTCTCAACTTCTTCAATACCCCACCCGTATGCCGTCCGAGGATCTGCTGCTGACTGCATTCACCACCAAGGACTGCCATTCGTCGCAAGTGCGAATGTTCCCACTGAAATCGGAAGGTTCCTCCTCCGGATTGGTCGAGTTCCCGAGCGTAGCCCTGGCGGTGAACGCCATCATGAAGTGCAACCACAGCGCGGTTAATCACAAATGCACAAAATTCCCGTTCATTATGAAGCTGTGCTTCTCCTCCTCCAAGAAGATGAACGGTGCGCAACGAGAACATCGAAAACACGGCTGTTCATTAACTACGTAGACAGTTTTGACGTAGGACTCCGTCTGTGATTTCTATATGGGGGTACACTTTGTGAAAACCGAAAATGGAACATGCAACAAAATTATGAAAGATTTTGAACGTTAATAACTCAGCTGCCCCAGGACCAATTTCAATAATTTTATCACCAATCGATCAGATATATTTCTACGCATTTGAGATTTTATCATTTTTCAAAATGTCACTATTGAAAACTGCACGAATGTGCAACTGTTGCTATTATAATTATAATTATCACCGATTGCCTGCAAAAAGCCATTTCCCTAACACAAATTTCAAAGTTGAATTCCATCCGGTCTCACCAAATGGTGTTTTTTCAATCACCACGTAGTGAGTGGTGATGTTCTCAAGAATCAGTAGCTCTTCGTGAGTTGCTGTGGGCCATCTATGTCAAGCGCGTAATACTAAATAGTATAAATAGAGAGAACCCCGCTCAAATTCCTATTCCTACACAAAACACAAGCTCCTGCTGCAGTTAAGAAATAATATTTATTATATAAGACCACGTAGTTCTACGTCACCATTGCGTTCAACCCCATAGGGCTGTCCATTGTAGTTTTTTTGGGATTCTCAACCCCCCCCCCCCCTCTCCTCCTGCGTAGACAACTGTCCATACAAAATTTTAAAAATTTGTATGGGCCATGGATAAACCAACCGGGGGGCTCTAAACTGTCTACGTAGTTTATGAACAGCCACTTAGCTTTGAAAGAGCGGAAGCTTCTTTTTCTGAGAAAAGAAAGGATTTTCCTTTTACTGTGTTGTTAATGTTATGATTAAAAATTATAATTTCTTATTGTGTTAGTTGGAAGTGCAAAAAGGTAGGAGAGTAAAATTAATTTGTTGAACTATTTCTCGATGAACATTTTAAAAGGTCCTATCTGCTTTGATCGATTCTCTTTATCGATTTTCTCTTTTGATAACCACTGAGCAGTTCGAATGGTCGGATGGTATAGTTTTTGTTTGGTTGTTGATTTTCCGATTAAAACTCAAGCACCGCTTGTAGTGACCGGCCCAAGATTTCCGGCGTTGGCCACGGCTACACGAATTAGCGATGCAGCTCCCACGGCTGCGGCTGCTTCCAATGCGGCTGCTACTTTAGTTGCTGCTGCTGCTGTTCCTTCTGCTGGTCCATCTCCTCTAAAAAAGATGGACCAGCAGCAGCATTGGAAGCAGCCGCAGCGGTGGGAGCTGCATCGCTAGTTCGTGTAGCCATGGCCGGAAACCTCTGTCAGGTCAAGATACCGCTGTCAGCTGTTCTACGTCTGGGAGGAAATGTGGATGTGACTACCGTCACGGGTGTAATGATTTTGAGAATCCATGGCGAGACTTGGTGGAGGTTCACGGTTGTTTTGAAAATAATTTTGACACATGCACACTGCGCCGGCGCAGAAAAAGTTCAGTGTTGCCAATAACTTTAAAGATCATAAAAATTGTAACCATGGGTGCCAAACAGCGCCAATGACTGCGCCAAAGTTTGATTTTGGCACACTGTGTAGAGTGACCACCCTTTGGTCAAACCGAATGCAAACATGTGATTTATTCTCCAGTGTTCCCAACGTTGCATTTTTTGCAGTTGGAAATATTAAAAGAAAATTTCCCAAAATGCCCCTACAACTTTTGAATTTAAAAAATGTTATTGCAATTATGCAAATTTACTCGGTCACTTGAGTGGAATGATCCATATCGTATTTTGGTATTGATGGCTCGCGAGCTTATGGAATTTCCCTAAGTGGATCGCAATCGAACAAAAGTTAAGCACCACTGCACTAAAATCAATATACCATAATCTTAGGCCCAAGTCCCTAGGGTCATCCAATTACGTTTGACAATTACGACCCAGTAGAGTTATTCTACCATACTTGTTATGCAGAGCAAACACATTTATGGTAAAACCAAATAATAACAGAATCAGAAAAAATCTTACCAAACATACCAGCAGCGTGCAACCCGGCTCCACTCAGAGATATAATTGGATTAGTACCTTCCAGCAAATTCCATTTCATCCGGCAACAGTTTGTAAACAGCTCAAAAGAATTCACTTCAATTTCGAATGCCATCGCTGCCGCAAGGGCTTTCCACTTGACCTGCGATGTTGATCGGCTGTTGTTGCCACTTTTGCTTTTCGTGTGCCAGCGATCGATCGGCCTTAGAGTTGTGCAAAACCGGAGCGAGCACCACCGGAGGTGCGGGAAGAGATTTATATATTTATCGATCCACCGGAGGCCTCTTCAAATCGGTTGAGTAGTAACGACTTTCCACCCCTACCCCTTTCAGCGACCGCACTCAAAGTCCCACAAACGACGCCACAGCTCTTCTGAATCCTGCTTTTCAGCACACACACAACCGAGAAACCATCCGCTCTCTTCCAAGAGCCACAAAAGCCTTTCAAAGTGTTTGATTTCGATACTTTCGAATAGGGCCATTATTTTTGCCGGAACCAACTTCAAGTGTGTTCTCATGCTCCCAAGGGGTAAGTGTGGATTTTCAGACAAACAGTTCTGTTTCACTCGTTGGGACCGACGCGGCTGCTTTGCTTTCCCATCCATTCATTTGATTAAATTTAATTTCCTCTCCCTCCAGGTTGCCCCCTCCGGTCGGATGTCATGCCTTTTCATGGGTTCGAGAATATGGAGCTTAACCTAAATTCCCGACCGCTATCGATTCTGGCAGTTGGCAGTGGGCGTTCGTAGTGTATATATACGATAGGGATATGCTGCTGCAGGATGATTCACCGTAAATGAGATTAGTGCAGGAGCCGATGTTTTATAAGATTAATGAACATGTCTTGGCTGGCTAGATGCTGCTTTGTAGTGCATGCAACAAGACAGTGCCCCCTGGGGTGTATAAGAACAAGGCTTAAATCGGAGAAATGATGCTTTGAAAACCAATCATTACCCGGGATCGAGTAGCAGGAAACAGCAAGAAAAAGTGGGTTGTATCGTCATATCTCTCGACTGGAGGACAGCTGCAATGTTTCTGCAGGAACTGTGTGTCCCAGTCGTACCTACATCGTGCAGGGATGCTTCCTTTAATGCATGTGCAGAAGATGTGTTCTTAGATTTGCCTCAGGAAATCCGGATGCACATTTTACAAAAGTGTTTAACAGGAATATGTGCTTGAAATGGATTTTCTTGCATGGAATAGAGAACATTCTAATACTCTATGTTGTTTGGTTTCTTGAGTGCCGCTGGCGTGCACAGATGAGTGGGAGGTATATGAGTCAATGTTACCAATATTTTCAACATGTTTCATGGTTTATGTCGTGCTTAAAGGTGAAACCATAAATGATTTAGGAATATTTGGTTGTTTTCCTTTTATAACAGCAGGAATAACATAATCGGTGCCGGTGGTCAAAGTTTTCTGAAGCCCGGCCCATTAATTAGATAGGTTTCATGTGTGGAAGTCACCTCTCTGACACTCGATTTCCGTCGGTGATTAATCACCAACTGGCATTCGACTTTGGAAACTTTGGATGAAATACGCACCAGTTATGGCTTGATCTCGAACTAAAATAGTGACCTCATACTATCGTAACTTTTCTCGATACATAAAACCTTCTGGATGCATGATGAGAGCTCTACGATTTTTGTTCATCAAAAGTACCCTTTTGCTCCACTGTGCATCGTCAAAGCATGTTATCATCATCGAAGTTAAAACATCAATCAATGGTATGAGGGTATGGTAGGATGCCAATGAAATTTATGGGGAAAATGAGACCGTCGAAAATCCTCAAAGCAAATAATCTATGCAAATGATTTGGGTTCAATTGAACATTTTTTGGAGTGGCGCTTAATCGTCCAAGTTTAATTTTTATTCATCTAAAAAATCTCCCAAATTTCGGAAATCGAATTTTTTTTATGCCAAATGATTTAAAAATGCATGAAACGTTGAGATCCAGTGTTAACTCAAAACTTCCTGGGCCTATGTGAAATTTCGGAAATCATAAAAAATTGTAAAGTTATCACCGACGAACTGACATGACAGCTCATACAAGCCTCTTTTAAATTATTTCCCAAGACGCCATATTTAAAATACACACTACCGCCATCTACTCATCCGACCGCGTCGTATCATGAGCAAGGACACGATCATACAAAGCATTTACATTTCGTTGGTTTGTGTCTTACCTCGTTTGCCAGTTCGAATTTCTCGTTTGACATATCGAATTGTGGGCAAACGAAATGCTCCTGTGGCATGCCGGATCGTCGGTGGTGTTAACTCGATTATTTTGTCATCAATCAACTTGCAGGGACTTAACAGTTTGCCAAACAAAAATTATTTTAGATTTCCGAAATTTCTTACAAATTTCATTGGAAGATTTTTCAGATGAAAAAAGTTCAACCTTTGTCGATTTTGCGCCAACCCAAATCATGTCTGATTGAGCCTAAATTTTGCATAGGGCCGTTTTATTCGAGGCAATGAACATTTTGTGCCAGATTTTTTTTCATTGGCACCCTAACGTGCAACCATACTCCACACAGCAACGGCAGTCTGGCAACAGAGAGTAGCGGTGGCTTTAGTTCACCATCTCCCTGCAGGGCACCACGCCTGTCAAGAGAATGTGTATGTGCTTACATTCCTGTATGCTTAATTGGACATGTGTATCAACTATGAGAGTCCCACCCCATCGTCACATTTGTGATTTGACGACCATCTGGTATGTGCTGTATACCGCATCTGGCTTCATCTAGGTCACTGGTGCTACAGCAAAGCAAGGAGAGCAGTTACCTTCACAGGATTAAGTTTGTTAATTGGATTAGAATTTAAGATAGAGACTTAATGGTGTTAACGTGTGTAAATACATGATCAGCAGAGGTATGACTGCTCTGGCTGTTTGCTATTGGAAGGAGCATTGGGAAGATGTCAAACGAGCGGCACTATGGTTGAATAGGTAGGTTTATTAAAAGTCTTTCATTTCATTACGAGTAACCTCAGAGCTTACTATGTTGTGCGATAATAAATTCGAGGTTGATGCAGAAGTGATTTGATTCCAGGTTTCAGAAATTTCATTTGGGTTGGTTGGTTAAACACAAACGAACGAGCTGGGACATGGCTTTACAGGTTGAATCAAAATAGAACATCGGTTTCAAAAAGCTAGGAATAAATTTCCAGTCAATTTCATAGCCTCAAGTGATGTGCTATTAAATATTAAGTATTAAGAACCATTTGAATCGATTTGCTGAAGTTTTTGATAATACTTATAAGGCAATAAAATGTGCTACGTATTTGGCTAATTAATAGCTCCATACTTATACGCTTATCCATTTGTTCTTGTATTTTTTTATTTAGATGAAAATTGTCAAAAACGTTCGTTTTGTCCAAAAGTGCCATTTTCCATCTTCAAATCGCAATTTTGAATCAAGCCTTATTTTTGAAAAGGAGCTGCGATGCTCAGCGAACGGCGTCTAGACCAGAAGTGATTAGCTAGTGGAGTAAAATTAATACCTAGGGAATCTAGTGCTGTTGGCGAGTTAGTGGTTGGCGAGTTACTGGTCGGCGAGTTACTCCCTCCCCATGGACATGGAGGTTGACGGTACTGAAGCAAAGGGTTATGTTTAATTTCTTTATATTGGCAACGATGATGATTTCCTATAGTGACACATATCACCTTCTTAATGCTTCAGCATGCCTCAAACGATTAATTCTTGGTTGTTAATAGAACTTCCTTGATGAAATCGGCTGCTTCATGCAGACTGAGCAATTCTGATTATAGTATCAGATTTGTTCTGTATACAGAGGAACTGGGAGGGCTTATTAGAAACTTCTCACCAATAATGTAATGATCTTCTAGTTAATTTTGCATATAATTTTATTAATATTTTATTTTATTTAAGCATATTATTGTTGTTACAGTCAATTAGCATTAGCATACGATACAAGATATTTAATATTACTTGCTCGTTTTTGCGTAAAATAATCAATATTTATTTTCTTGTAATTACCTTTTAGTTTTTTTTTCTGATTTGAAAAATTTCCCAATTTGGTTAGAAGTTTCGAAGCTAACGCATGTCCACAGGCCTAATAGAAAGATAGACAGAAATAGTGTATCATGAAGAATGGTTGGATACAAGGTTGCTTCCAGTCACTAGCTATAGATGAGTGATTTTCGGAGTTTTGAATTCGTTAGATGTTCTAATGGAGCCTGTCATTTTCGCTTTCAGAGTGTCGCAGTCAGCGGTTTTATGATTCGTGAGCGCTCGCGATTCGTAGAATCGTTGATTGTGACTGCAAGTGGATCTGGCGGGTTTTGTGTGTCGGACGCTTGCTTTTTGGCCTCTTCTTGTGTCTAACAAGTGCAGAGTATCATTATAGCGTCTAATTGTTTTGAGATTCCTAGTTGCGTGAAATATATTTGTGAGAATATCTTTTTGAGATTTTAGTTGTCACGTTTTGTTTGTAGTTTATGTTTTATTTCTTTCATGTAATAATCGTAAATAATAGTTATTCAATAATAGATAGTTCATCCATATATTCGTACTTTGACGCGAAGCGCTGTGGATTATGAGATGCTTGATGACCCTGGAGGGATCGATTTTGCTTACTGAGCAGAAAATCATGGACTTAACTCCAAGCTCTTCCACAGCACAATAAATCGCCACCATCATTTGTATATTTGATATTAAACATTAGCCTCGGAAACTATTTGCATATCAAGCGAAAACGTAGTCCTGTATTGTCGAGAAGCGTTATGGTTCTGAGATGCTCGATGACCCTGGAGGGATCGTTTTTGCTTACTGAGCAGAAAATCATGGGTTTAATCCCAAGCTCTCCGTCATGACTTTTAAAATTCATGATCACTAAATAAAATGAATATGTTCTTTCGATAGCCGGCTATCGAGAGATTAAATAAACAACAAATAAACAATACATACTTTTGGTTGCATCGCCAGCTTGAGGTGAATCCTAACCGAATACCCTACCCAACCCTCCAACTCCGTAGCACTTATGAGGGTGTCGCTAAGTCGGTGGCCTCTCGTTAAGTAAGTACTACATCAACATTTCCTTCCCTATCCCTAGTTATGGTAAAGATGGGCGTGGCCGGGAATAGCGGCAGTCATGCTTCTGTTACTCTTGTTTAGATTGGAACCAATGTTTACTCCCCAGCATTATTCCTGAAAGTAATCTAACTGAGAATTTCAGAAGAGACGTGAGTGTCGCTAGTATCCAATCTACGAAGTATATCATAACAACGCTAACGCTAACGCTAACGCTAACGCGAGTTACTGGTCGGCGAGTTACTGGTTGGCGAGTCTCGGACCTCAATTTCACGCTACGGTAGAAGTGACTTTCTAATCACGGATATCCAATTGCCAATGACCATTGTTCCTCGTGAAGGAGGCCCTAATCGCTAAGGAGAGATTCCCTTCCCGATTGGACAGAGTGTGACCCTACCGTCGTCGACCAGCTGCGTCTTTAGGAAGCGCCTTTGCATCGGGACCAGCTCCACAATCCGTCATACCAGCCCATCACCAAAACACTACGCCGCTAAACCAAACCGCCATCGCACGACAACCAACGAATGGTAGACGCGCTAGTCAGACCGCCATCGCTGTATTCGCCGGTAGACCAGTCAGAGTTTATCGTCAACCATCGCCAGAATCGTTTTGAAATTTCAACGATCGCTCGCGAGACTGCGTTTGTCGTAAAAGTACGTTCCAGAATATCCAACACACCACACTACTCACTCCTGAGTGTATTGAGGAATGTTTGGACAATATATTGGTTAAGTTGATCCGCTGCTGGTTTAAATTAATTTGAAAACTTGAGTACGCCAAGCCCCTCCAGTTTTACCGGTAGTGCGGCGACTCTGAGACACAGTTCATAGAGTTTCATACTGCTGAGTCGTTGTCGGGCAGAACATTAGTTTCATATAGTATGAGGCAATGACGGCTTTTCTAGTTTTTTCAGGCCATCTACGCCATTCCTCTTCTCCTCCTCTCACTTTATGGATTGGACGTTTGTTGCCACTTTTTTAGATTCTATCAGCCAGGATAAAGTCCTTTTTTCCATATCAACTGTTACACACATTCTGCTTCTACCAACTGGCTTGCATTCAACACCCATACTGTCGAAAGTTATATCTCTGAGAGATTATAGATTACGTCAACTTACTTTGCTTGACAGCATCGGTATCAACATTGTTTTCAATAAAACAATCAATCCTCTGCCAAGAAGGAGGTTTGCTGAAGCCACCACGATAGGTGGTGTCAGCACTTATCTTATGCGCATCTTATGTGAATAATCATTAATGAAACTTGAATTTTTCATGATTAGCTTGTCCAATTTAAAAATTATTACAATAAATATTTAATTAATCATTTTGTTCGACCTTTTTTTCCACAGAGATGGCGCTGTTCCGCTGGTAGGAAGTGATAAAAATCCCCATATAGAAATTTAGAGAAGTGGGAATAATTCGCTTTCGATGTATATTAAGGTCAAAAAAAGTGAACGACAACCTAAAGAAATTAATCAGGGACTTTGTCGTTCAGTTTTTCCCCGGAAATTATTGTTAAACAAGCTACAATTAAATAAAAATGATTTTTCCCCATACAGTTTTACCTGCTTTACTACCAGTTCCCAGAGAGCCAAAAAGTTCAAATTTGAGAGAGAAAATTTGCTC
Organism: Ochlerotatus camptorhynchus; assembly: GCF_037179485.1. Lineage (NCBI taxonomy): Eukaryota > Metazoa > Arthropoda > Insecta > Diptera > Culicidae > Ochlerotatus > Ochlerotatus camptorhynchus. The sequence continues at coordinate 1,733,495 of NW_027040918.1, read as the reverse complement.
TCACAACCTCAATCTCTCAACATGCCATGTATTTTGTTGACACTCGATTTGTGATTTCCCTTTCAACAGATTACAAAATAGAGTACCTGACACTACAAAACATGTCTGGTACCTCTATATATGCATTTACTTTAACATTTGAAATCCCTCCTTTTTTACATATTCTGCGCAAAAGATACATTATGCCCCGCCCCATACATAAAAATCGGCGGGAAATTCTGTGAGGGGTGAGCTATTTTGTGTGCAAAATGTGTAAAAAAGGAGGGACTTCGAATAATAATCTAAATGCATATATAGAGGTACCACACATGTTTTGCACTGCAGTGTCCTCTGTGAACAATTATAGAAAAACAGATTGTGAGTAGTTTCCGATAGATGTCACCGCAAACAACAGCAGTGACATCTGATGGAACATGAATGCAGAAGCTTGACAAAATGATTAATTCCTGCATGTAAGCGCTTGTTGAACCTCGTATTGAACATTTACTACGATTATTTTGCCACGTAACCAATCAAACATCTATGTGACCGGAGCTTCATTTCTCAATTTTTGCATCAGCTGTCTTAGATTGGCAGATAATCGAGCCACAGAACCAACAACTTTGGCTTCAAGCAAAATGTTGGTGGATGACGTTTCTGCCACCGGAGTGATAACAATCAGGTTGCTATGTTTATAAGATATTGAGCAACGCGAGCTAGTCAGAGCTACTCAAAATTAACTCCAATTTTACTTATGATCGAAAGCTGTCTTACCTCCAGCTTTTTTCAGTGTATATTATTTACGTTTTAATATAAATTCTCTACAAATCGTGACGCCACTATGGTACAATCGAAAGCTTTTGAGATACGTTTTTGTCAAAAATAGTGCTGATGAAAATACATACAAGAGAGAGAAGAGCATTCCCCTACAGATGCCGATTATTCAACAGGAATCAACGAGAATCAAGATTACAAAGATTCAGCAGCAAGGACACAATACATAAGTGGTGAGATCTATCGGATTACAACTAGATATAAAAATATGAAATGCATCCTAGGTGCCATCTACAAAGCAGGAATTGCTTTGATGATGGAAGTGTACACGCAGTACCAATATACATTTTATATCGGTACTACGTATATGCGGGGCCAGGCATTCTGAAATGGGTTACTGAATCTCAACAGAGCTATCACCTTTCAACTTCCGGGCTAAAATTGTTTGCCATAGGATCAGTATTAGATAATAATAGATTATATTGCAAACATTTTTCTTCCATAAAAACACTGCCGGACAGTGAAAGTTGGATTGTATATACATACATACATACCAGCCTTATATTTGAAAAGGGCATATAGAAAATATTAAACTCCTCTTCAGAAAACTGTTACTCGAAATGGTTTGTCCGGTCGGTACCTTGCGCAATGTTGTAGGTAATGGCTGAGACACTTTAAAAAAATATACACTCTTTCAAAAAATTGAAAAAGAAGAAAAGGTTAAACATATATTTTCCCAAAATCAATTTTTTGCCATTTTTATGTTATGATATGTTTTAAGGGACAAAAAATGCCATCTGCATTACAGATCATGATGGAAAAATGATAAACAAAAGAGTTATGATTGTTTTTTAATCTAAAGTTTTCGGAAAATAATCCAATTTTTCATTCAACTTGATAAATGTAAAATTAACAATAAAAAAGCGAGCACATACAATATTTCTAAGTGGCACCGTTTTCGATATGTAGTGGTTTGAATGTTAACATTTTGAAAATATTGGTAATATTTGGCCCTTTTCGAATGTATTTCGTGATTCTCTAGTTCCTAGAATATTTTTTTTTCGATAGATCAGAAATTTTTGAATGAGCCGGCAATCATCGATAAGACTAACATTATCCGACCTGTGTGTAAAGGCTGACTAGCACGCCACTAGTGTTGGGAATCAAAAACCTTTAACAGGGGTTTGTTTACACTTCTATAGAGAACAACTGGTGCAAGTTTGATCAAAGTAGTCGATCGTATTCAGAAATAACGTCAAATGGAACTCGAAAGAAGAAAACAATATTGCGCACAAACACCTAGAAAATCCGGAGTGGTCCGGTTCCATGTTGGTTAAAGTGCTGAACAACAGTTTGTCGAGTGCTCAAAACCTACAAGGAAACCCTGAGTGTGGAAAGGAATCAGCGGACCTACGAAAAAACTGGAACCAGGGATCATTAGCTGCGCAGCAAGGTGTTGAGGTGCGTTTAAGCAAACCCCGGTCTTTCAATCCAAGATGTGGCCAGAAGGTACAACGCCAACTTTCAAACGGTGCGGAACATCCTTCCCAGGGAGAGATACAAGTCGTACAAAGTCAGTAAACATCCGAACCGGAACAAGAAGCAGAATTCCGTGGCCAAAAGCGTGCACGGTTTTGTACGACCGTGTTTTGACGAAACACAAGGGCTGCACTTGGATCGATGACGAAACATACGTCAAACTCGATTTTAAGCAGCTTCCCGGTCAAAAGTTTAACATCGCGACTGAACGTGGGGATGTGCCGGGAAGATTCAAGTTCGTGTTTGCCGACACGTTTGCGAAGAAGGCCATGATTTGGCAAGCGATTTGTGGCCTGAAAACCACCATTCGTTACATTCTCGACGATGACATCCCAAGCTTACGTCGAAGAATGCTTGAAAAAGCGTGTATTGTCGTTCATCCGCAAGCAAAGGGCAAAGTCATCTGCCAGCAGTCACTACTCCAAGGTGGTTCTGGAGTGGTATGCTGCCAACAAGATCGATTTTGTCCCCAAGCTAGCAAATTCTCCGAATTGCCCGGAATTTCGAACAATCGAAAAATACTGGACAATTTCAAAACAGCGGCTTCAACGAAGCGGCGGGGCAGTCAAGGACATCCAGCAAATGCAGGCCAAAATGCAAAAAATGAAGAAGGTTCTTTGAAGTTTTAATAAAAGTACTGTAAAGCAACCATTAATGGACTTTTTAAACTTATTGAATCACTAATTACAGGTCTTTTTGTGTATACCAATTTACTTTTAGTCAGCTTTTATTAAATGTTCTACGAATAACACATTAATAAATTACTTAATTATTATAATAACTGATGGAAAATCAACGCCATACCATAATTTGTTATTTAAAAGGTCTTTTAATAGCAATTCAATATCACTTTTAGGTGTTATGGCCCAAAAATTGAATGATCACGTTTTGTTATTTTGGTATTGATTTGATATTTTAGAAAATTTGTTGATGACTGATTAATAGCAAAACGAGTGGGGCTAGCATCTACCGAAAAAAATTAAATCATGTTTGAGGAGCAGTTTGATTTTCGAACCGTTCCCCAACTGAATCGGGCAACAAATATTCTCAGACGAAGCAAGTCTGTTTTTGAAACTTGTGCCATGGTATTGTTAGACATTGGAAAAGCGTTTGACATTATCTAGCACTATGCACTCGGCCAAATCTTCGGTGAGGCCATGGACAACGATCAACATGTGGAGATCGCCTCTATCGACTTGGTCAAAGCCTACAACCGGATGTGAACTCTGGGAATACTGAAGCAACTGGCTCAGTGAGCACTCTCCGGGAACATCATGCATTTTCTACAGAATTTCCTTAAGAAAAAAAAAAACCTTCCAAGTGACAATTGGGAATCACCGCTCGATAATCATCATCAATCGGATAATCAGCGAGGAAACTTAGGGTACCACAAGGTTCATTTCTTGCCGCGACCCTCTTCTCAGTGGCCATGAACAGCATCTTCGACCAGCTACCAAAAGGTATTTACATTCTGGTGTACGCGAATGACATCGTCTTAGTAGCTCCAGCTTAGAAGGAAATTGCCGTAAACGCCGTGGTCCGTTGGACCGATTTAGGTGGATTCAACATATCGACAGTAAAAAGATTCCTTACAAGAAGACGATCCGGATCCTTGGAGTACGACTTGATAACCAACTCAGCTTCTTGGAGCACCTGAATGATGTCAAAGAAAATTGTAAAGCTCGTCCTTAACCTCCTGCGTACTCTCGCCAAATCTCATTGCAGCAATAACAGGGACAGGTTACGAGTCTCTAAGGCCATCGTGGAATCAAAGCTCCTCTACGGTCTTGAAATTCTATGTTCAGCAGCTGACACTGTGATAGATAAGCTGAGTTCTACACACAACAATGCGATACGAACCGTATCCGTTTGTTGCCTTCGACACCTGCTGATACCGCCGGCGTGGAGCTGGGGGTGCTTCCTTTCACTCACGTAGTTACCAGCACGGTGTGCAAACGAGCAGTGAGTTACATGAAGTCGACATCCGGGAATGACGAGACAACCCCTCACCACAGAGGCCAACAGTCTATTGAATCGATTCTGCAACTATAACCTCCCACCCATATCCGAACTTCATCGCTGTGGTCCAAGAAGTTGGAGCTGACCTGAGATCCAAACCGACAATCATATTAGGAGCAAGTTCAGAGCTGGAGACAATTCACTCGTTCTAAATAAAAACCGGCCACTGAACGGCTGAGAAAGAATAATAGCGTACACTGCATTCGCTACACTGGCGGTTCGAAAAGTTCCCTTGGCGTAGAAATTGGGATAACGGGTCCAAATCTCTACGCTTCACATCGTTTACCTGATCTTGGTTCAGTTGTTACTGCCGAAGCCATGGCAGTATGCATTGCAGCCACTACACCGTCAGCAAAACCACTCCTGATTTTATCGGACTCAGTTAGTGTTATTTCTGTTCTCTCTTCTGTACGCTATCGTCACTTATGGACTCAAGCCATACAGGCAGGATGGCCAGATTATTTTTTCATTATCGGTAGCTTATCAAAACTTTTATCGGCAGTTATCGGTAGATCGTCTTAACAAGGCTTCCCGAAACTTAATACCTTTGTGAGCGGGGGATAGGATGATTTTGGACTTTCGAACCGAGCCATCAGTCCTTCAACCTCACACATTGGATAGTCTAATCTAGAGTCGGTGTATAATCACGCCAAGAGTAAAGCCAAGTCTACCTATTGAACTGTCAAACCGGCTAACTATCTTGCAAAGTAAACAAACCTTACCTAACCTATGAAAGGTCCACGAAAGGTATTGCAATAAAATATAAAATATATTCGAATAAATGATCATAAACACGCAGTGAGCATTCAATTATCATGGGATACGTTTGGTAATAATCAGCAATGAGAATTTCTACTATTTTTTGATAAGATAATTTGACAAAATCACTGATTTAATGATTTACTACAGCCGCTATTTTTTTCTCACTAGAAGTCATTTGAAGTTGATGTAGAACAAATTAAAAGAAAGCTAATCTGGAGGTTATGGGGCTTTCAGTTTTCATCTGACGTTTCGGTCACATGTATTGTGCCTTTTTCAAAGAATCTGTGTAAATATGTTTTTTGAATACAATGAAAAGACTGAAAGCCACATACCCTACAACATAGTTCGTAACAGTCGATCCCACCAAGAAATTCCAAGACAACGGCAAGTTACTTTCAACAACTTGACAACGAATATGGACGCGGTACAAGAACATTAATCAAGGAGTACGCCACGCAAAATCAGAAACTTGGAAACACACTGTCGAGAAAAGAGTTCCTTCTCAGGCGCAGGAGAACGGGATTTTCTTCTCGCGGAGAGAGACCCCGTGACAAATTTCTACCGTACCACCACCAAGTCAACGAAAGAGTTTCTGAAGCAACACCCCGATATAGTAGTCATCGAGGCGGACAAACGGAACAGAACCGTGGTGATGAGGCGAAACTGCAACGGATGATAGACAAATGACGACACCTACCAGAAGCAGAATCGGGATCCATCATCAGGATATCGAGCAAAAAACAATCAGTTCGCGAAGCGACTAGCAGATCTGAAACTCATCGAACGAGCCACCGAAATGAAGTTAAAGACGTACAAGGCTACGTCCCTTCGAATCTACGGTGCCCCCAAGGCACACAAAGAGGGTTTGCCGTTGAGACCCGTAGTACCATGCATGACGTCACCATCGTACACACTCTCGCAGTGCGTTGGTAAAATCATACAGAAGTCCATGGCTGGTAGATACAACGTGCCAAATTCATTCATCTTCTGTGAGTACATCAATAACCTGCAGCTTCCGCCTGGCTACGTCCTGATTTCCCTGGATGTAGTGTCACTTTTCACGTGCATCTCTAAGGACTTTGTACTACACGACGTCATCAACAACTGGGACAACATCAAGCAAGACACAAACATCAACCTGGACCTGTTTCTGGAGATAACGGAGTTCTGCATTGACTGCAGCTACTTCCGGTTCAAAGGATAACACTATTGCTTGGTGTTTGGAACAGCGATGGGTAATCAGCTTTCACCAACCATTGCGGACCTAGTGATGGAAACGTTGCTGGACACTACAATGGCAAGGCTCGATTTCCAGCCTTTCCAACAGGTGAGGGAAACATTTAACCTATATCACCCAAAAATCCAGTTCACAGTGGACACAAGGACGAAATCCGAAAACCGAATGGTACATGAAACCGATCGCATCAGGTAGGTTTTTGAATTACCATTCCGCCCACAGCATGCAACTCAAAGTGAATGTGGCACAAAAATACAGGATCCCATGCGCGGGATGCACATCATGCTACGTAGGAATGACGTCAAACACACTGAAAGTCCGAATCGCCGGCCATCGCTCCTGTTCCAACAGACTGCAGACCATGTGGGAACAAGGAAAGACAGCTGAAGATTACGAGATAGCAACACTACGAGAACGAACAGCACTATTGGATCACTCCGTCACCAACCAACACGTCTTCGCATTCGATCGCACACAGATACTGGATTCTAGTCTTAAAAAACAAAATCTACCAATACTCGAAACAAGTCACATTATAAACACACCACACACTGTCAACAAGTTCAGAGATACAGACAATTTGAGTAGCACGTATGCTGGCATTCTTCACACAGTGAAAAACAATAGGTGTAGTAGACGAACACAGCAAAAAGCACAAGAGCCACAAAACGTATCAGTACCGCCATAGTTAAAGTGGCGCCAAAACGAGAAACTGCACCCAAGTCCTGCTAGCCGGATTATTTTGAATTTCCAGCCACTACCGCAAAACTGGAGTGGTCAAGTGAGTAGAAGTTTCCTCGAATGTACTCCTCGAGAGTATGACGTCCGGCTAACATGAGATCTTGTTTTGTAGCATACGATACCGAACATCGTGACAATTGTGCCTATGCTGTCGGTTCTTAACACTAAAACGGAATTTAGTTAGTAAGTAAAATCGAAAAACGAAATTCCAATATATTTACACAGATTCTTTGAAAAAGGCACAATACATCAGACCGAAACGTCAGATGAAAACTTAAAATCCCGATTTTGAGCATCAAAAGACTGAAAGCCACATAACCTCCAACATAGTTCGTAACAGTCGATCCCGCCAAGAAATAAAGCTAATCTTTCGAAAAACCGTGATGCGAGTTCATCTGTTCTTCTCTTGGCGTGACTCATTATACACCGAATATAGTCTAATAATAACAAGTATGTGTGAGTAGGACGAACGGAATACGGAACCAAAAATGAGATAAGCAGAAATAGCATCTCCGCTATGAGACAGACAGAGAAAGTTGATTAAACGTAAAAAAAACTCATCCATTTGTATTGAAGCTGCAAAACGCACCGCGTTCGATCAAATTGACTGACTACACGGAAAACAAAACATTGGTATTGAACATTTTTCAACATTACTTGAAATCTGTGATTCTCGGTAGGAAAAGTGAAAAATCGGTAGTTTTGAACCTTTCGTCTGTGAATCGGTAAGCATCCCGAAAATCGGTAGGTATGGCCACCTTGCACACAGGACTATGTCTTGCCTAACACCGTCTTCGCATGGATACCTGGCCACTGTGGGATAAAGGGGAATGACGAAGCGGACCATCTAGTAGCCTCCGGGTTAACAGCGAACCAAGAGATGAACCAGCCAAAGGCTAAAAATCTCTATAATAAAGGAATAAAAAATTTAACATAATGACCTGGTGTACAAGCTACAGCAGTACGATCTTCCGAACATCTTCGTAAAGATCATCTCTCAGATAGAACATTCATATTCTCGCTGAATGGCATCACATCAGATGTGTTCAACATCGCATTATCGGTGAGAATAGAGAAGTTCAACAGCTGAAAGATTCGTATTAACTAGGCGAAGACCGAGGTCAGAAATTAACCACTTTCACTGACAATCACTGCAGAATTGTTCCGTCTGAGAATAACAAAATTTGAGAAGAGAAGAGTCCATTCTAAATATACTTTAATAGATTTAATTACAATAACATTCGTGTATAAAATGACACGGCAATACTCAAACATGTCATATATTTTTGCAGAGTGGCCTACCTACTCCGGGCTCTGTAATTTGCCTTGGTTATGAGCTACATGTAAAACTCATGGTTTGTTTATGCTGCAAATTCATGTTTAATGATGGTCTCTAGAAAGAAATATTGTCCACCAGTAAACAATCAATATCCAATAACTGCGAAGGACTCATGGTCTCACGTTCCACGCTAGCAGATACCATGCGTCTACATTAAACGGCAATTTCAGATTAAATCCGGATGATAAATTCTAGCTTCAGAAAAACTGCTGGCCTTACAGCAACTATTGTTGATTTATTTAGCCAGTGCTGCAACGTGGAACCAAGCTGCTGGCTGGTGAACGCAAAAGCAAGTGGAAGCATTAGGAGGAAATGTACCCGTAGTACATTACGCAACCCGTGCAAAACATCGACTACGAAAGCCGCGGCAGTGCGGTGGGTGGCGGTTGTGGAAAGGCGCGTTTGTGGATGCGAAAATAATGAGATTAAAATCGTACCACTCCGGGAGTGAGATTAATGGTGCCGCACAAGCCAGTAGCAGCCATCAGCAAAACTAAAAGCCACCGAAAGTGAAGCAAGCCGTGGACGGGAGTAAGAGGTTTGGGGTGAATATTTTTTGCAGTGTGGGATCTCTCCCTCCCCCACCCCCCAGCACACCTGGGTGCAATCATAGGAAAATTTCAATTCCATGACCCATGGGTGGAGATAAATGAGTTGATAAAATTATTATAATGAGACTCGGGTGGGAAAACTATTTGCGAACGCCCCCCTTTGCTCACTCTCTTCATTTCGCATGGCTCGCTGACATGTGACGTTGATTCAATTTTCCGACTCTTTAGAAATGATTATGCGGTTGAATTAGGTGTGCGTTGTGATGGATAGTCTCTGTGAGTTTGAGAATTCATAGAGAAGTTTCTAATAGCTGTCACCATACTGGCGCTTGAGAGCTTTGTCATGATGACAAGTTAAAAAAAACTCTTTAAAGATTTTAAAGAGGAACTACGATGGATAGTATTTTTTTCCCCATCAACGAAAAAATATAATCGAATATGCTGTAACACAGTAAGTCAATTTAAAAGCGTAATCCATAAAACTTTCACACTGTCCCAAATCCGCTCATAAATATCCAACAAATAGAACAGCTCCCTAATGGAAACCATGGATCCAACATATGACGAACAGTGAAAGCTCATTTGTGCGGAAAATCCCTTCGGATCCCAGTTATTGCGAAACTAGCCATTCTGGATGAGTATGCTCCCATTATAAAAAGATTATACACATCATGACATACATACAGCCGGCATCCGAGGCAGTGTATATTCCGATATCGAAAAAAAAAAACCGGACAGTAAAATCCAAAAACAAAAACAAAACCCGTCTCTGGCTCAATATAATTGTCCTGTCATCTGAACTTTCGGTGGTTTGAACCGTTCGTCCATGTACGTTCACATATACATATATGCAACAGCAGATACATGCCATGTACAGAATTACACCAGCAGACCCGGTTCAGAAACGAAATGGCAAAACGGTTTTTAATCGAATTATTTATGGACCAGAAAACTTTAAAATTTGTTTAACCAATTTATCAAAAGCGCACTCGCTTGCACCCCTTCCCATTGCTGTGGGTGTAACGACAGCGACAACGATGGAGGTCACCCCAACGCAATCGTCCTAGTGTGAGCAGTCAGAAAAAGTGCGATTCCCCGTGGGATGAGGGCGAACACGTTTTTGGGGTTTTTGTTTCTGACATTGGATCTTTCCGTTTGGCGTATCGCTCGGTGCCACCATCCAAGCGCAGGAGTGAGTGTCCGTTCATCCACTCGGCAAATTTGCACGATGCACCCCTGCAGCATGCCTCCCGTACGGGAACACTGCCACAGTTACCAGGAGGAATGGGCAGATCGGTGACCAAACTTCGGCCCTAATGGATTTTACACCGGCAGCCTGTCAGGCAAGTGTTTGCAGTTGATTTTCCCACACAGTGGGCGTGATGACCGATTTTGGTGGTGAGAATTTTATTGAGTCGTGGAGTGCCGTGAGGTCGTTGAAAATTGTTAGAGTACTACACGTTCCTTATGTTTTGGACATTCAGAAAATATCTGGATTTAACAGATAAACATAACAGTTTGTTGGAGGTAGAAACCTAGCAAGCGACGAATAATCGAAGCAACCTACAAGTAAATGTATTCTCATAGTCTGAAATAAAATGCCATTCCAAGTTTGTCTCTCATCAAGCTAAGACGTATTCTCAAGTAGTAGTAAATCCGGTCTACGGCCATATCACATTCAAGAGGTTTTGGGCCCGAAGAAGTTCAAGATGGAAAGATCCGGAATAACGAAGCTGACGAACGAAAACTACGAAACCTGGAAGCTGGAGGTGGAATTCCTGCTGGTTCGCGAAGGACTATGGAAGTACATCGTGCCCGGAGTCAAGCCGGAAGAGGCTGCAAACCGAGCGAACGCGGCGGAGCTGATTGCATGGGACGAAGGGGATCAGAAAGCGCGTGCGACCATTGGGCTGCTGCTGAGCAGGAGTCAACACGGCCATATCCGGGCTACGAAAACCGCAAAGGAAGTATGGAAGAATCTGGAGAAGCAACATGAAAAGAAGTCACTAACGTCGAAGGTTCACCTGCTGAAGCGGATTTGCGATCTCAAGTTCCAGGAAGGAGACGACATCGAGAACCACCTGGTAGAATTCGAGAGTTTGTTTGAAAAACTGGCCAACGCTGGTACGAAGCTCGACGACGATTTGCAGGTAATCCTGGTGTTCCGCAGTCTACCAAGCTCTTTCGACGCGCTGACGACTACCCTCGAAAATCGGTCGGAGGACGAGCTGACGCTGGCCCTTGTAAAGGATAAAATTCCGGTGGATTCAGCGGTATTAAAGGTGGCCGGGAAATCGAAATCCATTGTGTGCCACCACTGCCAAAAAGGTCGGCCACAAGAAGTGAGACTGCAGAATTTGGCAGAAGCAGAGCCAGGATGAAGTTTCTCGAAGTGAAAAATCGGTTGCCAAGGAAACCAAGAAGTTTGCCAAGCAACAGGCAAATGCAAGAAAAACGGAGTCCACTGAAGAGGATTTCGTTTTCAGAGCTCGTGAAGGACCAGTGACGAAATGGATCGTGGATTCTGGAGCCAGCTCCGACATGTGCGCCAATCGAAAGTTTTTCGTATCCGTTGAGAAAACACGAGATGATATCCCAAGTTTCGTTACTGTCGCTAATGGGAAGAAAGCATTCGTGAAAGGTGTGGGGAACTGCCGGATCCATTGCTACGGGAAAGACAGCGAAGCGAAGCAAATCGTGCTCACCGGTGTCCTGTACGTCCCAGATCTGGATATGAACCTCGTTTCCGTCGGGAAACTCGTCCAGAAAGGCGCAGCGGTAGAGTTCAACGACAATGGCTGTACACGGATTGCGGCTGTAGCAAGGCGTAGCAACGGTCTCTACCACTTGCAGATGGAGGAACGCGTGGGTGCGGCAATTGAGCATTGCAATAAGAAGAACTGTTTGCATGACTGGCACCGTAAGCTCGGTCACCGTGATGTCAAGGCAGCCCAAGAACTGGAGCAACGACAATTGGCGACGGGCATCAATATTAAGCAGTGCGGTTGGTTTTGCCTTGTGAGACCTGTCTGCAGGGAAAGATGGCACGACTGCCATTTCGAAAGGAAGCAACGAAGAAAACGACGGCTGTGATGGACCTGGTACACAGTGACCTGTGTGGACCAATGAGGACGGTTATTTCCTGACGCTTATTGACGACCACAGCCGGTACACAACGCTGTATCTGATGCGAGAAAAATCAGAAACATTTGACGCTATCCAGGACTATGTGCAGAAAATGAAGACGAAGTTTGGCAGACCGCCGAAAGTGCCGACCAGGGAGGCGAATATCGTGGCTCGAAGATCATGACGTTCCTCAAGCATGAAGGTAACCAGCAACAATTTACGGCAGCATATTCACCGCAGCAGAACGGAGTCGCAGAAAGAAAGAACCGTTCCCTGGTGGAGATGGCCAGGTGTATGCTTTTGGAAGCAGGTATGCATAATCGCTACTGGGGAGAAGCAATCAACACAGCAAGTCATCTGCAAAACATGTTGCCAACGAAAGCGGTTAATCAAACTCCGTACGAGATTTGGCATGGAGTCAAGCCGGACGTTTCGAACCTGCAAGTGTTCGGAACATCAGCATACGTATTTGTTCCTGAAGTCAAACGATCGAATCCAAAGCCGAAAAACTTACTTTTGTCGGCTACTCGTTGCAACACAAAGCGTGGCGTTTCATCAGCATGAAGACGAACAAAGTGACGATTAGCCGGGATGCCCGATTCCTGCCTTCGATGATCGACAAGGGGGAAATTTCCACTGAGGACGAAGGTACGTTATTCTTTCCGTTATCGCTATTCAATCAAAACCGTAGTGAAACGGATACACCGGAGGAGCTGAGACAACCTGAACCAGCAATCGATCGTGAAATCGTGGAAGAGGAAGATCTCCACGGTGTTGAAGAACATTCGGATGAAAGCCTGTACGAAGATGCTGATGAAGCAGAAGCACTCGATGGAGCTGAGTCACAGGAGGAGCCGGCACCAATCCACGTAGAGTAAGATGTAGGTACACAGCGACTATCAACCAGGGTGACGAAGGGTATTCCACATCAACGCTACTGTGCCGACAGTCGGGTTGCACATCACGACAATGACTAGTCGCGCACCTATCAAGAAGCTGTGACTGGTCCGGAGAAAGACATGTGGAAGCAAGCCATACAGGATGAATTGCAATCGATGTACGAGAACAACGAGTGGGAGTTGACCATGCTGCCGGCTGGTAAGAAAACCATTGGATGTCGCTGGATCTTCAAAAAGAAAACGGACGAGAATGGAAGGGTCATCTGGTACAAGGCACGGCTTGTCGCTCAAGGGTTTACGCAGAAATATGGAGTCGATTACGACGAAGTGCTGCTGGGCTCCATCAAGAGGAAGGTTCGAGCATCTAATGCTGTAACTTTGAAGTTTTAATAAAAGCACTGTAAAGCAACCATTAATGGACTTTTAAACTTATTGAATCACGAAGTAAAGGTCTTTTTGTGCGTACCAATTAACTTTTAGTCAGCCTTTAGGTCTTGTCCATCTGAACAACTTTACTGAAGATAGTAACATGTTATCACTTAGACTTGCTTATAGGTGCTGTTAGGTAAAAATCCAACTGGTACGCAAGCGCCACGTGGTTGTGGAATTCTCAAGTGAACTGTCCACCATTCAATGGGTCTTGTCCATATACACAACGTTACTAAAGACAGAAACCTTTTATCTAGACGAAAAGTCTAGTTAGGATATCAACTAGATACCAAATATCACATTCAGCCATTTTCGACAAGGTATTTGAGCGAAATTTTGAATTTGCAAAGCTTGATATTCTGCCAAAGACAATGGTGTTCGAGTATTCGGTGCATCACTACTTGGTTAACGCTCATCCGGTAGAAAGAGCAGCCATGCAGTGGACTTCAAAATTAAAAGGAGTACTATTAAGGATCTTGTACGGAATCCTTTGAAGTTAAGATGGTGGCATTTAGTACAACTCTTCCAGATTGGCATACCGTACTCTGACCGTACTTGTGAATTGCTACCACTTGTTTTTCATTCTGAGCAGAAATGTAGTAGTAGTAGTAAAATTATGTTTATTTCTGTTGATTATGGTGGTACATTGATTTATCATTTTAATTGATTAACCTACCTGGCTCTTCATCTTTGTTTAATTTGATATTCTAATTCAATATTTGCGTTTTTCAACTAGTTTACAGAATACCCCTTTGGGGATGTGTTTTATTTGAATTGAAAAAAGTTAGAACCTACCTAACTACGAGTATAACTTAACCTAACGTGCTAGATCACGTATGATCTGATGATTTGATCTCAGACAGGTGTCTCTGAACCTTTCCAGGATGAATACTCTCCGTTCTTCTAATGTTTGAATTTCAGCCAGGAGGTAGATCTCGGAATTTCTAGTTCGATCGAGGACTACCGTACTCGATTACGGGAAGGATGATTTGTTTATAGACAGCAAGCCTATTTTTCAGGGATAGAGTAGACCTCCTTTTGATGAGTGGATACAGCGATCTTATCAGGATGTTACACTTGGTATTGGTTTTGTCAACGTGCTCCCTGAAAATCAGCTTGCTGTCTAGTGTTAAGCCAAGGTAGACTACCTCTTTTGACCATTCCACCACTGTGCCGTTCAGACAGATCTTATTATTCACCGACGCAACAAGTCTGGGAGATTTAGAGTGTGGAAATATGATGACCTGGGTCTTTGCCGCGTTGATACGGATCTTCCAGCTGTTGAAATATTCAGACAGGACGTCCAGGCCGCTCTGAAGTTTGGCAGTCAGAGCTCCGATGACCCTACCCTTGAAGACGATGGATGTGTCATCTGCGAACAGAGACAACGATACACCACCAGGGAGAGCCGGCATATCGGAGGTGAACAGGTTAAATAGAATGGGGCCAAGGATACTTCCTTGTGGAACCCAGGCACCGATGTTGAAAGCATCCGATGTGATGCCATTCATATAGACTCGGAACGTCCTGTTCGATAGATAGTTGTTTATTATCTTCACTAGGAAGATTGGAAGAGTGTGCTGCAATTTAAACACCAGGCCATCATGCCAGACATTGTTGAACGCTTTTTCAACATCCAACAACGCCATGGAAGATGTTTTCGAAACAGACTTGTTCCGCCTGAGAATGTTTGTTACTCGACAACATCCAACAACGCCATGGAAGATGTTTTCGAAACAGACTTGTTCCGCCTGAGAATGTTTGTTACTCGAGTCAGCTGGTGGACGGTCGAACGACCTTTCCGAAAACCAAACTGTTCCTCGAGTAACAAGTTGTTTTCTTCGGCACATGTTAGGAGCCGGTGGTACACTGCTCTTTCGAACAGTTTTGATAACCCTGAGAGAAGGCTGATTGGTCGATAACTTGAAGGACGGATCCTTCCCAGGTTTCCGGATGGGTATGACTTTAGCTGACTTCCAACACGAGGGGAAGTAGCCAAGTCTGAGGCACTGATTAAAAATCAGTGCCAGATGGTTGGAGAATCTGGAACTCAAGTGTTTGAGTTCCAGATTCAGGATGTTGTCGAAACCTGGGGCCTTCATGTTTTTAGATGATTTGATATAGGCCAACAGTTAGTCAGCCGTAATCTCGGATTCCTCTGAAAAAATGTTAGGAATCTGAAGAAGATTGGTTGCATTTTCAGCAACCTCAGATTAATGAGGGCTGACGATGTTTTGTCCGAGATTATGGGAGCTGACGAAGTGTTGACCTATCGCGGCAGCCTTCTCTTCAGGAGTTATCAGATGAACCACTGGGTCGCCGGGACAATCTAGTGGGGTCAGTGGTGGAATGGGCCTAGGCTTGTTTTTAAGAATTTGTGTAAGTTTCCAGAAGGGCTTAGCACAATCTGGGAGAGAGCGGATCTTACTAGCAAAATCGTTATTTCTGAGATCCACCATCCTGGCCTGAATGATCTTTGTTAATCGATTACAATTGGTCTTCAAGTTAGGCAGGTCAGTACGCTAGTACTGCCTACGAATGGTGTTACGGAGTCTAATGAGATCTTTGGTAGGGCTGTCAAGCTTCAGAGTGTTACTCACCTGTCTGGATACTGGCACGTGTTGTTCCCTGGCCCGAGAAATCGCCTCCTCGATGGTTTGTAGACACCGGTCAACATCTTCGGACGTCCCCGGTTGGACATCGTAGTCGATGGTTGTGTCGACGCAGTGTTGATATTGCGTGAAGAAGTCCACGTTGTTGTTCTTCAGGAAACTTTCTATTTTTTTGTACTCCTCCAGGCTGGATTACATTATTTTGGTACCGATGCTGCAAAGCTTGAAGTGAGGCAGCAGCTTGTGTTTTGCCAGTTCGGCACCCAGCTTTGCAACATCCTTCACCGGCGTGAAAAGCGGGGGAATCCGCTCTCGTCTTGCAATGGGAACGGCGTCACCATCGCCATTTTCTTCCGGAAGTACTGCATACTGGTTGGCTTGCAGTACTCGTTTTCCGGCGTCATCCTGCGACGCGCTGGGCTTGAATAACACCTTCTTTGAAGGGCCCGCTGCTGACTCATTGGCACGTTTACGCACCATTTGTTTCGTGTTTGCAAGTTCAATTAAACTTGCCAGAACGCGAGAAGGTGGCGACACTTCCACGGCGCAACGCGACAGCACAAAACGAAACTAAATCGAATCGAGAACTCGAGCGAAAATACGGACTTAACAGCTCGACAGTCGAGCAAAGAATGAGCAGAAATGTTTAGGCTCGTACACTTTTTACACAGAGATTTCTTTTTTTTTCCTTGATTTGTTTTCCGTCGATCTTGTTTTCCGTGCTGAGCAGCATTGCTACCGACGCCAGGAAGGCAGCTCCCACACCTGGTCCCTACCTATCGATCCATCAACTCATGAACCGGGGACCAACGGCGTTACTTCCCTTCCGAAGGGAGGCGTGATCAGAGATGTTATGCCTCAGAACATCCCGGCGGCGCCGAATGGGATTGCACCAAGGTCTGCTGGGATGAGAGGCAATCACGCTTACCACTACACCACCGGCGCCTCTACACAGAGATTTCGCTCCACCTTTTTGTTTTGATATATTAAACTGATGTCCGTGTTAGGGATTCACAACCCATTAATATGTCAGTTCTCGATGGTCACAAACACTTGATTGGTTGGCAAGCACTTGATTGGTTTATTTTGACCATAAAGTTTATATAAACTATTGATAAAAATTATAGTTGTAATACCATACTAATCTTACATCAAATATGATTCAAACGGCCCCTTCCCGTACTTGCACCATTTTTAGATATAAACGTTTGAAAGTGACGTTTTTTTCCAATGAAAATTATTCATAACTTTCCAACATAAAGAGATAGGGGGCTGTTCTTAAACTACGTAGACAGTTTTTTGGGATTCTCAACCCCACCCCTCCCTCTTCGTAGGCAATTCTCCATACAAAAATTTTAAAATTTGTGTGGGCATGGATAATTGTCACCCTCCCCCCCGCATCCTAAGCTGTCTACGTAGTTTATGAACAGCCCCAGCAACTTGGTTGCTTTGGGGGAAAACGTGTGCCATAGTAGAACTTTTCCGCACTGCTAACAAATTGTACCTTTTGACTTATGTTATTCAAAAGGTGTCAAAAAGTGACCCTTTTCAGCACTGAGTGCCAAACAACTAATTTTAACACGTCATGTGTCAACACCGGACCTGAAATACAAACAATAGCATGTTACATAATTGCTATTCATATTTCGCTTTGTTTCAATATGTTCGCAATTATTCAAAAAATCCCTTTGTGCTCAAGAGCATGAACAAGCATGATTGTATAAATACCCCCTGTGGATGATTCCAACTGCAACTGTTCTGTCCATTTCGCATCCTCGGAAACCCCTTTGGTTCAACCTACTCAATAGCCCGGGTCCATTCCCTCAAGGGCTATTGTTTCTGATAGGCGCAATTTTACCGTTTTCGTTTTCCATTTTCACTTCGACACGCACAAACTCATCGAGCTCAGGTAGGTACAACAACGTTGCTTTTGAAATCTACACTGAATAATGACCAGGTGCGAGTGGGATCGAGGAACGGGCAAAACATTCACCGCAGCAGTACTGGCCCTCCCAATCAGACAAAAACATCAACAAGAGCAACGTCACCAGCAGTGCCGGTGACTATAAAAAGCACACCCGGGACTTCCACCAACCGACACCGGTCGGACGGAAAATTCAGCAACGTCAGATACCGAAAAGATAATCATAATGATATTATAAACGGCCACACACAAACACACAAACACGCAGCATTCGGATAACTTTATTTTCCATCCATTAGCCAGGGATGTGGATTTCTCCCGGTTGCTGCCGTCCCAACCCGGCCTGACGTCAGGAGCAGAGTTAAATGGCGAAACGCACAAAAAAAAGTACAGGATGCAGTTTGTAAATTTCCCACGGGGGTTAACGTGAGTTCCATACCCGATTCCGAATGTGGACGCCATGGTTGAGTGTGCAAAAGTTGCCATAGCCGGCAAACATTTTAGCACATTTAGTGGCCGGTCCAGTTTTGAGCATTGCTAAATAAGTTGGAAAGAGGTGCGAACGCGGATGGGAGAAAGAAATCAGGAGCAAGTTTGGTGCTGTAACAATTATCTACGGTTTAACGATTGTGCCACCACTGCTACTGGCTCTTGGTTGCTGTGGTGTACCTTCGGTGTGCCAGATAGTCAAAATGTATAACTTATCAGCACTTGTTCTGGGTTAATGTGTTTTTACTTGCCTTGGTTGGCAATGGCTGATGGCTTGGTGCAGAGACATAAGCGTTCGAGGCCTTGCGATAAAAAAGAAGTGGTAAGGAATCAGGGTAAAATGGGCAAATAGTGTCTTGTTTGAGACTTCCTCAGCAATTATATTAGGGTAAGATACACATTTCATGGTTTACAAGCAAAATTAGGACAAGGTTTGGGTTAAGATAGTTTTATTAATGCTGCAAATAATAGGCTGGGAAGAAACATTTGAGGGAAAAGAATTAAGACACATAAAAACGCTCCAAATCTCGATAAGAGCAGTATTTACGGAGATAAATCGATTTAAAGATTTTCATGCTGTTGAACACACACTCTTTCGTACCGATTGTATGTTTGATTAGTTCACGCCGAAATCATTCTTATATTTGATGTTTCTGTTCGATATGACGGAATTGGGCGTTTATGCTGAAATAGTGCTCTACCCTATGATAAACTTGACATTACCATTCTTACTCGCTGACGATCGTTATTACTAGTTAGTTATTACTAATTTGATTCAACTCACAAATCAAAACTAAAAAATCTCACGGCCTTGATCACATTTCAAGCCACAGGTTATAATCCCCAGAGAGCGACTGTAAATTGTGCAACCCAGTAGTTCCGATTATAGTCGCTATATTCATAGTCTGGCGGATAGAATTTTGATCTATCGAAAAGTGGAACCAATTCAACAATTGAAAAGGTACTATCAACTTTTATAAACAAAACGTTGATTATTCTTTCCTCGCCAATCCAACGCAAATTACCGTCATCAACGGATAGGGGAAACTTTCCCCAACCCAAAGATGGTGTTTTTAGCCGAGCCTTGAGTCACGAGAAAATAGCAGAACAGTTCTTTTCTGTTGTTGGTCGTGATTTGCTCGATTGGTTGCGCTATTTGACAGGTCAATTGGTTCCCGAGATTCTATCCGCCAGACTATAAATATAGTGACTACAGTTCCGATTCGGTAATTATCGCCTGCTGTCGCTCTTTGCTACTACTCTACTGCACAACCGCATGATGATAATTAGCTTAAACGAAATGCTCATCAATAATGTTTAGATGAATACGATTATGATTGATTCAATCAATTTAACTCTAGCAAATGTTACAAGCTGAAAGAAAAAAAGATAATCTCATTTTGATGCCACCAATAGGAATTGCAGTGGAAATGGTGCATTTGTGTGGGGTGGTTAGTGGGATCCAGATTCCATCGGGTTGATACAGTCAGAAATGAGGCTGCTGGTCATGATGGCGATGATGATGATGATGATGATGATGAGTTATATTCGCTGCGGTCGACCAATAATAGTTTCTATTAGTGCTTGAGCCCTCGATCTAAGTATCAACCTATACACGATGGGCACCGAACACCACCACCAACCAACATGCTCCGAGGGGTATTAAATGCAATTTAAAATTAATGGAGCATTATTAACTGCATATGCGTGTTTTGAATGCTGGGCCAGTTCCTGTGCGTCCGAGTATTAACGCGATTTATTGGAGTAGGAATTATGCCCTAACTGTCCCCTTTCCGCCCTGCGTTGCCCACCAATCCATTAACCATCCAATTTGGAGAATGCCAGCGTTAAACGGGCTGGATAATTTGAAATAATTATCTGCTGAGTGCGTGGGTGGAGTGTGTATGGCTATCACCATTTCCCCGCCCCTCTGGCTGAGACTGAAACCCCATGTGAAAAATTTACGACTTGTAATTATCGCCTGCGGCTCGATAAGGGCGCCTTGCGGGTGAACTTGCGAGAGAGGGGAAACGGCACGCACTATCCGGTTTTAACGGTTTCGCTAATGGGAATGGATGAGGTTTGCCTTAGCGTTTGGGTGGGAATGCATCAAGTAGGCGTGCTGTTTCCTAATAACTTTAGCCCAGGAAGTACAATACATTTAGGCATAGGGACTCGGTAGTCACTGGCAACAGTCAATGGGAGCATTTTTGAGCAATCAATTGAGCTTTGCGTAATCATGATTAACATCTAATGGCGGTGGATTGATCCATTTTCTAATGGGTTTGCAATTTGGCAGGTGAATGTGAACCGTTTGATCAAGGGCGTAGCTAGTTTTGTTGGACATTTGTGTAATTTTCAATAGTGACTTATTGTAAATTAATAAAGTGTTCATTTGTAATTTTGTAAAACACAATCGATTAGAGTTTTAAAACACACTTCAAGTTTTAAAATTCTAATCGATTGTGCTTTACAAAATTCCTGAATGTCTGGTACAACTTCGTAGTTAAACCTTTCGGCCAGTGCCTTGATTTCATTTTTGGACCCCAGAAAATTAGTAGCGTTGTCACAATAGATCGTTTTACTCCATCCTCGTTGACCCGCGAATCTTCTGAGGGCAGCAACGAAATCTGCTGTTGATAGTCCTGTCACTAGTTCTAAATGAACTGCTCGAGTTCTGAGACAAATAAACAGGGCAAAGTATACCTTATGTGTTTTTTGGGCCCTCACGAAGATTTCCTTTACGGTAAAGGGACCTCCAAAATCTACACCGCATGTTTCGAATGGTCTGCCTGGGTTCACTAGTTCATTTGGAAGTTGTCCCATGATTTGACTTAGTGGCTTAGGATTATTTCGATAGCATTTAATACACTGATGTAAGTCTCTGCGCGCTAGACTGCGACCGTGAATAGGCCAATATTTCAATCTCATTGCTTAGAGAAGACCTTGACCTCCCACGAGGAGATTTTCCAAATGGTAATAGACCGCAAGCAGATATGCTAGTTTGCATTTGGATGATAGAATTATTGGATGCTGTTGGTCGTATTGCACTCCTGCGGCTTGTATTCGCCCTCTAATGCAAAGAACCTGCTGGTCATCTAGGAATGGTTGAAAAGTTACCAGCGCACTAGAACTGGGCAACGGCTTGTTCTTTTGTAACATTTGTATTTCTGTCGAAAAAAGATTCGAAGTAGGCTGCGCTTGAAGACTGACGTGTGAATGTTTGCTGCGTGTTTTTCTTCCGCTGATTTATCAATTTTTAATTTAATGCTGTAATGCTTGTTAAGTGTCACGAAGCTTTTAAATCAATGTTGAAAAGTGCATAACAGAAACGCGTGTGAATTGTGTGTAAGATGAGTGAGATTCAAAGCTCTTGCCGGGTAGCATGAGTAGCTGGCTTGTGGGGCACGAAGCAGAGGGCTGCCAGTATGAATGTTTCGTTCTATTCTGCTAATTTTCCCGAAATGTGCAGCCACTGGGGATCGTAAAAAGCCTTGAGTATGGGGATTTGAAAGGTTCATCCATTCAACAAAGAAAAGTTTAGTTCATTTTGAGGAATCTATCATTTGATGTTCACCCAGGCAACCATAGGCACGTTATTTCGCCTTTTTGGCTTTATGCGGGCCTCATCAGAACATACAAACACTGATATAGTCGTTGTTCAGTTGTGCGTATGGTTACTTGGGCAGTTGATAGTCATGAGTACGTGCGTGCGTGCAAATAATTATTACCAACATAGGAGAAAATTCGTTAAGATCCTTACATTGCATTATTTTATGATTCTTCAATTTTGTACAAATATTTACACATTACACACAACTACACATAGTAAATCGGAGGGTTTGGTACGGTATGTCCACGCATCCTTCCACCTCTATTGATTCAAGAAATGTTTCCATTATTATCCAAGAATCATCTTTGCGGCAAATACAACGCAGTAGGCCTGGCCGTATTGATGTTTATATCATATCTCAGATATGCTGTAAACATAAATTAGACATGAAAAATTATTAGACCTCATCTAACCTAATTATTTTCCAGGATGCTTTCTCGTACTGGCTGCGTTTGTATTAGATTAGATTATAGTAGATTATATTTGTATTTCTGTCGAAAACATTTTATTTTGCGCCTTTCGAATAAGGCAAACCTGAGCTTTTTGATGCTCCTGTAGCGTCAGCAACCCTGTTTCTCTTTCTGTCAGCTGGCCTTGACAATTCCGTTTAAAACGCAGGCAGTATGCTACCACTCTCTGTAGCCTTCCTAGTTTTGAATAACGATCCAGAAGTGAAGAGTCCACTTCGTCTTTAGGGTTTTTTCGTCGTTGAATTTGGGTTACCATGACTCTATTTGATCTCAGAATCCATGAACGATCGCGTTATTTAAGGAACTCTCTGATAACTTCTGTGTAGATGTTCCCCTTGAAATGAGGTCCACTGGGTTATCTTTTGACCCTACGTGATTCCAATGTTACTAACGAAAGTTGGCCTCTTTTTCGTCGGGTTAGAAATCCAGTCTATTGTGATTATCGAATCACTCCAGTAATAGATCCCGTGTACTTCAACTCCTAGTGCTTCCTTGACCATTGCCATGAGTTCCACAAACAAGGTTGCTGCTCTCAGCTCCATGCGTGGAATGGTGGTGTCTTTTTTGCTAGCCTTTTTGCTGGTTGGTGCAATTCTGGACTTAGAACAGAGCAGGCCAACAAGAATTCCTTCTTCGCAAACCGTCCTGACATAAATAACCGCACCGTATGCACGTTTGGGTGCATCTGAAAATCCGTGAAGCTCTACCAAATTACCCTTGGTGGTTACGTGTCTAGGGAATGAGATATGTTTAATTTCATTGACCTGCTTACAAAACCATTTCCATTCTTTCTCAATCCATTCTGGTAGATTTTGATCCCAGTCTAGTTTCGTTGACCATATGTCTTGCATAATTAATTTTCCGTGTAGAACAAATGGGGCTGATAATTCCGAGGGGGTCAAATATTTTCTGCACTTCCGACTTTGCCAACCAACCAAGTGTTTGTGACCATCGAGAGCTGACATATCAATGGATTGTGAATCCCTAACACGGACATCAGTTTAATATAACAAAACAAAAAGGTGGAGCGAAATCTCTGTGTAGTGGCGCCGGTGGTGTAGTGGTAAGCGTGATTGCCTCTCATCCCAGCAGGCCTTGGTGCAATCCCAGTCGGTGCCGCCGGGATGTTCTGAGGCATAACATATCTGATCACGCCTTCCTTCGGATGGGAAGTAAAGCCGTTGGTCCCCGGTTCATGAAATGATGGGTCGATAGGTAGGGTCCAGGTGTGGGAGCTGCCTTCCTGGCACGTCGGTAGCATTGGTGCTCAGCACGGAAAACAAGATCGACGGAAAAAAACAAACCAAAGGAAAAAAAAAGCTCTTGAATCCCACTGCATTCCCAGAATCTTCACTCTTGGTGCATCTCCATCTTCCGGGACGATTGACGGATCATTAGCTTTCCATTTGTGTAATTCAAACCCTGCGCTTTTCAGAATCGTACTCAGCTCGTCCTTTCCAGATCATCGTGTCCGATTAACACGTAATCCATGTAGAAATCCATTTTAAACACTTGGCAGGTGTGTGGATACAGAACCTCAAACTCGATGGCGAGTTGTGTTACGCATCTTGCTGCTGCAAAAGGAGCCGAGTATGTTCCATGTGTAACAGTGTTCAAGCGATATGTAGCGACTGCCGCTTCTTGTGAGAATCGCCCCACAGTATCAAGAGCAATTGGCGATCATCTTCGTGAATCAGAGCTTGTCTGAACATTTGTTTTATATCAGCTGTCAATGCATATCGATAACACCGGAACCGCAGAAGAATGTTGAAAAGCTCCTGTTGTATGGTGGGTCCGCTCATCAAAACGTCGTTCGACGAAAGTCCTATTGACGTACCAGCGGATCCGTCAAATACAGTTCTCAGCTTGGTAGTGCTACTGTCCGGTTTATGTACAGGATGATGGGGCAAATAGAAAACAGGATTGTCACTGTTTAAACTTTCCTCTTCTACTCTCTCCATATGCCCAGACATCAAATAGTCTTTCATGAATGTGCCGTAATCTGTACGTACCTGACACGAACCTTTTCTCCAATTTGAGGAGCCTGTCCAGCGCCATACTCTTCGACTCTCCCAGCTGTCTGACATTTAGTTTTGTGGGTAATCTCAGCACGAACCTACCATCCAAGTTTCGTCTAGTAGTATCAATAAACAGAAGTTTTCTTCATCTGTACATTCTCTGACTGAAATGCTTACGGTATTTTCGTTGATAAACTGGTTCACATTTCCACCGACGTCTACCCGAGCTACGTTATCTACAACTATCCATCCTATCGCCGTGTTCTGTATGAGCGGCAGTTGTTAACCTATTTTTATGTTTCCATTTCGCAGTATGTCAAACATCACGGAGACCCCCAAAAGCATATCAGCAGGACGACTCAGGTGAAATTCCGGATCAGCCAAATTTACGCCGGTTAAGTCCCAACCGTTTATGTCCACGTCTTGTTCGGGTATTGGTCCAGTTATTGTCTCAGTCACTAACAAGGATACAGTTCTGCAGTAGGTAGATGAACTGGCTTTAAAGAACACCGACGTCTTTCCTTACACCGGCTGCACCTGCTCGCCAAAACCAGTTACGTTTATCTTGGTTGAACAGATGTGAGCTCCCATCCAATAGTACTCGGCAAGAAACGGATGAACGAGGTTTCTGATTGATCAACAAGATCTGTAGTTACTGCAATAGTTTATTAAAGTAAAAGCAGAGACAAACTGACTATGAACGTCTTGAGCTATTCGAAGTTTACTCACGCTTATTCTCGGCCTGGAATTTACGATCATGGTTAGCACTGCTTGTACTGATTGGTCTTTCACTGTGAATCGACGTGTGATGTCTTCTGTCACATTTAAGGCATCCTCGACTTCGACACAGCTCCCAAACAGTTAAAACATAGAGCGAAACGTTTAACCAATTTGAGCTTCTCATCGATAGATTTCGCGTTGAATCTGTTGCAACTTGACAACGGATGATCCTTTCCACAAACGGCACAGCCATGTGTTTCGTTTCGTCGGTTCACGGTAAGTCTCTGGTCTTGGACGTTTTGCTGGAGGTGGTTCGAAAACTTGTCTAGCTTTTGACGGCATTGCGTCCAAAACTTGACACCTGTCACTAACGAACTTCTCCAGTTGCTCGTAGCTTGGTGGTTTGATTCCTGACGCGGCTGACTCCCATTCCCTACGGGTAGCTGGATCCAGTTTGTTTTCCAGTAGGTGTATCAAAATGGCATCCCAAGACAAGTCTCGTAACGTTGCAGCTGCCTTCAGCTCAAAGAGTTCCCGGGTGTGCTTCTGAACGAGAAGCTTCGGGTTGTTATATCGCTGCTCAAGAAGATCGTGAGCAGTTGCGTAGTTTGCTTCGGTGGTCGACAAGGAGTCAATAAGTCCAAGCGCCGGACCTCTTAGAGGTATTCGAATTTTTGGATGGTTGGCAGCGAGGTTCATCGGTGGATCAGTTAATTATATTTATCAATGCATTCCAACCAGTTCTCACCTGAACCACCAAAGATCGGCAGATCAAATGTTAGAAGTCGAACTGAATCTCTGTTGAAGGAGCTAGCTCCTTCCGATATTTTGTTTTTTATCAACCTTTCAAACATGAGATGTAATTCACCTCAACCTCCGTCCGTTCTCCCTCTTCTGGCATCCGTTGCTCCAGTGTGCTCTGAACTTGGTCATATTTTTTGTAGCAGCCTCTGAGCATATCCCTCCTGGTCTCGTTCTCAAACACTGCCACTGTCTCGATAATCTGCGTTATGCGTGTCACCGCATGGTTTCGCTGAATCACTGGTCAATCAAGATCTGATTGCAAGATGGCGTACACTGGTTGATCCTGGAGAACTTCCTGTTCAACGTGTTCCTCGTTGCTCCCTTCGGCTGGTGGACCTTCGGAACCCTCCATGGTCTGTTAAGCAAGAAAGTCAACGAAATTGGAATTGTAGCATCTTGAGTGGGTAAAACAGTCCGTTTGTGTTTCTCTTTTATATTATAAATTACAGCTCCTAGCCCCAACTTCCTACTTTTCATTTTCTAGAATTTGTTTTGTGCTAACGTATTAACACAATGACTCGGTGTCCGCCATTGCTGAGACTGACTAAATTTGTTCCGGAAACTAACCTCAAATTGTTAGCCAACTTTTTCATTCCAACCCACGTGTTGGATAGTTCATGCAGAAGGACCCAAGCGTCATTCCTAACCTCAAATCTTAAATTGACCCAAATGTCGTTCTACTTATTCCGATGGATGTGCTAGTACTCTTTTTGTATAATCCAACCCAAGCGTTGGAGAATCTAACCGAACGACCCGCATCGTTCTACTTCCGTCCAACCCATGTTTATGTTAGTTCCGGTAATACGACCCAAGAGTCGTCCTCTTTGTATCCAACCAAAGTTTTGGAGAAATCTATTGGTTAGGTAAGTTCTAGTAATACAACCCAGGCGTCATTCTCTTTGCATCCAACCCAGGCGTTGGGAAATTATGACAGCACGAATTGTGTTTTTCTATTACCGAAGGTTTCGCTGCTAAAATGCTAAAAAGTTATAAAAAAAATTACCTTTTCGATCGACGAAAAATCCGGTCGTCAGGGGCAGAAAATATGTATTACTATTGCTCTGTGAAGAAATCAGTCTGGTCCGATTGCCGGTTGCGGAAAAAGTTAATTTGGAGCATCATCGCCGGTGACAGTTAGTGATGACGTACGCATTGCCTTGTTTAAGCACTAGAAGAGCGTCAAAAGGAATGTAGTAGTAGACAGTTCTTACTGCCCAGGGGTGATGTGATAGACTACACTGAAAAACTTGTTTATGAGTGATGGGGTTTATTCAGCATTATTCATTCCTCAACAACTAGTATACTCATAAAAGACGTAAAGCAGATTTTTGAGGAAAACCACACAGACAGACGGACGGAAACGAAATATTTTTGTTTACTATAAATGATGTTTATTTCTTGTATTGGTGTGGTTTACATGTTTGAATTTTCAAGTGAAACATACGTGTCCTTTTCAACTTTAGTTCATTCATTCAGATTTCAAATGAACTGAACAAAACCTCGCAACCGGTTCGTCTCTCTATCTCTCTCTCTTCTCTCGATAACCATAGCAAGTAAGCACGTGATTGGTTGATTGTGGGCAATAGTTTACTAATGATAAACTTCTTTAATCTTTGTACCAAACGAATATTACATCACAGTTGAATCAAATGGGGTGAGAAGAATTGAAATCCATCAATAAATGGCCAACTCTTAAGCTTTTGAAACCTGACAATATTTCGTCACTCAATTTTTGATTTACACCCTAGTATACACACTACTGGGGTTTTAATCGCGGAAAAAGTCAGTAAACATTAAAACTACCGTTATCCGTAAGGAATCATTTTTATCGATATATTTGATATTCCATCATTAAATGGAGTTCGGAATACTCATTCTCATTTTTTAATTTTACACAGATTTTCAAACTTTTACCGAACAGTTCCGCAATTCAAAAACCCAGTAAAACCTTACCAACTGGACTAGTGTGTAGTCCACAAAGACTTAGTCCTACGTCAAACAAATTATGGAGGGGACCTGGGGGGAACAAAAATAAAGGTGAAATGCTGAGTAACGCAGAAAGAGCAAAAACTATAAAAATCTGGGAAGGGGCTGGTCGCCTTGGCATCGCCATTAGTTACGTCAATTTTGGTTGTCCTGCAATTATTTCAATCGATGTTTAATATTCAAGTGGGGAAAGTGAGCTCAATTCAGCGATTTACCTCATGCAGGATGGATACAGTGCTTTAATTACCACCTTATTTTCTATAACTTTTTTTGAATGATTTTAGAAACAACTATATTGCACTAAATATTAGGTTTCAATTTGAGATGACGATCAAAAATAGAGACAACAAAAAATGCGTAAAAATGTGTAATTGAGTGTACTAACATCGGTAACGTGTTGAGTGAGAATGTGAGAAACTACGAGTGCCCATTTGGCTGACTTCCAGCCCCGGCTCTCAGTTAGAAATCAAATCCCATTTCCGAAAAGTGGTACACCGCTTGATTGCTATTGTACTGTTACTCTGGTGGTGGACTTATTTTTTCTCATTTTTTTCTCCTCCTCTATCGGACCATTTCAATTGAATTGCAGGCGCCTTGGCATAATGTATCCTTGATTGAATCCAACCACGGGCGACGAGGCAAGCAAGGCCCGACAAAAAGAATACATATAGCACACAAAGAATGGAACCCCAACTGAAGAAATGGAAAACCCATCATATCTTGAGGGTAACCATTACGACGAAGACGATGACGACGACGACGACGACGGCAAAGCCGGCTTTCATAGCCACGCACGCACACTCGCTTACATCCGGTTGGCACATTTGCTCGGAATGTAGCCATTTGCTTCCAACTAGGACTACATCCGAATGCGGGGAAGTACATTTGGCCTCGATTGATATTACTATTGTTGTGACTTTTTTTCCCCTTTTCAGATTCTACGTTGACTCTTCTAGTAGGTTTGTGATGTTATATGTGTAGAAGGACCTCCGAGCTGGAGGCCAGGGAAAAAAGAAAATATCGGATGAATATCGCGTGATGGGAACAAATTGTTTGCAGATGATATTAATTTTCTTCAGCTGGAGCTTTCCCTCTGCCATTGGAGCCAGCTGCTTTTTTGCCATTTGGGATCGTTTCCGATTTTGTCACACGTTCCTCGGTGGCTATATCCGAGCTGAGTGCTATTCAGCGGTTGAAGGGTGCTTTTTCTTTGGCTTGATTTTTTTTTTCGTTTTTGGCTGACACGGCTTGATTGATTTTCCTTCAGAGCCGTTCCTAGAAGGATTGGAAGAGCTTAATTTAATAGTTGTGACTTCTAGGGCTACAATTGCGCATTGCATGACTTTTGTTATTGGGGGCCCTCAGATAGTGTAGTCAGTTAAGGCACGTTATTACCAAGCCGGAGGCGGATGGATCGATTCCTGATCCGATCTAGAAAGTCTTCAATCCTTTAAATTTGTCGAACCTCTTAATGGAATCCCTTTATGAAGAGCTTTGAATGGGTTGGTTAATTTCCTTTAAATTCCGTTATAATTGCTTATCTTTTGACAGATACGCGTATTACGTCTACTACTTGCAGGCTTCATCAGTGCCAAGTGGTGTTGAGTACTTGGCACTGATGAAGTCTGCAAGTAGTAGACGAAATACGCGTATATGTCAAAGGATAAGCAATTATAACGGAATTTATAGGAAATAAACCAACCCAACATAAAATGCTCTGGTAACCAAACTTGAAAGCAGGGGTGCAAATGATTTTGATCGATTCTCTTCATCAACTTTCTCTTTGAAAAAAATACCACGAATTTGGAACGCCTACAATTTAAAAAAAACGGAAAGAGTTAAGATAATCATGATCGATAAATTAAAATTTTTGTCAAGCTTCTGCATTCATGTGACGTGTATCGGAAATTACGCACAAACTGTTTTCTAATTGTTCACAGAAGACAGTGCAGCGTAAAAGTAGGTAAAATTTACGATTTATTACTGTTTTTTTATGTTTCAACATTTGGTTTAACATTTCAATTGATTAGCCTTTGGCTCTTCATCTTTGTACTAGTTAATTGGTTATTCTAATGGTATGATTGCGTTTAGCGCTAATTAACTGAATACCCTTTATGGGATTGGTTGGGATAAACTAGGTTGCCAAATCACGAATGATCTGGTGGTTTGATCGCAGACAGGTGACTCTGAACCTTTCCAGCGTGGAAGTCTTTCGCTCCTCGAGTGTTTGAAGACCGGCCAGGTGGTGAATCTCAGAATTACGAGTACGCGGTGGACTGTTAAGAATCATTCTGAGGCTCTTGTTTTGGATCCTCTGAAGCTTTAGGTAATGGCACTTAGCACAACTCTCCCAGATTGGCATACCATACTCATTAGCCGGCATAATGAGGGACAAGGTGGACTTCCTGTTTATCAGAGGGTAGAGCGACCTGATCAAGATGTTACACTTGGTGGATGTCTTGTCCACATGGGATCGGAATAGCAATTTGCTATCGAGGGTGAGACCAAGGTAGACTACTTCACTCGACTTGACGTTAGAAGGCGGAACAAGCCGAGGTGAATTCGAGTGTGGAAACAGAATGGTTTGTGTTTTAGCTGCATTGATGCAGTGAAAAACATGTCTGGTACCTCTATCAGGGTTATTCTGCGTGGCGAATGAGGTGAGACGGTAATTGTCATCTCGCAGTTACATGACTCTTCTCACTCTATTCCGACAGTCAACTCGGGTGACGTGAGAGGTTCATTCTTACACGCTAACTTTAAAGTACCCATTAATGAGTAAAAAAAGACCCATTTTGAAGAAAAGTGGCTTAACTCATTAAATGAGTAAAACCAACTTTACTCATTAATGAGTATTCAATGGATACGTCACAAAATGGGTATTTTTACCCGTTATAATTTTTCTGAGCATGCGTAAAAAGTACCCATTTTATTGATTTGTTTTTGCCTCGGTTTTTGCTTCATGGGGCTACCAGTCATAAAATAAAGAACCTCTTGAAATCTTTGCAAGTATGAACCGAAATCATTGAAACAAGTCATATTTTTGTTATTGCCACATAATTATTGGAAAAAATTAGCCATTTAAACATAATATTATCACCAGCATCAACCGGTACGATGCAATCGAGGCTTTCCTCGAAGGGTGTTTTCGTCATGCAGCACAGTTCACTGCTGGAATCGATCCTTGAGGGATGTCGCTCATCGAATGGGTCCGGATGTTTACAAATATTAACTTTGTTTCTCCCTTCACTGGAAACGGGTTATATTTTTGTTATGCCAACTTAATCCTCATCATAATGACACTTTTGATTCTTACCTCGTAAAATTGGTACAGGACCATACCCGGGAAAACTGCACTGTTTTTCTTCTTTAATTTTGTATTCCGTCACAAGCAACATCAGCCGGATGGAATCTATTAGTTCAATAACTCGCGTAATATTGTGAATCGAAATAATTTTGACCGATTTACAAAACACTTCACACGCGGAATCTACGGAAGCTCGATTCGCTCGCTTGCTAAAAATGATCGGACATTTTGCATTTTCACTATCATGGCATCACATCCATCGAGCCACTAATTATTTTTACCCATTTTTATTGCATGTAGATACTTTCTAAAATGAATAAAAAGTACTCGCTTTCCATTTTTTGATAATACCCATGTTTTGACACTTCAGAATAAATTCAAAAAATGAGTACAAGATACTCATTTAGTGGGTACTTTCAAGTTAGCGTGTAGGTGAGTTGAAAAGTGACTCGGTGTTCATTCGCCGAAACGTCAATTTGCTTTGTTTTTCGAAAAGGGCCTACACAGTTTTTGTAGGTTTATTTATCAGTTTAATCGCAGGTTTTTATTTTTTACTATAAACATGCGTTTCGAGTCGTATTCCATGTCAAACAAGGTAGATTAAAATATTTTAATTTTTTCTTAAACATAATTCGCGTTCACATGTTCGAAATCATGCATTTAAATATCATTAAAATTAATTGAAAATGTTCGGTCTGTGCTAGACCCTTTCAGTTTTAGCTGTTTGTTGTTTTCGATTGCGTGCGAAGATTTTTTTTTTCCAATCGTGTTTTTTTTTTAATTATTAATACACTGGAACCTCTATTCACGAACCAAACCGGCGCGGCGGTTCGTAAATCAAACTAGACGTAACAAAAACTCATTACTTGGGATTTATTTCATTAACAAGTTTTTTGAAAATATCATCAAATACCCTTAATATGGATATTTTGGTATCGGGGTGACGTGTACGGACCGGACATCGATGTCTGGGGCCGTTTTGAAATTTAAGATGGCGGCTTCCGGTTAGGGAAATACTGCCAAATCACTCACAATATTGGGTATTTTTTAAATCTTGGTGACGTGCAGGGACCGGAAAACCATGTCTGACGCCTTTTTCATGTTCAAGATGGCGGCTTCCGGGTGGAGAAAAACCTTGGAAATTCTGAAAAAACATCTTAATGTGGGTATTTTTGGAATCTTGATGACGTGTAGGGACCGGAAACCGATGTCTGACGCATTTTTCAAATTCAATATGGCTTCCGGTTGGAGAAAAACTCGGAATTTTTGTCAAATATCCAACAATATTGGTATTTTTGGAGTCGGGGTGGAGTGTACCCCATTAGGCATACATACGTTAGGCATACAGACGTTAGGCATACGGACGTTAGGCATACGGACGTTAGGCATAATGGACGTTAGGCATAAAGTCATTAGGCATAATGGACGTTAGGCATAATATACGTTAGGCATAATGGACGTTAGGCATACAATACCTTGCTGCTGTGCAACTCTAGAAACCTGCTTAACCTGTAAACCAGTAAACAATGCTTAAATTAGGCTTAGCGATGAATAAAAAATGATACAAGTTAAACAAACATAGTTTATTTAATAAGCACAGTTTGGAATCCATTATTTATCATATCATAAGTGACGTATCTACATATTTACTTAGATCCATGATTAGTAGCGATAGTGGTTAAGTAATCTTACATTGAAAACTCAGCTTATTTTTGAACTATATCTTGAAATCAATCGCATCTAGAAATAAAAAAAATCACACATTTGTTGTAATATATTCTTACACACATATTGCAAAAGTCAAAGAAGAAAAGGTTTTCCTCAAAGAACAGTTCAAGAAATAAAGAATGGTGAATTCTGTGATTTTTCATTCAATAACAAAAAAACAGCCAAGGTTGAATAAAATATGATGCCAAAGAACAGCTCATGAAATCAAGAATGGTTAATTCTGTGGTTTTTCATTCAATAACAAAAAGACATACCTGCTGCTTCCAGGATTTCCTGCCATACTTTTCGATACAACGATTCTGATTTTGTTGTCATCAGAATGAAAACTAGCGGAACCGTCTGCTGATGTGAGGGAGCGATACCTCCATGAACAGTGACGAGTTACCGAAACGAACAAGGAACTGTGGCAAACGTACCATCTGTAAACCAATACTTTGCCTGTCCAAGACGTCGTTTATGAGTTCCAAAAATTAAGGCTCTTTCATTATTGTCACCGAAGTCAGCAATCAATAGACGGTCTCCATTATCATCCTTCTGGAATTCATCCGGTAGATTATGCCTAACGTCCATTATGCCTAACGTCCTTTATGCCCAACGTCCATTATACCTATCGTACATTATGCCTAACGTCCGTATGCCTAACGACCGTATGCCTAACGTCGTGCACCCGTCGGGGTGACGTGTAAGGACCGTAAATCGATGTCTGAGGTCTTTTTGAAATTCAATATGGCGACTTCCGGTTAGAGAACAACTGGGAAATACTGCCAAATTACCCATAATATGGATATTTTTGGAGTCTTGATGACGTGTAGAAACCGGAAATTGATGTACGAGGCCGTTTTGAATATCCAAGATGACGGCTTCCGATAAAAAACGGATATTCTGTCAAATACACCGCCGTATGAGTATTTAAGGAATCTTGGTAACGTGTTGGAACCGGAAATCGATGTCTCACGCCTTTTTACCCTTCTTACAAAGAAGGGTATAGATATCACTTGAAAAACCGACTATCGATCCGAGGCCCGGAGGGCCGAGTGTCATATACCATTCGACTCAGCTCGACGAGATCGGAACATGTCTGTGTGTGTGTGTGTATGTGTGTATGTGTGTATGTGTGTATGTGTGTATGTGTGTATGTGTGTATGTGTGTATGTGTGTATGTGTGTATGTGTGTGTGTATGTAACGAAATGAATGCGCTCACCTTTTTCAGCAACCGCTCAACCGATTCGGACAAACTCGGCGCCAAATGATAGGTCTTGGGGTCCCATTGAACGCTACTGAACGGTTTTGAAATCGGTGAACTGGTTCCGGAGATATGGCCGGAATAAGATCCGGTGAATATGGGCCTTCACGCTGGATTTAACGGAAAACGTATCAAAACCATCATGCGACACATCAAATTACTACAGAATTCAAAAATAAGATCAATGCAAGTCGTGTTTAGTGTTCCAGACCACATTGGACACACTTGGACATGTTCCGGGTACCCCGGGGAAGTTGCTTGAATATGAATTGAATTAAAACCCATTAAATCACATTAAAATACGATGATAAGGTGATTGGTAGCCTCACCAAATAGACTACACCGGGATATATTCCGGGTACCCCCAGGCAGTGGCGTAGCGTCACTGGATGACACGGGGGTGGGGGGCTTGGTCACTGATAATGACAATAAAATAAATAAACTTGAATAAGTAAGAAGGGTCTGATCACACCATAGGTGGATAAATTCGGGTTTTTGAAATTCAATATGGTGGCTTCCGGTTACAGAAAAATTGAAAAATACTATCAAATACCCCTCAATATGGGTATTTTTGTAATTCTGGTTATGTGTAGATACATTTTTAATTCAATGTGGTGACTATTTGTTCAAGAAAAACTTGGGAATTCTGTCCAATTGAGGGGTAAATATGATTATTTTTGGAATCGGAGTGACGTGTATGGACGGAAAACCCATCCGCATTTTTCTATTTTTCTGTATTCGGAAGCCACCATATTGGATTTCAAAAAGGCATTAGACATTGCTATCCGGTCTCTACACGTCACCTCGATTCCAAAAATACCCATATTGTGGTGTATTTGACAGTGTTTCCAAGTTTTTCTTGTACCGGAACACACCGTCGTGGATTTCAACATAGCGTCAGACATGAATTCCCGGTCTCTACACATCAACACGATTCCAAAAATACCCATATTGAGGGATATTTGACAGTATTTTTATATTTGTATCTACCTGGAAACCGCCATTTGGATTCAAAAAGGCGTTAAATGTGGATTTCTGTACTCTACACATCATCCCGATTTCAAAAATACTTATATTGTAGAGTATTTGACAGAATTTTCAGGGTTTTCTCCAACCGGAAGCCGCCATCTAGAATGTCAAAACGGACTCAGACATCGATTTCCGGTTCTCACACGTCTACCCATCTTCAAAAATACCTGGTATTTGACAGAATTTCCAAGTTTTTCCCCAATCGGAAGCCGCCATCTTGAATGTCAGAAAGACATCAGACATGGTTTACGTTACCCGGATTCCAAAAATACCCATATTGAGGGGTATTTAACAGAATTTACAAGTTTTTCTCCAACCGGAAGCCGCCATATTGAATTTCAGAGAGACGTCAGACATGGTTTTTCGGTCCCTACACGTCAAAACGACTCCAAAAATACCCATATTGAGAGGTATTTGACAGGGTTTTAGAGTTTTTCTTCAACTGGAAGCCGCCATCTTGAATTTTAAAAACGCTTCAGGCATCGATTTCCGATACAACACGTCACCTTGATTCGAAAAATATTAATACTGTGGGTAATTTGGCAGTATTTCCCAGTTTTTCTCTAGCCGGAAGCCACCATATTGAATTCAAAATTGTGTCATACATGGGTTTGAGAGCCCTACTTGTCACTCCAATTCTAAAAATACCCATATTGAGGGCTTTTTGGCAGAATTTCCAATGTTTCCTCTAACCGAAGGCCGCCATATTGAATTCAAAATGACGTTAGACATGGTTTTCTGGTCCCTACGCGTTACCCCAATTCCAAAAGTCCTCTTATTGAGGGGTATTTGACAGAATTTTCAAGTTTTTCTCCAACCGGAAGCCACCATCTTGAATTTCAAAATGGCCTCATATATATATACAGGTACTAGACATGTTTTGTAGTGTCAGGTACTCTATTTTGTAATCTGTGAAAGGGAAATCACAAATCGAGTGTCATCAAAATACATGGCATGTTGAGAGATTGAGCTCGTGAGAAAGAATTTTCTTTCTCAAATTTGATTGTTTTTGGCTCTCTGGGGACTGGTAGTAAAGCGGTATTATATTTAGGTTGTCGTTCACTTTTTTGACATGAATATGCACCGAAAGCAAATTATTCCCATTTCTCTCAATTTATATATGGGGGTTTTTATCACTTCCTACCAGTGGAACAGCGCATCTCTGTGGAAAATGGCTGGACGATATGATTAATTCATCATATCTTCCGGCTATTTTCCACAGAGATGGCGCTGTTCCGCTGGTAGGAAGTGATAAAAATCCCCATATAGAATTTGTGAGAAATGAGAATAATTCACTTTCGGTGCATATTCAGGTCAAAAAAAGAGAACGGCAACCTAAATATAATTAGTCAGGGACTTTGTCGTTTAGTTTTTTTTCTCGGAGGTTATTGTTAAACATGCTAAAAAGGGTTTTTCCCATACATTTTTAAACCGCTTTACTACCAGTCCCAAGAGAGCCATTCTTTCTCACGAGCTTAATCTTTCAACATGACATGTCTAAATGCATCTAAATGATGACACACACACACTTTCACAGATTACAAAATAGAGTACCTGACACTGCAAAACATGCCTGGTACCTCTATATATGCATTTAGTTTAACATTTGAAGTCCCTCCTATTTTTCATATTCTGCACAAAAGATACTTTCTGCCCCGCGGCATACATAAAAATCGGCGGGAAACTCTTTGAGGGGTGAGCAATTTTGTGTGCAGAATGTGTAAAAAGGGAGGGACTTCGGATGTTAATCTAAGTTCATATATAGAGGTACCAGACATGTTTTGCACTGCACTGTCCTCTGTGAACAATTAACGAAAAACAAATTTTGTGTAGTTTCCGATTGATGTCACCGCAAATAACAGCAGTGACATCTGATGGAAAATGAATGCAGAAGCTTGACAAAACGATTAATTAAAAGAACTAAATGCTCTTCACATTTGTTCTGTGCACAAGCGGTCCTATGTCAAGCTTCCGTTCGTACCCCTAGGCACAGACCCATCTCCTTTTTTAGAAAACCCAAACAAGCATTTTGCCACAGTTTGGTTGTCATTGCTGACATCGACCTCAGGCGGTGAATTGGGTCATGCAATAATTAGGTAAGCACCCTCTCAATACCCTCTCCACTCAATGTAAGACTTATATTTAGTTATTTTTAGCAACCCTCCCTTCCCCTTCGTAAGGTTTTTCATCGAATATTTGAATGGTCTGTACATTACTAGACTCCCCTCAAAGTGCTTATATAATTATGCAATGGCCCCTATGCACTTGAGCTGGAATGACTCTTGTACTAAGCAGCTTCGACAAGCATTACGTTCAGAGGACACCATTAACGGCTTCCATTGGACAACCCACAAACCATCATACTTATATCTAAAGTCTCGCCTAATTCGCTAATCACGGTTCGTTAGACTTGTTACAAAGTTTCGATTTGACCACGGTACTCCAAAAAGTTGATCATTGAACTTGACACTGATCAAACTGGCACGGCATACCACAGTAGGCGACGGCAAGACGAGACGAGAAAGTCATTTCTGGAAAGTTCATAACCGACCAAATCATGAAATGGAAATTATGACAAAAGTCTTCCCCGGAGGTGATGCGCCGGAAAGTTTTCTTTGTTTCTACCATAGCGATAACTTTCCCGAACAATTTCTCAAAGAAAATTGTTTAATTTTGTTTTCGCTCGTCTCTCGCAGTCAGTCAGTGCATTTATCATTCGAAGCCATTTCACTTCTCCAATTTTTTTTTGTTCCATTAGATAAACGTCTCGTCTCATTTTATTAGCATTTTGCTCGTCTCCCACCAACAGGTTCCAGGATGCGATGGGTTCCCTGTTTCAAATTTATGCATTTTCAAACGAGGGAAAATCGAAGCATGTTCCACATTAAAAAAAAAATCGAACAAAGATGCTCTTCGTTTCCGGGACCACTTTTATTATAACCATTTCTGATCGTAATCATTTTTATTGCGATGCTGAATCACATAAAAATTATAGTCCCTTCGCGTCGTTCGGTCGATCGTGCTCCCACTTCTGGAGGAAAAAGTGAATCGAAATGGAGTTCATAACCATGGAAAAATGGAGCCGGTAATTGTGCATTGGCAATAAATTTGTCTTTTTTTTTTGCTTGATTTTGTTCCACGTATTATTTGCTGGTCAAATTGCCATGGGGGTGGTTCAAAGGGAAATCGAAAAATAAGTTATTCGTTCGAATTCCCTTCCAGTAGGTTATGGTGCGGCTTTTATTTTCAAATAAGCTCATTTTCGATCATCAACAGTTTCCTTTTAAGTCCGTCGGTTGCTACGCTACGCACCTTTATTTTTATTTGGTATGTCGCCATCCTGAAAACAAACGATGCCTTCCAAATTTCGACGCCCAATATCGGTGATAAATTTGAATAAAAGCCACTCCTGCTGCGTTTGGCGAAATCCCCTGGGGGTGTGAAACAACGACTATGCGGAGAAAGGAAAAATAAAAGACTCACAAAGTCTTCCTCCCAACGGCAAACAGCGAAAACCAAATAAAGTAAGTAGGAATATTTGTTCTGGTCACTGGGATGGGAGCTGATCCGATCGCACTCACCTTGTCCGTGCTTTTTGCAATCGTAATGTGCTGCCACCGCAACATATTTTCTGACGCTATATGATTGAAAGGAATTTTTCCTCGATTTTCTTTGCTTTTCATGGAGGGCAAAAAGTTTCATTCGAAGAATTGTGGAAAATAGTAGCAAATTGGACTTTGGTGCCAAGTGCTACCGTTAACAATTTGTGTTGAATTATTAAGTTTATAAATAAAATAGGATCAAAGTTTAGATGGAAAAATGGATGACCATTTGTCGTGCTTCTGGGAAATCGGTAATAAAGGCAGGATGCCATGGCCTTCATTATTTCATGCTTAGTGACTGTTGGATGTTTGGAGTGACAGGTCTATTTCAGTGCTTTGGTCAGGTGAAAACCAATTTTCCAACCACATCACAGTAATCCACATCCGTTCTACTTCGCCGCCGGGTCTTTATAATTGGATTGCATTGTCCTTCGGCGCGCGGATTACTACCGTATCAGCTAATCACGCTCATTTGTACAAGTTTGAATTTCAAATGAACTCAACCGCAAGCAAGCTGAAAGAAGAAAAAACAGCACCACCTCTCTTCTCGCTCCGCTCTAACCCAGCAGGAGCGATTTAGCAGATTACATGTTACCCGTTTCTCGATTTCCGTTTCCAATCCCATGTTTTCTCTCTCCATAAAAAAAGAAGGAATGTCGGAGCTCTGAGCTAGGAAGTTTCGAAGCGAAGAAAATCATTTATGCAAGCTTGGACCACCACAGCCACATCGGTCGATGGATAGAGCAGAACCGATCGGCGAGTCCTTTAATCCTCGGCGAGGATTTTTTTCTCCTTCTTCACTCTATCCATTCGGTCGTTAAGCCTCTTTCTAATTCGGATTTTTTTTCTTCGTGCTGCACAGTCTCTAGTGTTATGTTCCGAGGATTACTCGACTTTTTCCTTCTCGATGTTTTCGGCCATTATCCTTTCGATGAGTCCCCGTCCCCGTCCCGGTTTCACCCTGCTTCCCGATTTGGCTAATAGTTATCCTTTTGGAGAAACATGTACGCCCCGTTTTCCTTCTTTTTTTTTTTTCGAGGATGAGATGTTTTCACGAATCCGATTTTCCTCCCTTTATTGTTTTCAAGTGTAGGAGTGAAACAACTTATCGATCCATCCCTCTTGGACGACACAAACGAGCGACACGGACTTCAGTCCCGGGAGGAGCAGGTTGTTTTTGGATCCGTTCCAAGAAGTGGCTTTTCTTTTGGTTGCTTTTCGCAAATCCCAAATCGAAATGAATGAAAAATCATGAGTTCGACAAAGGAACACAAAATTATCTCTTCGATGGCCATTAAAATGCCTGCCTAATGGCCATTTGTGACTGTCGGTTGTCCGAAAGGTGCCGAAAGAGTAAGGCTTTTTCGGATAGTCTCATCGTCGTCGTTGCGGCTGTGAGTGGTCTGGAAAATATTTTCTTTGGTGAGTTTTTTTTTCCGCTCTGGAATGTGGAGCAACATTGAAATTGTTGTTGAAGGTCTTTTTTTTTTGTTGTATCAACGGAGTGTAGTGTGCTGAGTACATTGAAAGGGTGTTTCCGAATTCAGGTGATTCAAAGCTAGTTAATTTAATAGGTTTTGCAGGGATATCGGAGACATATTTAAGGGTAATTCCAGAACTCAACAACCAGAATGATATTGTTCAAGAATTTGTGATAACTAGCAATGGGCGATCTTGGATCGAAACACAAAAAATCGATTCTTTTGATTCGATTTATCGATTTTTTTTAATCGATCTCAAACACGACAAAAATCGACTGGATCGATCCTTTTCGTTCGATTTTTGTTTCGATAAAAAAAAAAGTTCAGTGCATTTGCATTTTAATTTTATTTATTTATCACCGTCTTCGACTATAGTCGTACAGACTGATCTATTTTACTTATAAACTAGAAATTACTACTAATCCTATTTCTAAAAACGTTTTTAGTCAAGTTAAAATCGAATTCGTCACAGACAACATTGAACAAGCGAAGACACGAATCAAAAGGGTTGTTGTAGCCGTAGTTTGTTCTGTGCTATGGGACTGCTATTAAAGCTGAGCTCCGAAACCGTCGAGGAGGAATGTTGAGCGGGATCTGTGCGAGAAGTTCAGGACAATCTATAGATCCTGCAATGACATCGAAAATAAATAGCCGCTGCACCGTTACTCGTCTGACAGATAGTGGTTCCAATCCTATGAGCTTGCATCGGTCAGAATAAGGAGGAAGATTGGTCGGATCGTTTCAAGGAAGTTGTCTCAGTGCAAACCGTAAGAACCTTTTCTGCACCCGTTCAATCGTGAGAACATGAGCTACATAATAAGGGGACCAAATCGGAGCAGCGTACTCCATAATGCTACGAACCAACGAGCAATATAGAGTTTTTAAAGCGTGGATGTCGGTGAACTCGGAAGCGTGGCGACGGATGAATCCCAGCACAGAAAAAGCTTTGGCAGTGGGAATGCTCACGTGTTCGTTGAATCTGAGCCTCGAATCGATGGTAACGCCAAGGTCATAGATGGACGACACACGTTCCAATGATGCAGTTTCCATTCTGTATTGATGAAGAATGGGGTTATTGCAGCGACCGAAGGTAATAACTTTGCACTTCATGTTATTGACCCGCATGCCGTTATTGCCACACCATACCAGTATAGTATCAATATCGTCTTGTAGGGCAATACAATCCGGAAGAGAAGCTATGACACGATACATTTTTAGGTCATCAGCGAATGAAAGCTTAAACGAGGAAAGCAGCAAACACAGGTCATTTATAAAAATGTTGAATATTAATGGTCCCAGAACGCTTCCTTGGGGTACACCAGACGTGATTTTGAAAGTGCGGGATCGAGTTGAGTTGACCGTAACATATGCAGTACGATCGCACTAGTACGAATATATCCACTCTGTAATCCAATCTGGAAAACCTATGTGCTTCAGTTTTTCCACAGCTAGAATGTGCAGTACAGTGTCGAAAGCTTTCGCTAAGTCAACATACACCGCGTCAACTTGCCGCCTCTCTTCTACTTCGCGGGACAGTGCGGTGACGTAACACATGAGGTTCGTTGTTGTAGAACGATGCTTCATAAAGCCATGCTGACCATCAAAGATGATGGGAGACGCTACGTTGTATAGAACGTTGTGCACCAGTCTTTCAAACACTTTGCTAAGACAGCAAAGTATAGATACGCCGCGATAATTTGACATCTGATTACAGTTGCCAGATTTGTGAATATGAACAATGCAAGCAGCTCTCCAAGCTGTCGGAAACGTTCTTTCGTGGAGTGATCGGTTGAATAAGCGAGCAATTGGGTTCGCTAGTTCTCTTGAACAGTTTTTCAGCAACAAGGGGTGGTATTCCGTCCGTCCCAGGTCCTTTTTTGATGTCAAGCTCATCGATGACTTCTACTACTTCATTTGCGGAAAACTGAATAATGGGTAGGTTGATGTTGTGTGAAGGAACGTGAGCAAAACAATCGCGCCTTGGTACAGGTGACACTTTACTAAAAACGCTCTCGAAGAACATGGCGAAAAGGTTTGCAGCATCCACATTTGTATTTGCCTGGGCATCATTGAAGGTAACGTTGCATGAGATGCGAGAAGATGCTTGCCGCTTTTTCACGAAATCCCAGAAGCACGATGGGTTTTGTCTTACGCTGTCCTGGATGCTGAGTAAGTAGTTATCGTACGTGGATAATAGAATTGTTTTGTACTGCAGCTCTACTTCGCGAAGGTAATTACGGTCGCTCTCAGACTTCGAAAGGAAGAAACGGTGACGTGCTTTCCTTAGGATGTTACGAAGATGCCGTAGTTCGGAGGTCCACCATGGCTTGCTCAAAACTGAATTGAACGATCGTCTTTTCCAAGGAACATAGTTGTTAAGCATTGCATAAAGCTTGTCATAGAATGCTGATAATGTTCTATCCAATGGCCCGGTTAGCGGTAAGGAATCCCAGTCAAGAGTCCCAGTCCTAGAGCCGTTTTAAACTGGCCGAAATCACACGAGCGGAAATCGTAGTAAAGATTATCGTCCGACTCGTTCTGTACTACTAAATCGTCGATACTCTCATCGAACAGCAAAACAAATGGCACGTGGTGATTGTCTATGGGCAACAGAGGCGTGGTGGGTTCAATGAGGTCTAGTCGCTCTGGAATATTGATTTTTTTGACTTCACCTTTGCACATCACTTGCCTTGAACATAGATGCTGCAAACAACCAGTGTGACAATTCAGTAGGCAATCGATATATCGGCAGAATTACAAAAAAAATCTTACATCAGCCTATTTCCCACGTTTTGTCGATCCATATATACCCCATTGCTGGAGACTATTTATCAAGAATGGTAACAAGTGTTCCGTCAGAGAGGCTATTGTCTAAAACTGGTGAAACCACACAGAATCGAAATCGGCTCAATGCAAAACTTTCTTGGGATCCCTCTCGGATGAGTTTTGGGATATCTGAATTAAGTACTTTTCATACTTACCTGCTTTTGCACTCCGACCATCTAATCGTTTTGTTTCATATGTTAACGTGTTCGCTTCAGTGGATTTTCCACCCGACCATGCTCATAAAAACACTTATGAAACATTCTTCCAAAATGCGGAACAAATTATATCTCAACTTCCTTCTGAGATGAAAGTTCACATCTATGGAGACTTCAACGA
The DNA here is from genome assembly GCF_037179485.1 of Ochlerotatus camptorhynchus. NCBI lineage: Eukaryota > Metazoa > Arthropoda > Insecta > Diptera > Culicidae > Ochlerotatus > Ochlerotatus camptorhynchus. The sequence goes on along the minus strand of NW_027040918.1, from coordinate 1,689,911 downwards.
ACGCCATGCCGACTTCCTTCTGGACTCTGAAAATGAAAGTATCTTACTCCCAGTCGATGGGGATAATGAAAAATTGCCGTTCATTTTCGACAAAACTGCTAATTTAGGATTGAACCAAATCAATCATTGAACCAACAAAATTGCTATTTAGACTTCTTACTTACGAATATTTATGAAAATTTCTGTGTGACCGAATCATTAAAACCATTGTGGAAAAACGAAGCGTTTCACACAGCAATTGAATATTCTTTATTTTTGCACGAATACCAAAGACCCAACGACTGCGAATACGAGGAATTCTTTGAATACAAATTAGCAGACTACGAAAAAATCAAAGGTGGTTTTATATAATAAATGTTATTTGTTAACTGCAGCAGGAGCTTGTGTTTTGTGTAGGAATAGGAATGTGAGCGGGGTTCTCTCTGTTTATACTCTTTAGTATGACGCACTTGGCATAGATGACCCACCGCGACTCACGAAGAGCTACTGATTCCGATCAATAGCGGTACGGCTTTTTCCTCCTTCTATGGATGCTCATGTGGGATGCAACTCGCGTCTTGCATGCAGCTTTTCGTTGTGTACTAGAGAACAATGTTCAACGTCACGTACCGAAAGCACTGCTGCTGCTGATGCCGACGACAGGAGATCACCACACACTTTAATTGGAACTAAATCCGATCAGCGGTTGAGGTCAGCCTTGATCGCTAGCTGTACCGGAGAGCAGCACCACTCACCATGCGGTGATTAAATAAACATCGTTTGGTGAGACCGGATGCAATTCAACTTTAAAATCTGTGTTAGGGAAATCGCTTTTCGCATGCAATCGGTGATAATTTTAACTATCATGGCAATAGTTGCACATTCGTACATTTTTCAATAGCGACTTATTTTAAAAATGATAAAGTCTTAGATTTAACAGATGTGCAGGAATATTTCTGATCAGTTGGTTATAAAATTATTGAAATTGGTCCAGGGGCAGCTGAGTTATAAACGATCAAAATCTTTCATAATTTTGTTACATGTTCCATTTTCGGTTTTCACAAAGTGTAACCCCATATAGAAATCAAAGACATAGTCCTTCGTCAAAATTCTAGCAATAGAACTCACTGCTCCATTGTATTGACTTTTTAATATGTTACTAGAATCCGGAACCTTCCCAAAAATATGGAAAAGCTTATTTTAGTACCTATTTTTAAATCTGGCCGGAAAGCTGACGTACGTTATTATCGTAGAATAGCCATTATCTCTTGCAGTTCAAAGCTTTTTGAGGCAATTGTAAATGAAACATTATTTTCTCAAACCAAAAATAGAATTACTGACACGTAGAAGCCCTCTATACGGTTTTAGCAAGGCATTTGACCGAATTGACATACCAATGCTACTTTTCAAATTGAAAAAATTGGAATCGAGCCAGGACTCCCGAAATGGCTTGAATCATATTCAACTAACCGCCAACAAATAATTAAATTCAATGAAAAGAAATCGACCCCAATTCAAGTCACATCAGGAGTCCCCCAAGGCTCTCATTTGGGACCACTTCTTTTTATTCTGTACTAGCTGAGTGTGCCCGGTCTTGCTCGAGATTCAATATTAGCTTGAGTTTATGCGCCGATTTAAAAAAAAGCATGCTATATTGTACGTAACCCCTCCCACCTATTATCAAAGGGGCTACCCCCTATGATTATCTCCTTATATCCCCACACTCGCCCCCACATGCCTAATTTGGTTCCATTTGCTTGATTAGTTCTCGAGTTATGCAGAAATTTCTGTTTCATTTGTATGGGAGCCCCCCCTTACAGAAGGGGAAGGGGTCTCGAACCATCATAAGAACCTTCCACGGCCCCAAAAACCCCTGTATACAAATTTTCACGCCAATCGGTTCAGTAGTTTCCGAGTCTATAAGGGTCAGACAGACAGACAGACAGACAGAAATTCATTTTTATATATATAGAAGATAGATGTAAATGACATTTCCTTCATTCTTTAGAAAAAAAAAATGAAATTTGCTAATCTATGCCGACGACATGAAGTTTTTTCTGGAAATAAGAAATGATGAAGACAGCAATATATTCCAGAATGAAATACACATACCGTATGCGTGATAATGTTTGCACCATTAAGCAATGTCAAAATTAAAAAAATTCTCAATAATTTCGTTTTCGAGTTTTTTTTATTTATAAAAAGGGGGGTTGTAACTCAGAGTCTTAAATTATGTTAATCATCGATCGAGTTTCCACTTGCTGCAATTACGGCCTCCACACGCTTCCGGAATGCACGGCAGGTTCTAATAATGTAGTCTGAATCCATTTCTCTCCAGGTACGGGTTAATGTTTGTCTGAGGCTTGCTGTACTCGGGTGGCGTTTAAAACAGGCCTTGGTCTTCATGACGCGCCATATTGAGTAATCCAGCGGATTAAGATCGGAGCTGGATGGCGGCCACATATCCTTCGCCCAGAACGGAATATGTTCTTGCAACCACTTCTGAGGGCGGTTCGAGATGTGGCACGGCGCCCCATCTTGTTGAAATACAACATTTGGCTTCGGACCGTACTGTTCTTTGATCCACGGAAAAACATACTTACACGGGAAAAAAAGAGTTCCCATATTCGTGAACCACAGCCGTGAACCATAGTTCACGGTGTATATTTGAGAAAATTTTGTTCTGGATAGCTGGCCGTGATTTTTAGTTCACGGTCCGTTCCCGTTTTCGGGAACGGATTTTTTTCCAAGTACTTAAAATCCTGATGTAGACCTCCGTGTTACCTTAGCGCCTTATGGAATGAACACCGGGTCCATTTTTTTTGCCATCGGAAGCCACCAATCCAAACACCATAACGCTAGCCGGATGCTTGGTCATATATACGTTCTTGTGCTCGTCGGCCACGTCTTTTACCGGAAGAGAACTAATATACCGGTCGGTTTTGGAATTTGGTACGGGATCGACGGTAAACATGCTCTCGTCGGTGAACAGGATTACCGGATTTTTCCGCTTAAGGAAGTTCAAGATTTTCTTGCATCGTTCAACTCGTAGCTCCCGGATGCGGTTGGTAATCATGTGAGTTTTTTTCCGTGCCCTCGACTTTACCCCGCAATCTTCCTTTACGATCTTCCGTGCCGTAAAGTCACTGATCCCGTGTTCCTTTGCCATTTTCCTTATTGAACTCACTGGATTCACCCGAATCTTCCTTTTGATAGCAGCGATAACCCTCGGAACCCGAACTGACCTCGGACGACCTGTGGCCACCTTCGCGGACAGTTGTCCTTTCTTTTCTCGGTCTAAAACCCTTTTGACGGTCCACCGGGACACTCCCACGGCGATTTAAATGTCTTTTTGCGACATTTGCGCGTGGGACAAATCACGAATACGCTGCCACTTCGTCATGGTGCAACTGTCAAACTAAGTAAATCATTTTCTTTTATACACAGCCTACTACGGTATGAGCTATAGGTTACGTGCATGCAAAGAAAACCAAGGCATTGTATGCGCAGGTGAAACGGGAACCTAATTTGTACGATGGTGCAAACATTATCACGCATACGGTATTTTAAACATGGTGTAAAAAAGTCTATTAGAACTGAATGTAAAAAATGCAACTTAATATCATTTAGCAGAAAAAGAACACCATCAAACATTTCAATTGAATTAGAAAATCAGAATGTAGAAGAATGTGAAAGAGTTAGGGATTTAGGGATTATCTTAGACTCCAAACTAACTTTCATAGACCATTTGAATACAATTATTCACAGGGCAAATAACATGCTAGGCTTTATCAAGCTTTTTTGCTTTAACTTTCAGGACCCATACACAATTAAAACACTATATATTGCCTTTGTGAGGTCAATACTGGAATATTGCAGCATTGTATGGTCTCCATTTTCAATCACGCACGAAGGAAGATTAGAAGATTAGAATCAGTACAAAAGCAATTTCTATAATATGCCCTACGTAAATTAGGTTGGACATCATTTCCTCTTCCATCATATGAAACACGCTTATAAACATACAAACATTAAAAGAGCGCTGTGAATATGCAATGGTTTAGTTTGTAAACGATATCGTTTTGCAGCGCATTAACTCGCCAGAACTTTTATTAAAATTAAATTTTTAAGCACCTACTCGACAACTCAGAAATCGAAATTTATGTGCCATAACCCATCATCGCGCAAATTATGCAAAATTTGGGCCATTAAATCGCATGATGGCGTCTTACAATCAATACTGCGAAACCATCGACTTTTCAATGTCTCGGCATAAACTAAAACAATATTTTAACTCCATACCGAGTCATAACTCGTAAGAAGTAAAAATAGAATAGCAGATATTTTTTTTATATGCTTAAGAAAAACGAGTTTTTATATGTATTTGTACTAGTCTACATCGGTTGATGAAAATAAATAAATAAATAAATCTTTCGTTTTTTTAATCGTTCATTTAATACCAATAGAACGAATATTATAACCTGTTAAATCAAAATCACACACCTAATCAAATAACCTATTATATTTTGAACAATCGTTCCAGTGTTCACTCGGCTGTCGACAGAAGCAGACCACTCTCGATGTGTGTCACGCGATTGTCTGTTTACTCGGCAGTAACCATTATGTGGTCCTCCTCATTGTTCTTCATCAGCAGTTCTTTCAGTCGATGCGTCGTCGACTTTGGAAAGCAACCATGATGACCATGTGTGAGTGATCACGTTTTGCGTCCATTGCTGCAATGGAAGCGCTCTTCTCCCCGTTGACGATACTGCCATACAATGAAGCCACTGGAAGCGGGTCCTATTCTGATGGAGGAGCTTATTGTAGAGCGAAAGATAAAGTGATATTGTGTTGTACCTTTAGACTATAGTTTTGTACAGTGAACAAGAATCCTCGGCTTTGTAAAGTTAATTCGATTGAGCCTTATCAAATAAATCAATTAACAAAAAAAAGCAATCGTTCCAAAGAATACTTTTATATTTTTTCTTCGATCGGTACCGATCAATCTGATCTTTCCCAGATCAATGCTATTATTTTTAAACTATTGAAAAATATATATCACATGAAATTTAAAAAGAATACATCATTTTCTACATGAATTTTCTAAAAAAAAACGCGTAAGTGAACGCAAAATTTCATGAACAATTCAAAATTTACTTTAAATACACTTTAAGTCCTCAAAATATCTCAGAGGTATACTGACATGGCATTAACTTTTAGAAAAATAGACCAATTTTAATGCAATCGGATGCATTTAACGGGGTATTTATAGCAAGTTTAATTAATCATTTCAAAAGATTGTTCCGGAGATGTTTCGGATTTTTAGGAGGTATGTCAAAAATTCATGCATTTCCTGATAACAGAATCAATTCTGAATTAAATGCTGCCCACAGATTCAAGATCTGTTGAGATCTAGCCAATTCCTTGAAACCGGTAAAGTGACCAGTAATGTTAGTCTTTTGAATAACGTCAATATGGGTGGCAATCCTAATGATTTTTCAGCTGGATGTCTCCAGAATCGTTTTCTGCGTCACAAGTTGTGATGACCATCCTGGAGAAGGTTCTGGGTTCCCCGTAGGAAGTGGACATGAAAAATCTGCCATTGGCATTGCTTTGCAAAATCTTGAAGCTTTATACCCATATTGGCAAGGGGAAATCAACTCTGCACACTGTGCCGATACACAGTTCAGCACGATAGAGCACATTTTGATGTTTTGCAAATCGTTGCTAAGGTTGACTACTCGGTTGAATACTTTGTTTACTCAAAAATAAAGCTTGTGAGAGAATTTGTAGTCATACATAACACTGGTAAAACAACGATTCAATCAAAAATTTAAGAATAAAAAACCGGTATCGAGGATCACTCCAAAAAGTATTCTCTGAACCGTGGATCGCTTTAAATCTAGCAAAACTCAATCCGATTCATGGCAAAAATCCCTGTGGCTCGTGATTTCATCCACAACACAACAGCTTCTATTCGGGCTTGACTTCAATCACGTTCATCCACACATGGCTGGTCGAGAGGGTCTTGTCGATATGGCAGTCAAAACAGCTACAGCGGGTTGCCTCCAGCGACCGACTACCTATGATACAAACTGGTTGGATCCCGTGTTCATGAAAACCAAAAAACAAACCTGGAGACATTGAACGTTAGTTTATGCACTTTCGCAGTTGGGACGCAAATCAATATTAAGCCCTCTGTGGTGGAAATTTTGAAGAAGTCTGTTATCGTGTCATCGAGGAATTGAAAAGGAAATTGTCTATATATCACATTTTGACTACGTTGGGGCTGCATAATCCATTTTTGCTAAATATTTTGTCCCTCGAAGCGTACAACGAAGGATCAGAGCATGATTTTCTACGAGAGTTTTACAGCTTATCATAGAGGGCGGCTAGATTCGTATACCGGTCTTGCCAAGGATCATCTGGGATTGAAATATTAACATTTTCCCCTGCGTTTTCCCTAGTACATTCATGCTAGTCATTGGTCTCAATTAATATGGACTTCTATGGGATATCCATATCAAGTACATCCCCGTCACCAAATCCGATCATTTTGCAGATGCACCTCAGTCATCATCCTTCGTTTGAACTAGCTCGTATCAAGGGAGCCCAGTGCGATGGGTGGCCTACCGATCGGTCAACTGCAAGGCCTTGCTCATTACTGAAGATTTGATTTGAGGCTCTATTAAAATCTGGCTCGAGGAAGTTGCTCCTAGGGTGAGATTAAATTCTCGCCCATCAAAGTTGTGGGTTACTTTAATCGGGAAGAGTTTGACAGGGAGCAGGTGGCAAATTTCATCCATCATCGATCAGGTACGCCTTCGTTTCTGTAAATCTGCAAGGAGTTGGTAGTGCAACGGAACATCGAGCCGGAATCTGGTGGACGGGTTGAACTCCGTACAGATTTGATGGCTTCTACTTCCTCTTCCACCTACCGATCTGCTAACGCTCTAATGAGAATGAATCCTTGAAGAGCCTTGATCCATCAGAGAAATTAAGAATGTAAACGCAATAAAAAAAAGTCATAACTCTCGGGGTTACCAAACTCATGGAATTGTGACGCATTGATAGGAACACTTTGATTGAAACCTTGTTTGGCACAGCTCAATCTCTCGGTATGGATTAAGGTGTGCTGAGTTGAATACCCCTTGCATATTGGTCACTTTCCCCAGAGTATCCAGAAACTGCTTCAGAGTTACCATGGCAAGCTGGAAAATCTACCATTGGTTTTAACAATATTGAAGTTTGACACCGATATTAATATGGTTCCGGACATGTTCCAAATTGGCCACTTCCCCTGGGGTATCCAAAATCTGCTACAGAGCAGCCATGGCAATTTATTTACTTGTCAAAACTGCCACCGGTGTTGGCTTGTGAATTATTAAAGTTTGACATTCATATTAACATGGTTCCGTCATGTTCGAAATTGACCACTTCCCCCGGGGCACTCAAAACCTGCTCCATATTAAGCTGTGGACATAAACAAATCTGCCAACGGTTTTACTTCTCTTCCGAAGAAGGCGCGATCAGAGATTTTATGTCTCAGAAAATCCCGACGGCGCCGACGAACCCAGGCCCTTTGGAGTGAGATGTAATCACGCTTACCACTACACCACTGGCGTCGTTATGCAATACCAGAGCGTTATTATTTTTTCCTGCTAGATTCAATTCCTGACCACAGTAATATTATGGAAGAAATTTTCTAGGAATAATGCAACTTTAGTTCGGGAGTTAGAAAATGGTAGCTCTACTGCAGATTCAGCGACCCGTTTCAGAATGCCTGGTAATTCACGTCCATTCCAAAGTCGCTTTCACATGCAATAAGCCCCGCATGTAAACATTACAGTTATCATATGGATAATGGGATTGCAAACACACTTCCAGCTTTCGAAACGTGAAGTAGTATTTGGAAAAGCCATTATTATTGATTTATGGTCTTACCGTATTTCGCCTCGGAAATAGCACCGGTTTGTTCACTCGCGGTATTCTAAAAATCCTCTTGCTGTTTTTACAGCCAAACACACCATCTGTGTTTCATACGCACAGAATTTTTGATGAGAAAATTACCGAACGAATAACTCAAAACCGGGTCTCATCGTATGTGAACAGAAAATCTCTTCCATCGAATAATTGATAACATCCAGAATCGAAAACGTTGCTAAACAAACTACAAGGGACAGCCCAATGGGGTTGGACGTAATGGTGACGTAGGACTACGTGGTCTTATATAATAAATGTTAATTGTCAACTGCAGCAGGAGCTTGTGATTTTTCGTAGGAATAGGAATTTGAACAGGGTTCTCTTTGTTTATGCTCTTTAGTATGACTAAGATTACCCTGAGAAGAACTTTTTGATATGAATTTTAGTTGGGATACCTACACTCCCGATCATAAGTTTAAGGACACCTCCAAAAAAACATGACAAATTTGTTATGTTCATACACAGCAAAAAAATAATTTTGATATCACGTCAAAGTGGATGCACTACAATCATGTCGAAAATATGGTGTAATATTACTTGCTTAAAAGGACAAAATTATCATAAATACAATGCATGACCTGACATTACGCTGCTTTTACTGCATTTTTTTATTTATGTGGTCATAAAAATTACATGAAATTTTCGACATGATTGTAGTGCATCCACTTTGATGTGATATCAAAATTATTTTTTTGCTGTGTATCTCTATCATGTTACGTCCAGTTTTCGTTCTCTTTAGATCATTTGAAAGGTATTGAATGGAACTTTCCTTGTAGGCAAATTGTTCAATATAATTTTCAAATTTTGTGTGCTAAAAGTTCTCCCAAAGTTACAATATCTTTCAAAATTTACTCTGAAGAATCGTGACTGATTTTCTCAGAATTGGGTTGGTCAAATTTTGAAATAAAAGTAGTTGTTCATTCAAATAACCTTTGGAGATCGAAAATTGAACGTAAAATGAGAGATCATTGAACAAAATATGTTTGCATGGTTTTTTGGGGGTGTCCTTAAACTTATGATCGGTAGTGTATGTTCAGAAATTCAACTCTTATGAAAAATCTTGGTGGCCCTGAAAAGAGCCGATGGAACTACAGACTTAAAGCCTTTGGAAGGTGATGATGATGTGTAGGCAGCTGTATCAGCAAATCTAACCGGACAATCCCATATTCTTCGGTTCAATGAGTCTCGGCCTACTGCAGGACAGGGTGAACTGGTGTCTGCAACAGGTTGAAAGGCCGCAGAATATCAGTGTTCACCCAGCTAAAGCTCCTCCTCTGGTTAGTTTTTCTCGTTAAACTCCTTCTCTCAACAAGTTGTTTAATCTTAGCCTTTAGCATAAAGATGCTTAACACTTTTTTTTTGTGATTTTATGATCCTGTTTCACGTCATGGTTCTTCTCTATGCCTGTTCAAATAAATTAGTACTTTATTTATTTTCTCTACTGCGCTAAATCAAACGATTGGGTATAAGAAGAAATGTCGGTTAAGCGCTCGAATAATTGAAAATTCGATAAATATTTAATCGAATAGCTGGAAAAACCTGTACCTGTACCGTTAATAGAATAATTGGACTTTTAGGCATCCCTAGAAAATAGAATAATTTCATGTTTTTGATGGTCCTTCGAAAATGTTGAACAAAGGAATTGCAACCAGCAAGTGTAACCCAAGAACCAAAAGCGGTGCAATGCTTGTTTTCATTGCAATGACGACGACTGAATTAAGGGGCTTAGAGGCAGAGGGGTGAAAGTAAATTCTCTTCATCGATTTCATCTTTTGATGACCATGGCTTCACTAACCTATTTCGCTCTTCTATCTTCCTGAACAGCAAATGTATCAATGAATGTGTTTGCCGTCGAGTTATTAACGAAACAGAAAGTCGATGAAGAGAATCGATCAAAAACACTTGAACCCCTGCTTCCAAGTTTGGTTACAAGATTACAACTCTGGAGAGCATTTTGTGTGGTCGTTGGGGCGTGTGGTTCTGAATATGACGATGACTGCAGGGCTGGAAAGCACCTCAGAGCGTTAGCAAAGCAACTTTGTGCATGCATCTCACAACGCTCGACAAGGAATGTGTGGTTCTCCCATTTACTTCGCACCAGTCTTGTAAGCGGTCACGGTAGTCGACACATTTTCTGTGATAATTGACTGCCTTTGCCTCCGACACTTGCAAAACAAGCTATCATAGTACAGTACCAAACTAAAATGTCGTATGACAGGCTCTATCATACGACAATGTCGCCGAAGACCGTCACGAATGTATGTATTTTAGTTTTTCTCATAATAAGAGCTGCTGATGGTGTGCTTGTGTGAATTCTGAAAATACCAAGCAATGATGTCCTAGTAATAATATTTCTGATCAGGAATTACAACGAAAGCACACATGTCATATGATAGCTATTTTGATAATTTTCTTTTAGCTCGAATGTTATTCAACCGCTCGTGTTGTGTGAGAGAGACGACGGTAGAGCATGAGTGTTTGAATACAAACAGACTGCCGCGCACGACAACGAAGTGAGTGTAGTAAAAAACGTCAACTGTTTCAACCCATGCTTCGCACACTCTTTTCCAACTAATCTGTTAGTAAGCGATCCACACAACAAGCGCTAATGTCTTCTTTGAATGCTTTGCAGACTTTGCTTAACGCGACTGCATGCATAGGAGATTGAGAAGAGCATAACGAAGGAAAATTTTGTCTTTTTGCTGGGTTTCCCATTTGCAACCCTACACTGAGTGGCATTTTCTGCGTCGGAGCCGTCAGAGCGAGGGCTACACATTGAGTTTTGATTATTTTTGAGTGTGTGTCTGTCTTATCTTCTCCGCTGCTTTATACTTGCGCAGGGTGAAAGACAAGCAAACTTTGTGTTTTATGGATTCGCACGTTGCTTATTTCAGAAAATCAGTACATTGCGCACATTGAGCGATCAGATGACAGCCCTGGCGATGAGTAAGCAAAATGTTACGCAATTGCATCCTCCCTATTCGCACACGCTCGAAAATCGGAGGCGAATGTCACTTCGACTTGGTTCGTCTACTAACGACTCTCTGATGACAGTGTTGGGAAAGCAGCATATACATGTACATAATTGGTGGATTTGTTAGTTATTTGAACGCTTTTAGACAATACTGGACATTTACCGCTTTTTCAATAGTTTCTTGTTGAAAATCAACAATCGGTGCTATCGATGCATAGACATATTTATGATCTATTGGTGATAAAATTATTGAAATTGGTTCAGGGGCAACTGAGTTATTAACGATAAAAATCTTTCATAATTTCGTGACATGTTCCATTATAAGTTTTCACAGTGTGTACCTCCATATATGTATCACAGACGTAGTCCTACGTCAAAACATCCAAGTGAAAACTTTAAAACTTTCTTTCGCGTGTATTTGTCCAGACGACAGAATGTCAGCACCAAGAAACGAAAAGGCCCAGTAAAACCATAGAGGTAACTTGTTAAAACTCTTCTTTGGGGGGAGGCGGTGCTCCAAAAGAAAAACCGACTGAAGCACAAACCGATTAACGCGACGCCATAGCTACTCGCTCCCATTACGGCATATTGAATGTGACGAGGCTTGTCTTCTGGCTTCAGCTGTTGTGTCAGTTGTATCTTGTAAGGGAAAAGATGCAAATCAACTTTCAAAATCGTCCATAAGGTCGATGGAGAGAGGCCAAATTGCTGGGCTCGTCGGCGATATGATGTTCCGGGGTTCTTGTCAACATCGGTTCTTACGACATCAACAACCTCACCACTTCGACGAGGACGTGCTTTAATCTTAGGCTTTGATGTTGCCAAACATCCACTTTCACTAAATTTTGCCAATAGATGACGAATGGTCCTCGACGTTAGCATTTTACTACCGTGATATTTTTCCTGTACGCACGTTGCGTTTTTATAATTGAGTAGTTGTTTTGGAAATAAAGTTTTACAATTTCAGCGCGTTCTATCTGTGTGTAGCGGTTCATGGTAGAAATTGTACTAAAATGACATTTTGAACACGCGCTGTCACTTGTCATTCAGGCGTCTTACGTTCAAGATATACGTAAACAAAATAGGGTTCCACAAAAAATCACCTTGTATAAAATTACTCATCCTGAGAGAATTGTGTGTTAAGTTTTAATCACAAATATACAATACTTGGCAACACTGTTTAAAAATGACAAACTCATATTAAGATTCCTTGTCTTATTTTCTCATAAAACACTCTACAATATTATTTGTAGCTTTATGTTTTCCGTAGATATTGATAGAAGAAAGTGAAGAAATGCAAACGTTTTAAAAAAAATGGTCTTTTTTTCGAATGGTGATAAAAATAGCTTAGACAGATAATTTATTTAGATAAATTTCCCATGGAAGGTAATTATTTAAGCTCACTTGCAAAAAAATTCTACGCCCTTGCGAGCGACCTTCCGGCAGTTAACCAGAACATTCGACATGGCGGACGAAAATATGCGTGTAAGCATGTTTTTGAGTTCTTTCTTCGTTTTATTTATCATGTCCTCCTCAGTTTTCGTGACAAAATTGTTGCAGTAGATCTTACGCTTCAGGTTGACCCAGAAATTCTCGATGGGACGCAGCTGGAGGACGTTGGGCGGGTTCACCGACTTGGGTACCACATCGATATTCAGCCGCTCCATCTCCTCCAACGATCGCTTCGAGGTCCGGCCAGAACACCGCGTCTTCGCCCTTATGGTATTTCTTGATGAATGGCGCAACTTCCGGCAGGCATTTCGTATTATAAATTTCCCCGTTCACGGCCAGTCCGGAGCGAAAGAAGAGCGGCTTTGACATCCCCTTCTCGCTGATTGTCAGCCACAGCAGCAGTTCTCTTCTTAGGGAACTTGGTGTGTGAAATGAACTTCACCTCGGAGCTCACTTCCTTCGTGAGAGAAGTAAAATACGAAGTGCCTTGCCAGTCGTTGCCATCCAGGGTGAGATCGTCGTCTATCACCACCGCCACGTCGCGATTCGCCGGGAAAAACGAATTGACCATCTTATTCAGCCCTGCAGGCAATGACGCAGCGGCAGCGGCTGAATAAGATGGTCAACTCCGAAACCAGTGGACGTGACTTCCGCTTCCTGACATGTATGTTCATGTTCGCCAGGTACTTTTTCACTGTTTGGCCGGTTGCACCGACCTCCCGGCAAAGCGCACGCAGCGATGTAGCCACTTTTCCCTTGGTCTTCCTCTTCAACATCCTTTGGAGCTTATTGTCGCTCAGGGTCGTCGGCCGTCCGGAACCGGGCTTTCTTTCGATGCTCTGATTGTTGTCTAATAGTGCCAAGATGTTGTAGATACCGGAACGGTCGTATCCGGCGTCCACAAAGTGCCGCACGATGTCCGTTTTCGACGCGGCGGGGTGCCGTTCTGACCGGAGTTGCTTCACTGTTTTTGCCATCACGGTTAGAGGTCAACTGATAGAGCTGTCAAATTTTGTCGGCTGACTCATGGGTTACTATGATTGATGCTGCATGGATGGTTTCATCAGGGCGGGTGAAGGTAAACCCTTGAAAAGTCGACATGTTTTCCATTTATTAAATGCAAACGTGCTCTGTTGAAAATCAAGAAAAAAAAAGAAAAGAAAATGCTCGCTTGGACCGAAGGGTGCATCGATCATCCCAAAAATTTGGAATATTAAAATTTTGTCTAATTTAATCATCTCCTCCAAATTTTTTCCAAATCAGAACAGGTCAATTACAATTCTTGATGTTTTGTCCACACCCAGTTATTTACGAAAAATAATAACGGTTGACTTTTTATTAATATTTAAATATCTCCTTCTGTTTCTTACTTAAATGAACAGTAGAATCTGGTTCGATTTTGACAGTTCCAATTTGGTTAGAAAATCGTTACGTCTTCGCCAGACCTTGTTTAAAACTATTCCCCGTATCAATCGCATAAAACGCAAGAAAATTAAAGCCACCGGCAGAAGCATGTGCCTGCAATAAATCCAATTGAACTGAGTTTGCGTAAAAATTGAAGAAACCCAATATGAAGAAATCTAAAAACAGTAAGTTCAATTAAATTGAAGTAATTGAACACCTAAAAGGTACTGAAGAAATTGAAAGTAGAATATTAATACATAAATAGGTACACGTTCTCGTGAAAATGACGAAAATTGCAAACATGAAACGAAAAGTATGTTTTATCCTGTTCGGCAAGCAGGAGCTAACAGCATCAACAGAATACCAATTGCGGAAGGAACCAAGTTTTCTATTACTTTTCCGTTTTTTCATGATTTTTGTTTCGTTCATCCCTTCCCACCAATAAGCAACTCGAAGGAAAGTACACCGACAGAAAACCTAACCTAAATGGACAAGATCAAGCGACGGCGGGGGCGGAGGTGGCGAAGTAGCCGAAGGAGCAAACGAAACGATTTTCCCCTGAGCTTTTGTTTGGTTCCTGCTCGAAAAGCTCCAATTTACTTCTGCCCTTGATAGGTACCTACGTAGTGCAATGATTCATGATGAACAAAAAAAAAATAAATAGTCCATTGGGAGAGGAATGGCGCGCGTCGTCCCTCGTGTTTTTCGGTGTGGCCCAGTCAGAGGAAAATTTATGATTCTATTGTTTTGTCATTCGATTCCGCTGGTGTTCTGTTCTGCTGCTGCTATTTACTGGTACCTAGAAGTGAAATTGCCATTGTGCTATATTCTGACCCTGGGGGGTGGTGGTGGTGGGGGAAGTGAAAGTTGGGAGGTTTAGGAATAGTGTGGGTGCAAAGCAAGAATACTCGATAATAGCAAATGTTGTTGCAGATTAAGAGCCCCGCGCAGGGAAGGCAGAAGAAGGTTCCCTCGTTTGTCAGGAAATTGGAATGGAATAACGAAGGAAACCGGACGTTATGGGAAAGAATTAGACTGGTTCAGAAATTGTGATATTTTTCGATGGATGTTCCGAATCCAGTCTAAGGCAGATTGGGAGTGTGTTAGTGTTTATGCATTGCGTTATTAAGATGGAATGTGTGCATTACCTAATCCCGTGGTGCTGATAAAGTGGTTTCCTCCCGATGCTTGAACGAATTCTCGGTCCTCTGGAAGTGGTGCGCACCGGTCAAGGTTGATTCAGCGGAAATGGTGGTAGTGGTGGTTGATTCGATCAAGGTTGGGTGCGGGTGCGGGTTGGTGGTCGAATTTCGATGAATTGGCGCGTGGGATGATTACAAATACACAAACACACAGAGACGGTGCCCGGTGGGGGAAGAAGAAAATAACAAGAAGAACAAGAAAATGAAATTAGAGATGGGTGCAGTCAAGCGGAAATACGTGAACTGGTGCGGCAATATTGTTGCTATATACAGACACATTTCTACTAAGTAGGTACTCTAGGACGTCCCAGACTCCGCTCGAAAAGCAAGAGGATGAGAATGCTTCTCCCGATTTAGGTGCTTGTGTTTTTCGATCTCTTTCGCCCCGATGCGACTAATGGCAAATGGCGAGCTCTGGTGGTGATGGTGGTGGGGGAAATGTTCAACAGCGCTTCAAGTGGCATTTTTTGGTGGTTCGATAATAAGTTTGAACGGGTAGCTACTTTTTGCTGAGGAAGGCGAGACAAAAACCATTAGCAACCGGTTGAATTCGAGTGGCAACAGCTTGTGCAAGTGTTCTTGACGTGCGATAAAATGTGCTCCAATGGTGGTATTGACAGCTTTGTCGTAATTTTATTGCGACGCTCTGTGGTTAGTCCGATGAAAATAATATTTTGTACATTCGATGGACCATGACTTTAAAATGGGTTCTTTTGGTTGTTGATTTGGTATTTGTATGGTTGATTTTAAGAGCGAAAGAGTGCTAAAATAGCTCAAAGCTTGTTCTATTCTGCAATAGCAGCAGGTTTACAATAGCTCCCAGTCAAAGCATGCACTGCACAGTGGTTTAAAATCAGAACGTTAGTGAATAATCATAAGATTGATTATGATTAATGATTAATTATTAAGATTAACGACAAATCATAATCACTTATCATATTTTTTTAGAGATTTATCATTAATAATTAATCATAATCAAATGCCCGCATAATATAATCATAATATAATCATGGTTTATGATTTCTCTAAATTCACCTAATGATTATTTTCGAATTTTAACTATTAAACCAAGAATTCTATGTAGTTTTATTCCATAATTTAAAATTATCATGTTTATCTGCTTATAGATAAAGCACTGCTACGAATAATTTCAAAAATATCTTATTCTCCTCAGAATTCTGTAGAAATGCTTCTTGAAACTATTATTGGACTTCCCTTGAGCCATCTTTGCAATTACATTGGAGCTAAGAATTATCTTCAGACTTTATTTGGAAATTTTCCCAGAATTATTTTTAATCTATTCTTCAAATGGAATACCATTTGAGTTCCTCTCGTAATTTCCTTTGAATCACACATCAGAACGCTCTCAGATTTTTCCTCAAAAATTGTTAGGGATACTCATTTAAATTGGACCATGAATCTTCCTGACAGTCATCATGGAATTCTCCTACCTAAACACTTCAAGAAATTTACCTGTACTTAATTTTCCTTAACATTCTTTCCACAATTGCCTTAAAATTCTTATGAGCACTCTTTTAGAGCTCTTTCTAGAATGATATTAGACTTGTTCCCTAAAATACATTGGCTCCCTTAAATTTTGCATTGATTTATTCTAATTTTTTTATAAAATTCCTATGAAATTTTCATATTTTTTTTCTTAAAATTTGTGATTGAATCTTAAACAAAGTGGTTGAATCTTTAAAACACATTGCAGTCCAAATTCCGTGGAGTTTTCTTCAGTCCATAATCTCATTTGTTCTCATAAAGAAGGCGAAGTATATTTTAACCCTATGAGCAATCGAACTTAACGGGCTTTTCAGGTAATATTGAGTTCTAATGAGTTCGACTACTTTTCATTTATCAGGATCATCTAAAGTATGGGCTATCGTGAGTATTTGGCACAAAATCATTATAAAGGGTGATACGGTCAAAATTTGGTCAATATCAACTTGACGTATTTCTTTCAATTTTGCATTTAAAAAACCTGAACACCCCTCATTTTGAAGGTGTGTGTGTGTAGAATGTTGCTCCTATTTTGATTTTGGAATTCACTCTTCATTTGTCAAAATGCCGTCCAAGCAAGAAGAGCAGCGTATCAAAATTTTGCTCGCGCATCGCGAAAATCCGAGCTACTCGCACGCAAAGTTGGCAAAATCGCTAAAAGTTGCCAAATCAACCGTTACAAATGTAATTAAAGTGTTTGGGGAACGTTTGTCAACAGCCAGGAAGTCTGGATCGGGGGGAAATCGAAAACCGGAAGCCGCTGAGACGACAAAGAGAGTTGCCGGTAGTTTCAAGCGAAACCCTAACCTCTCTCTCCGAGATGCCGCAAATAAGCTGGGTGTATCGTCTACAACCGTGCAACGAGCCAAAAAACGAGCCGGACTATCGACTTACAAGAAGGTAGTGACTCCAAATCGCGATGATAAACAAAATACGACGGCCAAAGCGCGATCCCGGAGGCTGTACACGACGATGCTGACGAAGTTTGACTGCGTGGTAATGGACGACGAAACCTACGTCAAAGCCGACTACAAGCAGCTTCCGGGACAGGAGTTTTATACGGCAAAAGGAAGAGGAAAGGTAGCAGATGTTTTCAAGCACATGAAACTGTCAAAGTTCGCAAAGAAATATCTGGTTTGGCAAGCCATCTGTACCTGTGGCTTGAAAAGCAGCATTTTCATAGCTTCCGGGACTGTCAACCAAGAAATTTACGTGAAAGAGTGTTTGAATAAACGTCTGCTGCCTTTCCTGAAGAAACACGGTTGTTCCGTACTGTTTTGGCCGGATTTGGCATCTTGCCATTACGGTAAAAAGGCCATGGAGTGATACGCCGCCAACAACGTGCAGGTGGTTCCCAAGGACAAGAACCCTCCCAACACGCCAGAGCTCCGCCCAATTGAGAAATACTGGGCTATTGTCAAGCGGAACCTAAAGAAGACCAAAAAAACTGCTAAGGGCGAGCAGCAGTTCAAGGCAAACTGGCTTTCTGCGGCGAAGAAGGTGGACAAGGTGGCTGTACAAAATCTGATGGCAGGGGTAAAGCGTAAGGCCCGGCAATTCGGATTTGGAAAAGCGGAAGCCTAACTGAAAATTTTTCCTGAATTTTATACTAATTGAACTTGAAAAAGAAATTTAATTTGATTTTTTAAATAAACGATTTCACCGATTTACACACGTTTTCCCTTGACCAAATTTTGACCGTATCACCCTTTAAGCAACGTTCACAATGGCATCAAATTTACTCACAAAGAAGCGAAAGACGGCAAACTCCCTTTCTTAGATCTTCTTATAATCAGGGAAACGCTTTCGTTCAATTTTGAAATCAATAGGAAACCAACAAATACAAAGAGAGTAATACCAAGCACATCAACACAAAATGGCCGTTTTTGACCACATGGTTCACAGGATGCAAACTCTTCCTCTTAGCGACACAGGTAAATCAAAGGAAATAGCTCATATTTTTGAAATCATTAGACTTAATGGATATCAAGAAAAAGCAATCCAGGCAGTAATCGATAAAAGAACAAGGGACCATTTTAGGCGTATTTTGACAGCTCTTACACTAGATACTGAGGATTTAAAACGGGTAGCCGGGAATTTCGGCCTAGGTTTAGTATTCAGCAGTAGGACAAATCAGCTGAAATAATTGTTAGGATATTACGTAAAGTAAAAAAAAGTCTAACAAAGAGATGGATAAAGGACTTAATTATGAATTTAAATCCAAGGTTGCAGAACATATGTTTACAAATGGGCACAATTTCACCTTGAAAATAAGTCGTACACAGAAAAAAAATAATTTTAATATTACATCCAAAAGGATGCACTTCAATCATGTAAAAAATTCACATAATTTGTACGGCCACTACAACAAATAAATGCAGTTAAAGCAGCGTAATGTCAGTTTATGCACTGTATTAATGATACTTTTGTCCTTTTTGGCAAGTAATATTACACCATATGGTCGACACGATTGAAGTGCATCCACTTTGATGTGATATTAAAATTTAAATACAGCATTTCACAGTGTAAAACGTTCCTGCTTAGTAGTTCACCTTTTCGCTGTTTTAAAAACCTTTTACAGTCTGGTGAGAAGTCAAAAACTGTCTTGTTTTAAAATTAAATTTCAAGTAGCTCTCAAACTCACCATAAAACTGTTTTATAAATCAATTATACATTTCATTAGCAATTTTTATTAATGTTTTGATAAAATACTCTATAAATGTGTTCTATCATTATAAAAGCAATCATAAAACCATTAGGTTTTAAATTGAGAACAAAGAGCATATATTGTTGCCTTTTATGTATCTTAAAATCTCCTCTGCTTAAAGATTTCAAGATGGATCCTTATAGTGAATAAAAGCCAAATTTATGACAAGGATATCTCGAAGGAATGTCAAAACTGTCTAAAAAGCCTTCTCCAGACCTTGCGAATATATGACGATCGGAATAACTTGCGTCAGTACCACTGGAACTGTCAGTTAGCAGACACTAGTTGGTTTCCGATCCAAAGCTGCGATTTTATTCGGCGAAAGGGTCTTCTCTTCGAAAAATTTCGTTCAACCGTATATTCCTGCATCGTTTGATGGTGCACTTCCAGAACCATCCGGAAAAAGGGGATCTTTTCGGGAATGATCGAGGTTACAGCTGTGCGAAATGCGAAATGTAAAACAGTATCGCACTCTTTCTAAGTAACTGCTTCCAAGCCATCGGGAGAGAATCGTCTGGAAGAACGCTGGATCGCACAGCGCAACTATCAAAAGACAAACAAATTTGGACGTTTAACATTTTGTAAGCAACATTGTTGCCATCAATCTGAACGGGTTAGGATCAAGCGAAATGGTTTTAGATAAATACAATACAGTCTGCATAAGAGCCATCCAATAAGCCTCCTCCACCAGAACGGAAGCCACTTCTAGTGGTTTCATTGAATGGCAGTATTGCCAACGTGGGTCAGAGCGCTTTCATTGCAGCAATGGACGCAAAACGTTGTCAGCACTCACACATTCATAACGAAACGGTTGCTTTCCAAAGTCGGCGACGCATCGACCGAAAGAACTGCTGATAAAGAACAATGAGGAGGACCACACAATGGTTGCTGTCGAGTAAACAGACGATCACGTGACATATATTGAGAGTGGTCTGCTTCTGTCGACAGCCGAGTGAACACTGATTTTTTTTTCTTAATGTAAAATAATTAGTAACATCGATGTTCACCCCGTTACGTGGGTAGATCACCTTTTCGTGGTACGTTACGGGATGTAAGATCTACCACCAATTCCTAGTCTTGACTACTTCAAACTAGGGGAACAGAATTTTTCAGTAATCAAAGGAACACATCTTAGTCCTTGTTACTTTTTATGCCTTGTTGATAGTGATAAGTCCTCGGGTTGCCTGGACCGAGGATGATCTTGAAAATAGGAAAAAATGAGTTAGTTAGTCTCCATCTATATGTTTCCAAATCTTCTATTCGTTGTTTCCTAGTTTGAAGTGGTTAAGACTAGGGTTCTGATGCATGGTGTCACTATCGGTGTCATTCTTTAATTTTGTTGCTAAGGAATCCAATTTTGACTGACAAAGGGGCGCGCCTTTGGAGGGTGTTCCAACACTCCGAAGGGTATAAATAGCGGAACCTTTCAATTAGAATCGATTCCTTGCGATGAAGGCAAGAATGACAACTGTATCAAAACCGAATACTTCATCATTTCTCAATAGTGATCAATGTAATAGATAAGGGAAATTACGTAGAAACATTATGTACTGATTTTAGTAAAGCATTCGATAGAGTGGATATACCACTGTTTCAAGTTATCCAAGTTAGGTTTTAATACCAGACTAATGCAATGGACCGAGCCATACTTGTCAAGGAGAACGCAAAGAGTAAGATTTGAAGAAAAATGTCTGTTGTTCATGTAACATACACCTGGTGTGCCTGAAGGTTCGCATCTTGGTCCACTACTATTCATCTTATTTATCAATGATATAGAATACATTTTGATGCTGCTTCATGTTTCAATATATGCAGTATGTCAAGCTTTTCATGGAAATATCTAAAGCATCTGATCTGCAGCTATTTCAGCAAGAAGTTGACATTTTTTACACTTGGTGTAAGAAGAATTTGTTAGAGCTTAACGTTAGTAAATGTAATTTTATAACGTTAACTAGAAAGCACGCCACAGTAAATGACACCATTTCCCTTGGTGAGAAAACAGTTGAAAGGTGTAATCAAGTAAGGGACTTAGGCATTTTTCTCGACTCTAAGTTATCATTTGTTGATCACTACAATAACATTATATATAAAGCAAGTAACATGCTAGGGTTTATCAAAAGATTTAGTCTGCACTTCGATGATCCTTACACTATTAAAACATTGTATGTGGCCTATGTGAGACCTCTTTTTGAATACTGTAGCGTAGTGTGGGCTCCGTATCAGGATACATATATAAACCGCATTGAATCTGTTCAAAAACAGTTTTTGTTGTTTGCCATTCGAAAATAAGGTTAGACGAGATTACCACTTCCATCTTATGCATCACGATGTTTGTTAATAAATTTAGATAGACTGGAAATACGAAGAGACTTCGCCATGGTAGCATTTATAAATGATGTTATTGCTCAAAGAGTTAATGTTCCGGAAATTTTAGAAAATATAAATTTTTAGGCTTCAACTCGTTCTCTGAGGATTCGGAATTTGTTCAACATTAACAATCAAAGAACAGACTATGCTAAAAATGGGCCTTCGAATAGAATCGTGTCCTGCTATAACGCATATTCCCAATCAATGGATGTAACAATGAATAAAATAACACATAAAAAAAGCATTCTTTCCAAGGTTAGTAAGGCAATAATATACTACCCATAATCGCATATCAGTCCCATCTTTGCTTGATTTCCTATCCATATGGGACTGATATGCGATTATGGGCAGTATATAAGACATAGTTAAAAAGCACTCATTGTAATTGGTCAACGATTGATTTTTTTTCCGTCGATCTTGTTTTCCGTGCTGAGCACCAATGCTACCGACGCCAGGGAGGCAGCTCCCACACCTGATCCATCAACTCATGAACCGGGGACCAACGGCTTAACTTCGGGGACCAACGGCACAAATTTTGACTGTTGATTTTTGAACAAAAAACTTTTGAAATAGTGGTATTGTCCAAAAGCGTCGAAATAGCTAACAAATCCACCAATTACGTACATGCATATGCTGCTTCACCAACACATTCATCAGAGAGTCATTAGTAGACGAAACAAGTCGAAGTGGCATTCAATTGTGGATTGCAATTGCGTAACATTTTGCACACCCATCGTCATATTCAGAACCACACGCCCCCAACGACCACACAAAATGCTCTCCAGGGTTGTAATCTTGTAGCCAAACTTGGAAGCAGGGGTGCAAGTGATTTTGATCGATTATCTTCATCGACTTTCTGTTTCGTTAATAACTCGACGGCAAATACATTCATTGGTACGCTTGTTGTTCTGGATGATAGAAGAGCATAGCAGAAATAGTGCGAAAAAGGTTAGTGAAGCCGTGGTCATCAAAAGAGGAATTCGATAAAGATAATTGACTTTCACCCCTCTGCTTCTAAGCCTCTTAATTCATTCGTTCGACATTTTCGAAGGCCCCCTTTGATTTAGCGCAGTAGAGAAAACTAAATAAAAGTACTAATTTATCTGAACAGGCATAGGGAAGAACCATTAGGATCGCAGTAGGCCGTGCTTGAAAGCTGACGTGTTTTTCTTTTGCTGCGTATTTTTCGTCAGCGAATTAAACTTTTTTGTTTTGAATTTGTTAATTTGTGTGCTGAAATTTAGATTGAAGTCTTCATAAAGTTATCATTTAGTGATATATCGAATTTTTTTCTGTTTTGAGGCGTCCAGTTTTGAAGCCTAATTTGATTTAAAAAAAGAAAAGAATATAGCAAGTGAAAATTAGAAACATGTAATGACAAAAAAATAAGCAAGAAAAAAAGGTCCGCCTTGAGTGATTCGGTTGACCTTGAATGTAACCTCCAAAATCTACGTCACAGCTTCAGTTCTATTGTTTGGTGTCGGTTTCATTGCCTCCCGGGAGCCCGGTTCTCCGAATTCGGATGCCACACTTTCGGCGTGTAGTTCTATTGAGAGATTCGTCACCGTGGACGAGTTTTAATCCGGTCCGGTTGGTGAATTAGTCCGGGAAAGTGCTGATAATGTGTCCGTCGCAAGTTTTGGTGGTGATTTGGTGGTAGACGTTGCCGTGAATCAGCAAGTTTTCCGCCTCGTTGGATACGCCCAAGACTAGATAGGGTGTAACTGGTGGCCGCAAACGGTTCCTGGGGAAAACACTAGACGCAAACATCCTCCCAGATGCCATGGCAGTGCAAGAAAATTTGTTTTCGGAACTACGGAACCCATGGATTGGAGGAAAGCCTTATGATAAAAAAGTAGCGATCTTCTTATTATTATTCGCATTTCAAGCTTATTGCTTAGTGCATATTAGCTTATTGCGTGCTCTCAACTTTGGGCTACAAAATGGTGAGTTGACAACCTGGAAGGAGCGGAATACCTAGCCCTGGTCCTCACAAGTTCCTACTTCACGCCTCCTCGAGTCATATGATAACAAAAGACTACCAGCTGAAACATGGACACAGCTGGTTGGCGTAGCCTGGGCAATGTTGCCAGTCCGGCAATAGCAAAGTGAAGAGGTGCGACGCGAACACTGGCGCGGTAACCATAGTACGGTGATAGAGGAAATGCTTCACCAAACCTGAGCGTCTGCTCACCATGGAGGTGCGGCTCAAAACGGCGTCTGTTCTCCATGTTAGGAGCGGCTGATCACCGTCCTAGTGCCAGCGTGGGACTCTAAACAGAGCTGTGCACGATGGTCCCCCGGCGAGACAGGGGGTTGGAGCAGGCCCAACAAGCCGCCCTGGAAAAAAAAACAAAGTTGCAAATACCGAAGAAAGAAATACGGATCGGAACAATCGGCACAGACCTACGCGACGAAATAAGGACTACGATTGGAAACTCGGAACATGGAACTGCAAATCGCTCGGCTTCCCGGGTTGCGATAGGTTAATCTATGACGAACTTCAACCATGCAACTTCGAAGTCGTAGCACTGCAGGAACTTTGCTGGACGGGACAAAAGGTATGGAAAAGCGGGCATCGAGCGGCTACTTTCTACCAGAGCTGTGGCACCACCAACGAGCTGGGAACCGGCTTTGTAGTGCTGGGTAAGATGCGCCAACACGTGATTGGTTGGCAGCCGATCAACGCGAGGATGTGCAAGTTGAGGATTAAGGGCCGTTTCTTCAACTACAGCATCATCAACGTGCACTGCCCACACGAAGGGAGACCCGACGACGAGAAAGAAGCGTTCTATGCGCAGCTGGAGCAGGTGTACGACGGCTGTTCGCAACGGGACGTCAAAATCGTCATCGGCGACATGAACGCTCAGGTAGGACGGGAGGCAATGTATAGACCGGCAATCGGGCCAAACAGCCTGCATGCCGTATCGAACGACAACGGCCAACGATGCGTGAACTTTGCAGCCTCCCGGGGTATGGTAGTTCGAAGTACCTTTTTCCCCCGCAAGGATATCCACAAAGCCACCTGGAGATCACCTGACCAACACACAGAAAACCAAATCGATCACGTTCTAATCGACGGGAAATTCTTCTCCGATATTTTCACCGTCCGCACGTACCGCAGTGCGAACATAGATTCGGACCACTACCTAGTTGCAGTATGCATGTGCTCAAAACTCTCGACGGTGCATAACACACGTCAAAGTCGAACGCCACGACCCAACATTGAGCAACTACGGGACACCAGAGTTGCCCAGGACTACGCGCAGCAGCTGGAAGTTGCACTACCCACGGAAGAGCAGCCTGGCGCAGCTTCTCTTGAAGATGGCTGGAGGGACATCCGTTCAGCCATAGGTAGTACTGCTGTAGTGGCACTAGGTACTGCAATCCCGGACCGAAGAAATGACTGGTTTGACGGCGAATGCAAACTGTTAGTAGAGGAGAAGAATGCAGCACGGGCGAGAATGCTGCAACACCGCACGAGATTGAATGTGGAGCGATACAGACAAGCGCGGAACAGACAAAACTCGGTTTTCCGAAGGAAGAAGCGTCAGCAGGAAGATCGAGATCGCGAGGCGATGGAAAATCTGTACCGCGTAAACGACACACGGAAGTTCTACGAGAAGCTAAATAGTTCGCGCAAAGGCTACGTGCCGCAAGCCGATATGTGCAAGGACTTGGACGGTAACCTTCTCACGAACGAGTGTGAGGTGATTGAGAGGTGGAAGCAGTACTATGACGAGCACCTCAACGGTGAAGCAGCAGAAAACGAAGGTGGCACGGCAACAGACCTTGGAGCACGCGCAGAAGACGACAGGCTACCGGCCCCTGATCTTCAAGAAGTTGAGGAGGAGATCGGTCGGCTGAAGAACTACAAAGCAACTGGTGTAGATCAACTACCAAGTGAGCTATTGAAATACGGTGGTGAAGCACTGGCTAGAGCGCTGCACTGGGTAATTGCCAAGATTTGGGAGGAGGAGATATTACCGGAGGAGTGGATGGAAGGTGTCGTATGCCCAATCTACAAAAAGGGCGACAAGTTGGATTGCTGCAACTACCGCGCGATCACACTGCTGAGCGCCGCCTACAAGGTACTCTCCCAAATTCTATGCCGCCGTCTGTCACCATATGCAAGAGAGTTCGTGGGGCAATACCAGGCGGGATTCATGGGTGCCCGCGCTACCACGGACCAAATTTTCGCGATTCGGCAGGTTCTGCAGAAATGCCGCGAATACAACGTGCCCACACATCATTTGTTCATCGATTTCAAATCCGCATACGACACAATCGATCGAGATCAGCTATGGCAGATTAGGCACGAGTACGGATTTCCGGATAAACTGACGCGATTGGTCAAGGCAACGATAGATCGAGTGATGTGCGTTGTTCGAGTATCGGGGACACTCTCGAGTCCCTTTGAATCTCGAAGGGGGTTACGGCAGGGTGATGGACTTTCGTGTCTGCTGTTCAACATCGCGTTAGAAGGTGTGATCAGAAGAGCTGGGATAGACACGAGTGGCACGATATTCAGGAAGTCCATCAAGCTCCAACGCGCCTTTGGTGTTTTCGAACGGAAGGTGTTGCGTACCATCTACGGTGGAGTGCATATAGATGACGGAACGTGGAGGAGGTGAATGAACCACGAATTGCACCAGCTGCTGGGAGAACCATCCATCGTCCACATTGCAAAAAATGGGCGACTACGGTGGGCTGGGCACGTCGTAAGAATGCCGCACGACGACCCAGTGAAAATGGTTCTAGAAAGCGACCCAACAGGAACAAGAAGAAGAGGCGCGCAGCGGGCAAGGTGGATCGACCAAGTAGAAGGTGACCTGCGGACCCTTCGCAGACTACGAGGCTGGCGAACTGTGGCCATGGATCGAGTAGAGTGGAGACGACTTCTTCGGACAGCAGAGGACAACAAGGCCTTAGCCTGATTGGTAAGGTAAGTAAGTGCTCTCAACTTAGTGTTCTTAATGCACTTCCTCAGTTATTAATTGAGAGCTTTCGATGCCAATTACCAATGCATGAATTTGTATATTGTGTGGCAAGCACAATGATACTCTATGCCCAGGGAAGTCCAGAAAATTTCCAACCCGAATGATTCCCTCGAATGGACCGGGAATCGAACCCGCCCCGACTCCGGTTTGGTAATACCGTGCCTTTACTCACTAGGCTATGAGGCACGGATGCATCCAATGAAACTTTTAAGCGCAAAAGAATCATTACCAACATAGGAGAAAATTTGGTAAGATCCTTCCATTGCATTATTTTATGATTCTTCAATATTGTACAAATATTTACACATTACACACAACTACACATAGTAAATCGGAGGGTTTGGTACGGTATGTCCACGCATCCTTCCACCCCGGTAGATTCAAGAAATGTTCCCATTAATTTCCAAGAATCATCTTTGCGGCAAATACAACGCAGTAGGCCTGACCGTATTGCATATCTCAGATATGCTGTAAACATCAATTAGACAAGCTTTCTCGTACTAGCTGCCTTTGTATTACATTATATTAGATTAGATTAGATTAGACAAGCCTTGGGAAGAACCATGACGTGAAACAGGATCAAAAAAAAAGTGTTAAGCGTCTTTCTGCTAAAGGCTAAGATTTACCAACTTGTTGAGAGAAGGAGTTTAACGAGCAAAACTTAACAGGGGAGGAGCTTGAGCTGGGTGGACACTGATATTCTGCGGCCTTTCAGCCTGTCGCAGACACCAGTTCAACCCCTGTCCAGGAGCAGACGGGCCGAGACTCTTGTGAGTGTCCAATCATTGAACCGAAAAATATGGGATTGTTCGGTTCGATTTGCTGATCCAGCTGCCTGCACGTCATCATCATCTTCCAAAGGCTTTAAGCCTGTACTACCATCGGCCACCAAGATTTTCCAAAAGAGCTAAATTTCTGAACATTTCCCTACAAAAATTCATATCAAACGGTTCTTTCAGGGCAATCATAGTCATACTAAAGAGTATAAACAGAGAGAACCCCACTCAAATTCCTACACAAAACACAAGCTCCTGTTGCAGTTAACAAATAGCATTTATTATATAGGACCACATAGTCATCCAGAGATAAACCAGTCGATGGCTGAAAGTCTCTTTAATAAAGAAAGATAAGATAAAGATACAACACATAGTCCTACTTCACAATTGCGTACAACTCCATTTTAATTTTTGTAGGTGGGCAAAAGCTTTTTTCCGTTTTAGCACCTCCAAGCTATCTCGGTTTATTAAGGCCATTTGGAGTTTTGACGTCAATTTGACGGTCTGTGTATGGCCGTGGCTACGTTTTAATGATTGTATGATACCTTATAAATAGTTTTAATTTCTCTTGATTTTAAGCCATATTGGTGACATCTTTTAACTATTTGTCCATTTTAAGTTATTTTGAAGTTTTGGGTCCAGTCCCTCCTTATAGAAAAAGTGCTTAACTATTCCAATGGTTTGCTAGATTTTCAAATCTGATTCAGATTATTTACGGCACACCAAGTGAGTTGAATTCTGGTTTGCGGCAACCTTCACCTTGAAGATACGTTCTGCAAGCTATGCACGTTCTTTCTACACAAAACACCCCATGCGACTTCCCCCGCCCCCACCCATTTTCGTCCCATTCCCTGAGCGAGCTTTATGTTTCCAGAGCAGTCTCAAGCATTCGGCACCATTTCTTCGAAGCAATAAAACATTTTTCGGATACACGTTCCACACGGTTTCGGCGAGAAATGAAATTCTCATTCTTCATCTAAATCGCCCAAAAAATTGCACCACCATTCGTCGGGTTTCAATCAACATTGACCGAAACCGGGAGCCGGGCAAGCGAAGCAGCCCGGCCTGAAGTTGCTGGCTCAGCGAGAAAAATAATGTTTATTTACATTTCTCCTTTCAATTTCACCACCACAACCGTCACCAGCACAAGATGTCCTGTGCTTCTGGCTGTGACCTGTGCATTAGACTGTTCCGGAATTTCTAATCGGAAGAATCGTACGTAACCGGAAACTCAAATCTTTGGACCAGTCTATCGAGCAGAAAAGAAACGCCAACATCCATTATAGCATAAATCCTTAATAAAGCGGAAATGTAAATATATATATTCTTCCTCGCCCTGGCTAGAGACCCACATGCCTTGTTCCGTTCTAAAAGAACTGCTATGGCCTTTGCAACCTCCTGGACAAAGCATCCCAAATACCAATTTTCATCACAGTCAAACGCCATCCCAGTCGTTTATCACGTAAATATCATCTGCAAATGATTTCTGTTTAATTTTCCGAGCTTCCATCCACCGGCAGTCATCGTCGTCACACAATTCGATAACCGAGCGAACTCGTCTCGTGTATGTGAAATTTGTGCTTTTTCGTGGGAAAAGAGGCCCGGGAGAGAAAGCTTCTTTGAAATCAAAACGCCAACCAGTGAATGTGCTGCAGCTGAAATTACAAAGCATGAAGCGTGCTTGCCATGTGTGTGTGAGGGATGATAATGGAATCGGAAAATTCCTTTCCGCCCGAACGGGCTTTAACGGCGAGCAGCGGTGTGGTGAGAGCGGAGTATTAGGGGAGATATTTGACAAAGAATCTTAAGTTGAATGACATGTTCCGTTCGACTATGTGGGCATTCGTGGGAGTGCATTGTGGAAGCATGTAGCTGTTTGCTCAGCTGTTTGGGACGATGCTGCTTTTCTGTATTTTGATTTTCAGCTGAACCGCCGCCATGCGTCATCAATTATTGATGGAGTTGTGTGGTGTTGGGTTGAGTCAATAAATTCGTACGCCCATTAAATTTATTTAAATTATATGGATATCGTAATATGTCACCAATATCCGAAAACCTGTTGGAGTTAGAGCTGAGCTTGGTGGTTTATGGTGGGGAAGAATATATCGGTTGAGTAATGTCAGATACTAACAGACACATCGCTGTGCATTCTTTTAATTGCATAGCATCATCCATAAAATATTACCGCCATCTGTTGATCACACTACTGAAACAAAACTGCGCAAAACAGGTGGCAGTAGAACAATGACATTTATATATGGTCCGGGCCAACAGGCAGCTTGCTGGTGTTGGAAGCAAAAATATTGTAAACATTGCTGAGCACTCAAGTGAAGACGTCACTCTACCATAACATTCCATACTGCGAACAGTGAGATTTACGCCACTGCAAATAACTGTTTCGTGTAAAAAGATAAACATTGCAATGAATTACCAACACCACCAAACATTTGCACATTTCACTAACACCAATAAACCTGTTGGCCCAGACCTTATATAAAGGGCATTGGCAGTAGACGAGCAATGTCTTTTATACAAGGTCTGGGTCAAAAGGTTTATTGGTATAAGTGACATGTGGAAATGTTTAGTGGTGTTCGTGTTTCAACGTAATATTTATCTTTTAACATGGAACAGCTGTTGGCAGTGACGTTTTTCTATCTATTCGCAGGAACATTATTCCGTCAAATTCAGAACCACATGCCCCCAACGACCACACAAACTGCGTAACCAACATCTCTTTTTATTTCTACTCGTTTGATTTAGCGCTGTAGAGAAAATAAATAAAAGTACTAATTTATCTGAAAAAGGCATAGGGAAGAACCATGACGTGCAGCAGGATTATAAATTCGCCGAAGAAAGTGTTAAGCGTTAGGCTAAGCAGTAGTAGTAAAATTATGTTAATTTCTGTTGATTATGGTAGTACATTGATTTTACATTGTAATTGATTAGCCTATTTGGCTCTTCATTTTTGTTTAATTTGATATTCTACTTTTATATTTGCGTTTTTCAACTAGTTTACAGAATACCCCTTTGGGTGTTTTGTTTGAATTGAAAAAGTGAAAACCTACCTAACTACGAGCATAACTTAACTTAACGTGCTAGATCACGTATGATCTGATGATTTGATCTCAGACAGGTGTCTCTGAACCTTTCCAGGATGAATACTCCCCGTTCTACTAATGTCTGAATTCCAGCCAGGAAGTGAACCTCAGAATTTCTAGTCCGCGGGGGACTGTTTAGGACCATTCTAAGGATCTTGTTCTTGATCCTTTGGAGTTTAAGGTGATGGCATTTGGCGCAACTCTCCCAGATTGGCATCCCGTATTCTATTACGGGAAGAATGATTTGTTTGTAGACAGCAAGCTTTTTTTTCAGGGACAGGGTAGACCTCCTGTTGATGAGTGGATACAACGATCTTATCAAGATGTTGCACTTGGTTTTGGTTTTGTCAACGTGCTCCCTGAAAAGCAGCTTGCTGTCTAGTGTCAGCCCGAGGTACACGACCTCTTTGGACCATTCCACCACTGAGTCGTTTAAGCAGATCTTATTATTCTCAGACGGAACAAGTCTGGGAGATTTTGAGTGTGGAAATATGATGACCTGGGTTTTTGCCGCGTTGATACGGATCTTCCAGCTGTTGAAATATTCAGACAGGACGTCCAGGCCTCTCTGAAGTTTGGCAGTCAGAGCTCCAATGACCCTACCCTTGTAGCCGATGGATGTGTCATCTGCGAACAGAGACAACGATCCACCATCAGGGAGAGCCAGCATATCGGAGGTGAACAGGTTGAATAGAATGGGGCCAAGGATGCTTCCGTGTGGAACCCCAGCACCGATGTTGAAAGCATCCGATGTGATGCCATTTAGAGAGACTCGGAATAGGTAGTTGTTAATTATCTTCACTAGGAAGATTGGAAGACTGCAATTTGAACACCAGGCCATCTTGCCAGGCATTGTCGAACGCTTTTTCAACGTCCAACAACGCCATGGCAGATGTTTTCGAAACAGACTTGTTCCGTCTGAGAATGTTTGTTACTCGAGTCAGCTGGTGGACGGTCGAACGACCTTTCCGAAAACCAAACTGTTCCTCGAGTAACAAGTTGTTTTCTTCGGCAGATGTTAGGAGCTGAGAGAAGGTTGATTGGTCGATAACTTGAAGGAGAGGACGGATCCTTCCCAGGTTTCCGGATGAGTATGACTTTAGCTGACTTCCAGCACGAGGGGAAGTAGCCAAGTCGGAGGCACAGATTAAAAATCAGTCCCAGATGGTTGTAGAATCTGGAACTCAAGTGTTTGAGTTCCAGATTCAGGATGCTGTCGAACCTTGGGGCCTTAATGTTTTTAGACGATTTGATACAGGCCAACAGTTCGTCAGCCGTAATCGCGGATTCCTCTGGAAAAATTATTGGGAATGTGGTGGAGGTTGGTTGCGTTTTCAGCAACCTCAGCTTCATGAGGGCTGACGATGTTTTGTCCGAGATTATGAGAGCTGACGAAGTGTTGACCTATCGCTGCAGCGTTCTCTTCAGGAGTTATCAGATGAACCACTGGGTCGCCGGGACTATCCAGTGGGGTCAGTGGTGGAATGCGTCTTGACTTATTTTTAAGAATTTTGGTTTGTTTCCAAAAGGGCTTTGCACAATCTGGGAGAGAGCGGATCCTATTAGCATAGTCCTGATTTCTGAGGTCCACCATCTTGGCTTGGATGGTTTTTGTTAGGCATGTCCGGGCGTGTCCGGAAGGACACCGTAGTCGACAGTGGAGTCGACACAGTGTTGGAACTGATCCCAGCTGACGCGCTGGTAGTTGCGTCGGGAAGCTTGGAATCGATTGACGGATGAGCCCACATCGGCCACCACCGGATAGTGGTCGGAACTCAGCTCCTAGTGGGTCATAGGTTGCGAGATGTTGTCTCCCATGTTACTGACGAAGATGTCGATGGTAGAGTGAACGCCAGACCGGCTCAAGCGGGTGGGACTGTTGCCCCAAGCCTGGTGTTTGGCGTTCAGGTCGCCAGCGATGATGTACTTCTCACGGCGTCGAGTTAGTTTGATGATGTCTCTCCGCAGGCCTGCTGCCGACCCGTTCCTGATGGTGACTTGTTTGGGACAGTAGGCCGTAATGATGGTAATAGGGACGACAAGAGTGGAGACTTCCACACCCACCGCTTCGATCATCTTCAGCTGGAAACTCGGTGGCAGTCAACAGCCAATTATTTCTTAAGCTGGTAGGAGCTGGTCTGGTCGAGCCTTAAGAGCTGAAAATCGGGGAGGTGAACATTTATCTCCGGCTTCAGCGATGTCTATGCTATGTTCATTGAGGAAATCAACGAACTCAACGTTGCTCGACGAGCTCTTGAGCGAGCAAGCGTTCCAGTTGGCTATTTTGATGGCTTCATGGTCCATACTTTTGCACGAGGGTCATAACTCCACGAAGCTGTTCAGGTAATATCTTGGTGGTGCGCAAGATTATGATCACCTCAGTCACGAGGATCACTAGTTCGTCGCTTGTGAGTGGAGAATTGTCTTCTGACTCACCTGACACGGCAGGGGTGTACGATAATCCCGGGGCAGTAGAGCTATGGCTCTTCTGGGCCGCAGCATCAGTGAGGCGATGCTGAACTGAACGGTGGCTGGGACCCGCTTGATCTGATGTTGGATTCGCAACGCGGGGGCGCTGATTTAGTGGAAGCGGTGCTAGGTTCGGGACCATACGACGAGCCGGAAGTACTGGAAACGTGTCCTTGTTGAAAATAGGAGCACGATTATTGCGGTGGTGACCATGTTGGTTCCTCGTGGAAGCCTGTTGTCGGATCTGGATGAAAGCCGCTCGCTTGGGACATCTCCTATCGCTGCCCAGATGGTTGGAATCACAGTTCACGCACTTAGGTTCAGCTTCTTCTTCCTTCTTGCAGGCGGTACGCAACGCCACAACGAGCCTTCATGTGACAATTCTTTCGTACCGTGCCCAAATGCCAGACAATTAGTGCACTGTGTCACGTCACGGTGCCGAGGGCGATACTGCTCCCACTGAATCAAAATGTTGAACAGCGCGTGAATCTGCCGCAGAGCAGCCACACTGGTGTCCTTATCGAAGTGCACTAGGTACAACTGGTCCCGGAATGCACTGGTTTCATCACGTCTCGCAATGGGAAAAATGTTGATTGGTTTCAGATGGAGGTGCTCCAATTCCGCTTTAATTTCCACAACAGGGAGATTTGGAAGACCACGGATCACCATTTTCAGTGGTTTGCTTCCAGGGACTTTGTGAGTGTAGAACTCAAACCGGTTCAGCTGAAGAAAAGTGCCAACAGAGTCGAGCACAAGATTTTGCTCACCGTGCTGCACAGCTGGAACAGTGGATGGATTTAATTTTTAGCCAGCTTATTCCTAAGCAATGCGAGTTCCTTCGTCGAGGTGAACAGTGGGGGCACTTTTTCCCGTTTCTCAACTGGATCTGCATCTGCTTCTTCGGGGAGTGCCGAGAACGGATTACTCTGAAGCAACCTTTCCGTGTGGTTGCTGGCATCAGCTTGCTTGCGAGGCCTTTTTGGGCCTTCTTACCCAACATCCCAGTGATTCCCAGGCTTGATGGAGCCTCGCTCGCGAGTTTGAAATGAGTCGAGCATAGCATTTTTCTGAGGAGTAGAATGCCTACTGCCAAATCATTCTGCTGAGCTTCAGAGCTTGTGAGCGAAGGGAGATAAAATGCGAGTGAGGATTGCTGCCATTCATGCACATGTTTTCTATCACACGCTCTTACTCTCACTCTGGATGAACTCTGAGCTTCTTGCGTCGAGCAAAAAAGTCATCCGGAGTCTCGAAAAGCGCACCTCACGTCGAATCATCCTCTCGCTGAAGTTCACTCTCCCTCTCTCTCGAGGAGTTTTTGTTTACTTCTTCCATATTCCTGCCACCACTCACTCGAGGTGAGGGCTGGCTAAACTCGCAGGACAAGAGTGTTTTGAAACCTCCAGTGAGTTTGAGGAGTTTCAGCAAGCCTGGTGATTCCTAGTGAATCCAAGAGGATTTCTCGGCTTCCATCAAAGCAAGTCCCAAGTAACATTGCAAGCTTTATAGAGGTTTTATAGCATTCTACAAGTCCGAATCATGGTCTACATAACCTTCATAAAACCAAAATTGTTACTTGGGGTCCCAAGTAACATTGCAAGTTTTAAGGAGGTTTTAATGCATGCTACAATTCTAAGTCATGGTCTACAGAACCCTTATAAAACCGAAATTGTTTCTTGGGGTGTCACGTAAACACATTCCTACCCATTCCTTCGTTGACCTGCGTTCGGGCGCGGCCAGCGCTAGTATTGCCAGTTTGAGATCACCAGTTTTTACTCATTGAGGATGATTGCTAGTCCCAAGCATCGTCTATTGGTTCTCTGTGCAATTACAGCTGATCTGGCAATAACAGAGTAGCAACCTTGGGTGGTCAATCATGCTCATGCTCATGCCCTTGTCAATGTTGCCAGTCAGAACATATTACACTGAAACAATTCATCAAGCTAGCGTTCTTGTATATCGTCTCATTGTCAACAAAAATAACGTACATTTCATTACACAACTTGCAAATTTCCATCGGGAGTGGTCTTATTTTTCGATTATCTACAAATCTGAACTGATTTACAGCTGGAACACATTGAAAATCCGGAAGATCATAGCCGCTGGGATAATTTTATAAATCTTAATTTTTCCCATCCAAACTACATGGAAGCACCAGCCGGATCACTGCAAAATCGATATAGAAAACAAAATATTTCACATGGATGACGATTTAAAGCACCTGCGGTGGATACATTAATCATGAAAGGTGAAAAAATTTGTTTTTTATTAAAATTACAAAGGTTTGGTTTTCCGTGTTGAAAAATGCTTCTCCATCAAACAGCAATTAAAAACTAATAATTCTCAGTAGTGGAACAGGGAGTAATATGAGCTGGTGACCTTTTAAACGGAATCATTCAAATTAAATTAATTTAAATGAATTTAATGTAGAAGATACATTGGTTGAAAAACCTGTGCGTTGAATTGATTGACGTTTGAATGAATTAGCACTTGAAATTGTAAATTTTTCACTTTACCCTGTATGCCAATTTTATCACCACTTCCCCTAACAATAACTTTTTAACGAAAGGAAGAATAAAAATCATTCAGATCCAAAAGTTTGAGAATTCATGTTTAAAAACTGCAAAATTATGGGAGCTCGGGAAAGCACTGTATATTTCTCTTTATCCACGTGTGCATGTGTGTGACACAAACCACTCTATATATTTGATATTTTACTAACACTTTCAATACTGATTTGATGCTATATATTTTTATCTATATATTGGGGGTGCAATTTCAAAAAACCAACATCTACCGCGTTACGAAAAGTGGTCAGATTTTGACCACTTATAACTTTGTCAATAGCGGATGGATTCTAATTCTAAACAAGCCAATCTATTGGAAATTCGTCTACAAATTGTGAGGTTTGAACCGTATCCCACCGGAATCACCCAACCCTTTTGGAGAGCAGGCACAACCTACCTATTCAACTGCACTGCGACGAAAGAGGACGAACGAGATGCTTGCTGATTGAAGCGTCGTTGGGCGGTCAGATTAAAGAGGATTAATAGATTCATCCTGTTCATCCAGTTGACAGCTCGTCGAGGGGTTCATCAATGGAGATTGCACTATGACTGAATGGTAATCCATTCAGTCAATTGTGCACCTCACATCCCACTCCTTCTCTCAAGAAAAACGAGAAAAAAAAATCGCTGGTGCTTATAGCTTTAGGGTGCTTGTTTTTCTATAAATAATATCAGTCCATTTCAACAACCTATATTGTCTGTGATGTTGACCCCATGATACCTGCACAAAGTTCATTTTTTCTTTAATATCTGATACACCGCAACTTCTTCAGCCAACTGTATTCATAGCGTCTTAGTAAAAGTCCCAAAAAATGGATATCTAATTGCGGATGACAAGTGGCAAACCATAATGCTACCATAGAGGTAACTATAAGACCAGAAGGTCCCGAAGAAACGTGCTCAACTTTTTTTAATCTGAATTTTTGGAAATGATTTCTAGTAATCAAACATCAAGATTTCTGAGAATTTTGCATTCTTGTCAGTTTTTATAACTTGCTTTCTAATCTTCATTGTCTTAAATTCAAACTCTCCTCAAAATTCACGCATGCCATTGCAGAAGTGCCAAATCTGTTTTTGAAATATAATACATCCAAAGAAGTGAAGTATATCTTTCATTAAAACGATATTTGAATAAATCTGTACACTGGAGTAGTTACTGCTACCGGATGGCTGTAAATTTATTCAGAGAAATTCCAATCGATTTATTGCAATAAATTGTCCTATTCCCTCGTCTTAACAAATATAAAGTTAAAACAGAATCTGTGGATAAAATCTGGGTCTTTTTTTGCAATAAAACTCCTTTATAGGAATAACTCCATCAAAAAGAAAATACTGACAAATACTGTAGCCACTAAGTCAGCAAAAGCTTCATGAGATTCTTGTTCTTCTTCTTATTCGCATTTCAAGCTAATTGCTTAGCGCATATTAGCTTACTGCGTGCTCTCAACTTAGTGTTCTAAATGCACTTCCACATTTATTAATTGAGAGCATTCGATGCCAATATCAATGCATGAATTTATATATTGTATGGAAAGCACAATGATACTCTATGCCCAGGGAAGTCGAGTAAATTTCCGACCCGAAATATTCCCTCGACCGGAACGGGAATCGAAACTGCCGCATCCGGCTTAGCTTCAAGAGATCTGATCAGTGAATTTCATGTCCCGTATGAATCTATTCGGTATTCTGATCCAATATTCTGGATCTCAGTAAATGTACAATGATCGAACCCTCAACTTTCTGATCATTTTAATCGATTCATTCTTCTCTTCAGAATCGGTGTCTCACTTCTAACTACGTTCAACTGTCAGAAAGGGCAATCAATTAAATTATAATTTTCTAGCTATCATCACGAATCACCTTTTTACCTTCTAGTAATCCTCAAACTAAGGCACTCATGATCGAGTGACTCAACATACTCAGATACGTCTCTTCGAGATTCTCCCGCGTCATTCTATCATCGACAACCTATTCCTGAGCGAATTTATTCCTGAAGATCTGCCCTTTCGAGTGGGTGACCCACAACACTCAGGAAATTCTCACGACATGCCTTTCCTGAGCGGGTGTCCCGTCACGCTCAATAACTTGGCGATTCCCAAGATCCGCCTTCTTTGAGTGGGTGTTCTGAAACACTCAGGCAATCATCACGACTTGCCTTTTCTGAGCATGTGTCCCGCCATGCTCAATAACCTGGAGATCCTCAAGATCCGCCTTCTTCGAGTGGGTGTTCCGCCACACTCAGGCAATCCTCACGATTTGCCTTTTCTGAGCGGGTGTCCCGCCACGCTAAATAACCTGGTGATCCACAAGATCTGCCTTCTTCGAGTGGGTGTTCCGGTAGAACGTATATTAAAAAAAATCCTTTGAGAGAGAGAAGGATCAGTATTTTCCATTTAATTCCACTACTTTATTTGCTTATCCTTGACAGATACGCGTATTTCGTCTACAATGTGCAGACTTCTTCAGTGTCTTGTACTAATACTCTTGTACTAGTCGAGTATTAGTACAAGACACTGAAGAAGTCTGCACATTGTAGACGAAATACGCGTATCTGTCAAGGATAAGCAAATAAAGTAGTGGAATTAAATGGAAAATACTAA
This sequence comes from Ochlerotatus camptorhynchus, assembly GCF_037179485.1. NCBI lineage: Eukaryota > Metazoa > Arthropoda > Insecta > Diptera > Culicidae > Ochlerotatus > Ochlerotatus camptorhynchus. The sequence goes on along the minus strand of NW_027040918.1, from coordinate 1,651,830 downwards.
TCCTTCTCTCTCTCATTATACAGGTATTCCACTAAGACGCCCACATTCATCAGGAAAAATCCTTTACTACTTCCGGAAGTAGCTTTTCAACGGGCGTTCCAACTTGTGGAAAAACAAATCCACAGACCTTCTTACGAGCGTCCCACTTCGTCACTAAAGGTTTGCAGTAATCTTTCCACCGGGTGTCCCACACCATGGCAAAGATAGTCTTCTAGTGGGCATCTGACACCACTGTTCACCAACGAGCGTCCCACTTCGTGGCATAATTATCTTCCTTCAGGCGTCCCACTCCGCGGAAGATTTTTCTTCGTTGTCGTCCAATCACTGAATAATCATTCCACTGGGCGTCCCACACCGTGGCAATGATTACATGACTTAGCCGTCTTGAATCACTTTTTCCACGAGCGTCCCACCACAGGTTTGATACCTGTTATGATTGCAGCAAAAATGATTATACTAAGACAACACGGCAATCATACTACACTGCAGGAAACTATTATCACTTTTGAAAGGCAACGTAACGAAGAAAAAAAAAACAAACGCGTCAAAGCAAAACAAAATGTCTTCTCAGGAACATTGACAATGCACACTTTTTTTTTGTTGGTATCATTCCATTCCACTCGCGGTTCGCGGTTCGCGCTTCACACTTTCTCATAGACCAGACGAAAATTTGACGAATATACACGTGGGACTTCACGACTAGCCTTTCTTTTAAATAACACTTCAATTTCCACTTCTTAGCCCTCTCAAATCGTTGGGTGATTCTAATGGAAATGGTTCAATTTATTTTAGCACTGAATAGTAGCTAAAACCTGGCAGGATCGCCATTGTGAGGTTTAAACCGTATCCCACCGGAATCACCCAACCCTTTTGGAGAGCAGGCACAACCTACCTATTCAACTGCACTGCGACGAAAGAGGACGAACGAGATGCTTGCTGATTGAAGCGTCGTTGGGCGGTCAGATTAAAGAGGATGAATAGATTCATCCTGTTCATCCAGTTGACAGCTCGTCGAGGGGTTCATCAATGGAGATTGCACTATGACTGAATGGTAATCCATTCAGTCAATTGTGCACCTCACACAAATCTGCTAAAATGAACACTGTATCAATTCGAAAATTACAAAAATGTCCAACTGTTGCAATGGTGATCAAAATTACGACCGATTGCCTGCAAAAAGTGATTTCACTAACTCAGTCGTCGAGTATTGAAAGCAAGCACGTAATCCTACGTCAAATCTAAGGACGTGTCTTGGATGCACCCTCTTACTTTGTTTTCAATAGGTGGCTGTTCATAAACTACGTAGACCATTTTTGAGAGTTTTAGACCTCCTTTCTCGACCCACGACGACAATCGTCCACACATTTACTATCCCCCTATTTACAATTTATGACCGTCAAATGTATCGAAACACAATCAAAAATTTAATTGCTGTAAACAGATTTTATGACAATATATATTTACCCACCGTGTTTCTCAAAAAAATTGTGATCGTAGATTTTAATTTTAATGTCGTTAAAGTGCTCCAGAAAAAAATCACGTGTGAGAGAATTCATTCAATGAATGGTTCGGGCCACCTAATAGCAGATTTCCGGAAATCGTTCCGTCCTATTGCAGTCAAATTCAACCGATAAAATCACCAACCTGTAACGTCCAGGTAGACCGCCAGATTGATCTTCGGTTCCGTATTGACCTGACACTCGTAGATGCCGCTGTCCTTTAGCTGAGGGTACTCGATCTTTAGGTCCCAGTCGTCGGAGTCCTGCGGATGAACCACCGAAAACCGCTGATCACCGGTGTAGGTGTAGATGTCCGATGTCAGTATGTGGAGATCCCGCTTGCGCATCCAGGAAACCTGCAATCGAGGAGAGGGAAAATGGGTGAAGATTTCGGTTAAATCATTGAATTCTATAAATCGAAAAATCAGTCATCATATTGCGATTCTGTCTGCCAGCGTTCCAATAATAGCGATGTCTGGCTGAATCGTTATTAGCGTTTCTCTTTCGGTCGAGTTCTTATTGATACGGAAGGCAAGGAAGGATAGGACTAATGATAATCACAATCGAATCAGCTGCAGTGAGGTGTGAGTGGGCTTTTCCCACCGTTTCCAGTCTGGGCGTAATTGAATAAATCTGAGGATAATTGAAAAATAATACCATTTCGTAGACAGGCGGGAACCGACGTCGTCATCGTTGCCATTGATGGTACATATTGGTGTGAGTTGTTTGGCTTGGATGGGAATTCAATGAAGAGGCGATGCAGTTGGTATCAATAATCAGATAATTAATAAGGATGCTTTTTTGCGTGGATTTTTGGGATCAAAATGTTCGTCTGAAACAAACTCCACCCCACCCCACCCCGTCGATTAATTTCAATTATAGTCCCAGCTGCTGACGGTGGTAGAGCTTTGATTGGGAAGAAGAAAAACGTGCCACGCGGCTTGATGGCAGCGGAAAGTTTTCTCATTTTCCCGCAAGAGGTTAATCACACTCGTCACATATCTCAACCCGGAACAGCACACGGTTTACGTGCTACTTTAATCCACCTCTGGCTCATGCAAAACTCCAGCCAGCATACAAACGCAGAAGGTGAAACTTTTCAGTAAAATCTCCCCAGGATGATGGCTAGGACTCGGAAGTTTCTCCAGTGAGGAATATGGCTAAAGATAATGCCAGTTAGTAACGTTAGTGTAGGAACCTCAACAGCAACGAGCAAACAAGCCCGCTTCTTCCACACATGATGAGGATGATGACGAAAATCCCATCAGAGTGTTCGCAAGTGGAGCGGGAGATTAATGTGCTCCAAAATTTAATTTTGCCAAGTCCAATCAAAAATTCAATTTTCGGAAATTTACCCCCTTGTCTCCGTTGAGATTAATTAAATTTCCGCAGTCGGAAGCCGTCGACGTTCTCGTGGTTAGTGGCTGCGATCATTACTGAAAACTGCATGCGGCAGTGTGGGATGCATCCGATGGGTGTGAGTGTGTTACACTTTGCCGTGCCAGTAGTGTTTGAGGATGCACCTCGAACCTCAGCAAACGTTTAAGTTTGAATTTAATTAATCAAAAGAACGCACACATCGCAAAAAAAATGGCTTCAGCTGTTATGAAAATTAATGAAAATATTTTTCAACAGCGCCGAAGGAGCATCAGCATGTGTGGGCTCTGTAAAAATAGGCTTATAAGGTACACGCACGTCCACGGGTATGACGATGGTATATAGCTAGCTAGCGACGTGTGTCAGGGATCACTTTAGATCCATCCATCCAAGCTCTCGTGCTTTGAAGTGATATTCCACATATAATGAGAGAGAGATATTCCACGCCGCTGGCTGGTGGCAGCAGAGCATGATTTATGCAGGTAAAGCTCGGAAATGAAAGTTTGGCGCTTCAACAACGGTAAACGATGACGATACATGGATACTAGGCCGGCAGGCACACCCCAAATACTAGATGTCGCACACATGTGGAATTAATGGCGCTTTACCTTTGGGTGGCGTGTGTGGCCCGATGGTTTTGGATCGTGAAGCAAAAGCTGAATGATATGACGTTGTTAATCCGCTACACCCAACGCATGTATGTCTACTAACCCAGGAGTGGTTGATTGGTGCTCCAATGAAGCTGACGCTAATCCTGGTTGACGAAAATTACGAACTAAAACACATGCAGCCATTATGGTGGTACGTTGGGTTCGGCCGTTTTGCGTTGGTAAAATTGGTCCAGAAGGATTAAAATTGCTTTACTGAAATCGGTGCTCGGTTAAGGGTGTGCAATGGTAGCTTCCTGCATTTGTACAATAGATCATAATTTGACGAAATATTTTGAGTTCAAGTCAAGATTGAGTATTTTTTTTCTAATGCACTATTCATGTCTTCTTTCTACTCTATTATTAATTTGATTGTTACTTTAAAAACATCTTTGATCAACCTAGAATTAATACAAACGCATTTTTTAATTGGCGTAGAATAAGACCTGAAACCCTTGAACAATTTTAAAAATATTAGCAAGAAATAAGAATCGATATAAAACCAATGTCATTTATTACATGTGCTGAGTGAGCCGAGTAAATATAAAAAAAGTTAAATTTTGAACCGTTAATCACATTTAAAACAGCATTTGTCTAATTCCCTGTGTAAAATAGGAAAGACATGTAATCTAGCAGGCATAAGTTTATAACGCTCTAAGATTGCATCCAATTTAGTTGACGTCTTTAGATTACAATACAGCAGCCATTTGGCATTAACTCTGATTTATGATGGTTTTATAACGGTAATGAACAATAAATATAGCTTAAATACAGCATTTCAAAGTGTAAAACATTCCTGGTTATTGAGTTTTTTGCTATTTAAAAAAAAAAACCTTTAATAGCCTGACGAGAAAGTCAAAAACTGTCTTGTTTTCAAAATAATGTTAAAGCAGCTCTTAATCCTAATGGGAGCACTATTTCGGATCGAGAAATAACACGTAAAACACCAGGATTAAGTAACACAATGGTAATGATTTCGTCATGATGTCAGCTACCTGTCGTTCTGGTGGAACGCACTCTAGCCGGATACGCCCCTGCTGAACCAGACTTCTGATGAACCGTAGTTTGACGTCAATGTGCTTCAGTCTGCCACGATCCTTCGGATCATTCACCACCGTTATTGTTGACTGGTTATCTTCATGATACGTCACAGGAACTGTTAGCTGGTAACCCATTTCCTACAGCAACCCTATCGGCCACACTCCTTCATAAACCGCTGTACTAAGTACGACTAATTCAGCCTCTGTCGACGACAACGATACAGTTTGCCGTTTTCTAGTCAGCCCGGTTGTCACACTGCCAAAAACTTGGAAAACGTATCCCGTCACTGAACGTCGATCGATAATACTGTTCGCCCAATCTGCATCGCTAAACGCCGAAACAATATCCGCTTTGTCGTCACCTCTGTACTCCCGCTCAATATCTACTGTACCTTTGATGTACCGGAGAAGACGCTTGAGGTGCGTCCAATGTTCTTCTGTTGGCAAACTTTGAAACTGGCTGTAGAAGTTTACCGCCGCACACAGATCCGGGCGTGTTGTCACGCTAACATAACATGCCAAGGCGATTGAGCAAACTTTCCAGGTATCGACGCTGACTAATTCGCAAAATTCGGTTCTCCATGTCTCGCTCGATTCGCATACCAAGACAATTGGTAAATTGCCCAGCGTCAGTCATGTCAAACTCCTTCGAATGGCATGATTTGACGATTCGAATCTCCTGCAAACTGTGTCCGATTCTTCGCATCTTTTTCCCCTCGCCAATAAATACACTGGTCATCAGTACTCCTTTTGAATCCCAATCTAGCGATGAACCGATTGAATCGGTCATTCCAGGCTTTAGAGGGCTGCTTGTGGCCGTATATTGACTTGTGCAATCGGCAGACTAAGTTTTTTTCTTCCTCGAAACCTTCAGGCTGTGTCATAAAGATTTCTTTGCTCAAGTCTCCGTTGAGGGAAGCCGTACGAACGTCCATCTGGTGCACCAACATTCGCTCTTGATTAGCAACAGCCAGCTTAGTCCTCAACGTATCTAGCTTCACGACCGGCGAGTAGCTTTCAGTGTAATCAAAACCTAAACGTCGACTAAAACCCCTCGTGCCCAGGTCTTGTTTCGTTGCAGGGAATCCATCTCATCCTGTATAGCTGTTTGCCATTCGGGCCAATCAGCTCTCTGCTTCAAGCCCGCGATTGTAGTAGGAAGATTCTCGACGTATTCCATAGCACTCAACGCCATACCAGCAAACATCATGTCGTAGTCTTTGGCCAAACTGGTGGCTTCGTGACTCGACCAGATGATGTTGTCTCAGGCGTTTCACAAGGTTCTTCAGCACGTTCCGTATCACTGCACGTACTAAACCCATCGGATTCGTCTTGACGTTCGCTCACTTCATCTTTGTTGCAGAGAAAGTAGTCAAATGCGATCCGTCCCTTAGTTTGCCTTCGAGAAACTTTAAGTCTGCAATTTATTTGAACATTAGGTTATGATTTTAGAGAGTAAAACAGGCTACTTACAAAACGGTTCTCTTTAGTATGCTAACCTAACATTTTTCCCTGCAACAACCCGAAATTGTGGGTATCTTATCCTAGTAAATAAAAGTAATTAGGATTAGCGAAAACATATGGAATGGTTTCTCTTACTTGAACAACTCTCGATCTTACATTCAATTATTCGAATTTAGAACTAGCTTTCTGATTTGAGATATAATCGCGCAAAAGATATTCTAAATTGTGAACACGTTTGTTTTCTGTCCTTCGTTTCAACTCACTCTCTTTTTTGACACCTCTTCGATCGTGCAGCGTTCCCAGTTACACCTCTCCGTTGTCCAATTGAGGGGCTTTCTCAACATAACCGGCCCCGTGTTGCTGGGAACCACGATCATCTTCTTTGCTCTGAGCCTTCCTGACATCCAGTGATGCAAGCTTCGTTACGGGCCTCTTCTTAATGCCAGTACTGGTCTGGACCATCGTCGACCGCACATGACCATCCGATCCTGGGTAGATCTCGGTAATAACTCCACGCTCCCAATGATTCCGTGCTGATTCCTCAATGACAATGACCAAGTCATTGACTTCCAAGGGTTTGGTCGGATCAAACCATTTCACTTGTCTCCTCAAAACTGGAAGATACTCTCTAACCCAGCGACGCCAGAACTCGTCGGCCAAGTGCTGAGTAAGTTTCCAGCTGTCCCTCAATGTTTGACAAGGTGCCACAAACTCCGTGCTTGGTTGAGTAACCCCTCGATTTCCGTACAACAGGAAGTGGTTCGGGGTTAACGCTTCATCTGTGGCCACGTCCAAAGGTACGTATGTGAGGGGTCGTGTGTTCACGATGCCTTCCGCTTCTAGTACGACTGTCTCCAAAGTTTCATCGTCGGGATGGCGTGGTGCTCCTGCTACAGCTGCCATTGCAACTTTCACGGAGCGAACCATTCGCTTCCACACTCCACCCATGTGAAGAGCTGCGGGAGGGTTAAACAACCACTTGGTTCTCACATTCGTAAAAACGCTCGCACATCCTCCGTTGATTTCCCTCAGCTGTTCCATCAATTGTCGGTTGGCTCCGACAAAGCACGTTCCGTTGTCGGAATATATCTCGTCTGGGGCCCCTCTTCTGACCACAAATCTTCTGATAGCCTTGATGCATGAGGAGGTGTTCAGCGAATGGACCACTTCCAAGTGGACTGCACGTATTGTCAGACAAGTAAAAAGTGCAATCCACCGTTTGACCAAGCTGCGTCCTACCTTGACGAGTATATGAACAAAATAATCCAGTCCGGTGTAGGTGATGAACGGCGTCAGTCTCACTTTAGGCAGAGGTGCAATTACTGGAGGTTGAGCTGATGCTTTGCGGATCCGGCAGAACTGGCAATCCTTGCTCACTCGTTGTACCACCGCCCTGAGCTTCGGAATCCAAAAGCGTTGGCGACCCTCGTTTGCAACCGTTTCACGATTGCTGCGAAGATAACGTCGATGGTACCTGTCGATTAACAGAAGCGTTACGGGGTGATCCTTAGGGAGAAGAATGGGATACTTAGCTTCGTAGGGGATTTGAGGTGCAGCCCCTATACGACCTCTAATCCTCATCACTCCGTTCTCATCCAGAAATACCGCGAGATTGTATAGAGGACTGCACCTCGATAGCTTTTCTCGGTAGGTCATTAAGTCGGAACCACATTTCTCCAACAAGGAGTATTCGTCGGGATAAACTTGGCGTTGGGCGACCTGCCACAAGTAGTTTTCGGCTCGTTGAAAATCGTGTTGTCCTATCGCAGCGAATGTTGGCTTGCTTTCTGCTCCATCTTTTTTGCATCTTTGAATGAACGTATGCAACTGTCCGTAGAAGACGATTCCAGTTAGAGAATCGGTCGAAACGGATTACTGGTTCCCACTTTTGGTGCAAATGTACTACCTCCAGCAATTCTTCGGTGGTCGTCAGTTCAGGAACATTGTGTGTCCATTCACTTTCTGGTTCACGCAGAAATTCTGGTCCGGTGTACCAGCGACTATTAGCTTCAAAACTCGATTCACAAGACCATTTGGTAGCATCGTCTGCTGCGTTTGATTTCGATGGTACGTATCGCCACTCTGAAACGTCCGTGTGTGTCAGTATCTCGCCGACTCGAACTCCAACGTACTGATGATAGCGACGACCGTCTGACTTCAGCCATGCCAAAACCGCCGTACTGTCCGACCAGAAGACTCGTCGTGTTATAGGTATCGAGATTATCTCGCAGACGTTCGTCGCCAGGCGAGCTCCAATGAGAGCGGCTTGTAATTCCAGCCTAGGTATACTGACTGGCTTTAAAGGCGCAACTTTGCTCTTGGCAACATTTTACCTCATCACCTAAGAGGTACCGGATGTACACGACGCAAGCATAAGCCGACTTGCTCGCATCAACGACGGTGTGCAGTTCGACCTTCGTGACGGGTTGGTTATTTTTTTTTCCGGAAACATGCTCCGGGGAACTGCCACCTTTCCTAATTCACCAAGTGCTCGACTCCATCTCTGCCAATCAACGAACAAAGCCTGGCTTATGTGTTCATCCCATCCCGTTCCAGTTCTCCAAATTTCTTGAATTAGAATTTTCCCATGAAAAAGGAAATGAGTCCTAATGGGTCGAAAACAGTCATCACCGCCCTCAACACTTGCACGTCTCTATCGTCCTCTATCAGTTGATAAATCTCAGGATTCATGTGGGTGGAAAAGGAGAATTCATCGCCTTGTGGCCTCCAAAGCATACCTAACACCAACTCATCTGCTGTGGTTCCTTCCAGTTTCATACTTAGGTCGTTATGACGTTAGGAATCTTGTTGTATGGTTTGCATCACCTTGACGGAGCTTGAGACGAAGTTGCGGATCTCAAAGCCTGCTGCCTTGTGAATAGCCCGCTCGTCTTGAATCAATCGAATTGCTTCATCGTCCGTGTCTACGCTATCCAGCCAATTGTCAACATGATGGTTCTTCAATATAGCTTCAACCGCTCTTGGTTGTTGACCTGTAAAATCCTCAGCATTCCGAATTTTTATGAACTGCGCCGTCGACGGAGAGCAGGCTGCACCAAAGGTGACGACATCTATAACGTAAACCACCAGTGGTTTTGTTGGGTCCCTTCGGTATAGGAACAATTGCGACTGCTTATCTGCCGAACACATTTTTAACTGCAAAAACATTTCGCGTATGTCCCCTGAAACCGCTATTTTCCGTTGGCGAAACCGTAGCAAAACTGTTTTTAGTGGCACTAGGAAGTCAGGTCCCTTCAGCAGTTGACTGTTACACACCATCGACTTGCGCAGCAGCGTCCCACACGAGGCGAATCTTCGACTTTTTCGGATGCTTCACTACGCCGAGTGGCAGGAACCAAATTCTTCTCGGATCGAACGTTTCCAGCTCTTCCTGAGGTTACACGATGAATGTACCCTTTCTGTTCAAAATCTTCAATTAGCCGCTCGACTTTCATTTTTAGTTCTGGATCCTTTTCGAATCTTCTTTCGAGACATTTCAATCGATTGAACGCCATGGTATAACCATTAGGGAATTCTACGTGGTCGAATTTCCAGATTAATCCGGTCTCAAATCCAAATTCCGTCCTTTTCGTCGATCGCTGCAAAATTTCCTTAGCTCGTTTTTCGTCTTTGCCTAATGGCTGCTCCGTTACTCAAGAATCTTCAAGAGCCAACTGCGCTTTTACCATTTGATGGAGTTGCTCGTCGTCCTGGATTCTGGAACATTCACAGAGGTGAATGCAATTTGTGTTTACCTGGCCTTCCGAACTTTTAGTCGAGGTTCGCCCATAAATAGTCCAACCAATTCTAGTTTTGACAGTGAATCACCAATAATAAAGAATTTAGACCTATGACGGGTAAGTTTCTGAAGGGCACCCTTGAGAATTTTTTTTTTGCTGGCCTGCGCATTGGAATGGCAAATAGGCAGCTATAAACAGAAACTCTAAAAGTTTCAAAAACTTTGGTTTCAAATAAAGAAAGAATTTTATGTTTGATTCGTCTATGAACAATGACGGCAACGCCACCACAGGGTCCATCAAGACGATCATTTCTATAAATGAAATAATTTGCGTCCCATTTAACCTTATGGTCAGGTTTAAGGAACGTTTCAGTTATAACTGCAATATGCACGTTATGAAGTCTCAAAAAGGTAAATAGCTCGTCTGCATTATCTTTAAGAGACCGAGCATTCCAATTTAAAATATTTAATGCTTTAAAATCCATTACTGAATTTTAAAGTCATGACAATATTATTTGCAAATTTTACTCCAGTTTGAATAGCATCAAACATGGAGTTAGATTTAAGCATATCAGAAATCATGTCAATTAATGATTTCTGTAAAATTCCATTTTAGGGGCAGTAATGCTTCCTAAGTCAAAATTGTCAAAATTTCCGTTAGAACGTTGGTTAGTATTTTGATTTCTACCCGTTGCAATAGCAGCATAGGTAGCTCCATTAACTCGCTGAACATTGTTAGCAGCGAGGGAAGTAGGTACAGTTGAAAAATTTGAAGCGGGGGTGATATTTTTACCTACGGGTACGAATGTAGAATTTGTTCCTAGCAGACCGTTGTTTACAGCAGCGGAAACGTGGAGCGTTTTCTACCTGTCGCTTAGAACGAGATTGTAGGATCGCTTTGCGAGCCTTATATTCCCAAAAATTGGATTTGTAGTTTTCACCACAATTTGAACATTTAAATTTCTTAGGATCTTCCTTCACAGGACAGTCGTCCTTTGCGTGAGAGGAATCACCACAATTCATGCATTTAGCTGGCATGTAGCAATGTTTAGTTCCGTGACCCCATCCCTGGCACTTACGGCACTGAGTGAGGTTTTGGAAATTTCCTCCAGTCTTCCTTAAGGACATGGAGCATAAGGCATAAGGCTAGCTTTTTCTAAGGCCTTAAGGTTGTTTAGTTCACTAGACTTGAAGTGAACTAAATAAAAATCATAAGAAATCCCGTTGCGCGAATCGCCAGGACGGGATTCATTTTCATTTTGATTACTTGGAGTGGCACAACTCCAAGTAATTTTGCCAGTTCATCTCTGATCTGATCCAGGGATTCACCACTGGGCAGTCCTTTCATGACAACCTTCAACCCACGTTCAGTTTTGGTGTAGTAAGTAAAAAATGTGTGCTTCTTCTCAGTAAGATACTTGAGAAGACATTTAAATCCGTCCAAGGTTTCAGCCAATACACGGCATTCACCCCGACGTCCAATTTGTAGTAAAAAATTAACTTTCACGAAATTCAAAAGTTCCATGCGAAGAGCATGGAAATCGGAAGTGGTTATCACAATAGGGGGAATCTTTTCCTTTAAGCCGGGAAAGTTTACTAGAATTTTTCTTGGATGATGGATTATTCTCATCATCCGTGAGCAAATCAAATTGATTACTCAAATTAATTTCATCAGATGGGGCGTCAATAGTTTGCCTCTTTCTTTTGCGTTTAGGCGCCATGGCGGCAGTAAATTTTTATCCAAGCAGATTACTATAAGAATCTGAAGGATCGAAGAGCAATTTTCCAAATCGATATCCAAGAAGGATTACCTCGGGTAGGGTCCAAACAAGGATCGAAGAGGAATAAGAGTTGAACAAGGTAGAAAATTTTTACAGGTTGAGCACTGAAAAGTACTGTTTAAATTTGTTGTAGCTTTAGGTAGTAGTAACACTCCCTTCAGCAAAAAGTAAATAGATCCGCACGGCAAGAGAGCACGATGCGGCCTGAGCGGACAGCCTTTCGTTGTGTACAATGTTCAACGCTACGCACCAAAAACACTGCTGCTAATGCTGACGATCGACCGGACAGCACCACACACGGTAACCGTTCAGTGAGATAGGATCCAATTCCATTTTGAAATCTGTGTTAGGGTATGCGCTATTTGCAGGCAATCGGTGATAATTTTGATCACCATTGCAATAGTTGGACATTTGTGTAATTTTCAGTAGTGACCAATTGAAAATTAATGTACTATTCAATTTAGGGATCGTCCATTAATTATGTCATACTTTTAGGAGGGAGGGGGGTTTGGAAACTGTGACGAGCCATACAAAAAAAAATGTGACAAAGGGGGAGGGGGTTGAAAATGGGTCAAATTTGCATGACGTAATTAATGGATCTCCCCTTAGAAGATTTGTAGCTAAATTTCTAATCGATTGGCTTGTTTAGAATTAAAATCCATCTGCTATTGACAGAGTTATATGTGGTCAAAACCTGACCTCTTTTCGTAATGCGGTAAATTTTGGTGTTTTGAAATTGCACCCCCAATATGTTGCCGAAAGACGTAATCCTGCGTAAAAATACCATCTTTCCTGAATCCAATTAAGTCAAAAACCCGAACGGGAACGCACAATAATAGCTGTTATCCAAAATGTACATCAAATGATCTATTATCCCTCAAACAATCCCAGTGGTATATTGAGGTGTATTTGAGATTTTCGAATTTGAAACAAGCAGTTCAGTTTGGGTATTATAATGAAAAGCAAATAGATATATGCACCTTTTTTTCTGGGAAATGCTTCCTTATCCATTCATATACTCCAAACGTGTAGCTGTTTTCTTTGTTAAACTTCCCGATTTTTTAGTTAGAGGACCCTAGCAGCACGCTTGTCACTGAACAATTGTGGTAACTTGTGTGTAACCCATTCCAGTCACAATCACGTGGCAGCAACTTATTTCGATACATGTGTTCTGCTTGGGGAACGTAGTGCCGTGTAAGCAATTTAAGTTGAATACCGTCATATGGGGGAAAATGTATCACCGGCGTGAAATTGATCATTATACGTTGCACTTTTAATTGTCACGTATAACATTTTCGGTGCAAGATATCAAGAGAATTCTTAAAAGCATGCTACTCCAATGATTACCATGAAATTTTTTTCATTACAAAAAAATTGTATTTTATTGCATGGATTTCATTGTTATAGAGCTGACGTTAAGTAGTATTCAATATCAACATCAAGACAAACGATCATTGTACTGCAACAATAGCCATTAAAGTAGCATCTTTTACTAAACTACAGCGGAATGTTTCAAATATCAAGAAATGGAGAGTTTTTTGCATAATTACCAGTGATTTTGAATAAAATTGCCTACATTTAGACGTAGCTCTGCATTTTAAGACATCGTTGCGTCTAAATACATTTTTAACACAAAGGTTTTAACATCTGAAACGGATTCAGGGAACCCACATTTAATAAGAACAATTACTAGAAATGCATTGTGAAGCCATTTGAGGGGTTGATCAACTTCATCCCATAGTGAAATTTTCAAAGCTTGGATTTTAAAAAAATCCTAAAAATCAACAAAATATCCAATATTATAAGAAATCAAGCAATACGATGTAGTCCTCATAGCTTCTCATTTAAACACAGTTAGTTTTTCAAATAAGTTTATTTTAGAAATTAATTTAGATATTTACGTTACATAGTGATTAATTTGCCCCCGTATTGCGGTACTCTTAGGCATCTTTAAAAAAAAATCAATAAAAATAAAGCTTCTTAAAGCAGCTATTAAAATAAGCTTCTAAAAGGCTGTTCATAAGCGACTTAAACAGTGTAGTAGAGTGCGTTCGGTCCATATTTTGTATTTTTGCAACTTTCTACGTATGGGGGTAGATAATGATCAACCAATACATTATGCACACAATATGGGGTGTCCCAGAAAGTATAAATACATTGGAATAAAACAACGTTCTGATAATGTACTCCAAATTTTATATCATATATATGTTCTTTATTGTATTCTCTTTCAATCGGATGAAAATAATCCGCAGTTCCTTTACTCGTATGTCATGGAACGAACATCTGATCTGAAGCTTCTCATGAGCTGCAGCACATATTCTTTGGTCACTTTTGTCCAGTGTTTATCAAATGATTCGATTGAATTCACTGCCTTAAAGTGTTTCCGTAGATATCCATTGGAAAGGGCCCAAAAAGTTTAGATTGACCTCCACCAACGGTTTGGTAATAGTCCTATCTCCTTCAAGATTGTCTCCAAGTTGGCCATGAAAGCGAAATTTAAAAGTATAAAAAATATTACATTAATGGCGTACCCAATATTAGAACGGCGGCGTATAAGAAATCGTCGGTGGCGGCGGCGCATAGGACTAATTAGAACTCCTCTTTGAACCATTCGAACTTTTTTCATTCGACATTTTGTCCATTCGACATTTTGTCCATTCGACTTTTTGTCACTCTTATCATCATTCGACCTTTTGTCCCCCTTCGCACAGTTCGACCTTTTGTCTCCCTTCTCATCATTCGACCTTTTTGTCCATTAGAACTTTTGTCATTCAACGTTTTGTCATTCGACGTTTTGTCATTCGACATTTTGTCATTCGACCATTTGTCCCACAACCGATAGAAGGTCGGTTTTTCAAATGATATGTTTAGCCTGCATTGTAGGAAGGGTAATAAGGGGATTTTGAAGACATCATGTACGGATGTGGCCAATGTGATCCTTGGCACTCTATATGACTGCCATTGAGCTTGTTTCTGTATTCTCATGTGATTTGATGTGTCGCATCGCTTCTTGTACCAAGACCCATGTCTCCGGAACAAGTCTACCGATTCCAAAAATATTCAAAAGCGTTCAATGGATTCATGTTTCCTTCCACTTGTTGCTTCCAGTTTAGTGCTGTGGTTGCTGAGAAAGAAGTGTTTCTCAGCAACCACAGCAACCACAGCAGAAAAACGTCCAAAAAGGCCGTGGAAAAAGTATCGGGACGAAGTGGTTTTTAATATAGACGGATCAGAACAATCCCGCAAGAAGGACAATATTCTCTGTCTTCTTTGGCTCTCCCAACTGAAACGTTACGCCTGCCGGTAATAAGTCCTTTGATCGCTTATCGTTCTGAAATAATGTTTCACCAATTAATTATGAATGACTCGAAATTGCCAAAGGCATATTCCGATCATTTAATCGTATCCCACAGTTTTGTGCACAGTCCCACACATATTGCTTCCACCGCTTAATTTTCTAATTACGCTACCAAGTTCTCACCACACAAAGGCAAACATTCCTTTGCTAACAAAGTGGAAATAGTTTTGGAAGCTCATGGAGACGGCTCCATTTTCAAAGCACACACCCCATCCATATCTTAAAGCTAAAATTTCAAACACCTTTTCCACCGTGGAAATGTCGGATCTCCCGCCGAGATCAGTCCGCAGTTAAAGTTTCCCCCTCACACTGTTGCCCAAATTTCCAACTCCATCTGCTGCAGCAGTGCATGGCTGTGGAGCTGCTCGGAGGCAGACCAGCTACGCTATCAACGTTCGTTATTGTTTAATCAGAAGTGATTAACGCTCATCCGACACGAGCAATTCCAAGTATGAGCCTCAGCCACCCCCGCCCACCGAGTGCCGAAAATCAACTTTCATCCAACAAATCGGGCTGGGAATGATACGAACGCTCCCCGCCAATGATGGGGCGTGGAGGGAGTGCCAGCTTGCGTGTTCTTATCGCTCTGGCAGACCGTAAATCTCAAATTAAAATAAATACAGCATTCGCGCAATCGGGAAATTTGTAGTTCACACGAAGAAACGCAGAAAAAAAGGTGGAATTTGATTGCGGCACTCGGAGGGGGTTGGCAAGTGGTTTGTTTTTACAGCTGCTTATGGTGAACGGATGACAAACAACTCCACTCTAAGGTAGCGCGCAACGCACTCAGCTGGAAGGGTAATAATTTATTTATACGTTTAATAAATTAATAATAACGCTTGTTTCAAGTCGGGCGCTAGTCAAGAGCAAGTATTGAACACAAACACACAGCCACACACAAAGTCATATAATTCACTGCCTTGGAAGTTCGGCTCTGTTATGCTTCTCTCGAGGAGATGGGAGTTTCCCCTTTTCATGGGTGTTTATAGCCATGGGTAATTGGACCCTTTTATGGCACTTTTCGAAACGCTAAAATGACGAACTTGGGAACGCATCAACGATGGACGGATGGCTGGTTGCTGACCGTTGGAGTGTGTATTAATATTGCTGAGTGCTCCTTTCTAGGTTGTAAAAAAAGTTAGTTCTTGAGGGCAATAGTTTAATTAAAAATAGGAAAACTGTAAACAGCGCAATGTGGTACACAAAGAGCGATTGTGTTGTGGACTGCTGAAAAAGGGGATGGGTATTTGTAGGAGGAATATAATTTGACAGCTTCCAATGTAGTAAAATTAATGGCTGGAAATCTCAGTTTCTGATTCTACATCACTTGAATCAGTTTGCTCAACTACAGAAGAAATTATCGTTTAAAGTAAATGTTTACATTTGATAATCGAGTAATTGTTCCGGATACCACCTAGGAAGTGGCTCAAAATTTGATTTAAAAAAAATGGGTTGGATCTCACCACAGGTGGATACATTCAGGGCTTTTATAATAGCCACGAACATGAAGTTGCTCAGCCCGGATCCCGGAAGGTGGAATATTAAATCGCTTTCGCGTTTGAAGTTGCACTTTTTAATTTCCGTCGATCACCCACCAGCCAACGAGATCAAAGTTCAAACTTTCCCCTATCCATTTCAACCCCAGAGCAATTTACTTGCACGTGCAGACCGTTTTCGTGGAGCGTTCATGCAGCAAGAAGAAGCGAATAATGAATAAAAATATTCCATAATTAAAACGAGAAAAAAATGAACCGGATGAAATATTGTCACTTCCTGCTGCTATGCAGGTCACTCGGGTAGCTAGGTAGGAGCTTGATTGAAATTTATCGAATGGGATTTTTTTCGTGGCACTGCTCTCCACTTGAAAAGCGATAGTTCTATTTTACATTTAACTGCACCCATACGTTGCACGTTCAAGAGTGCTCACCGGGTTTCAAACCGATCACGTAGGTACCATGGCAACACGGAGCAGCACTGTACGACAGCAGGTACCGGTTCCCCATAGGCGATGAAAAGCGGGAAAAATAGCTTGCAAACTGACCTCTACGTCAAGCTCCCTACCATGGACGGCTTTATTTCAGGAGTCAGTACCACAAAGGGGTTCACAAGTAAAGTATCGGTAAAATGCATCGCCGGTGCAGTCAGTGCTGCACGAAGCAACCGACCGCTTCAAAGTGAGGACGATCGCTCTCCTGGTGCACGGCTGGCTAAGTGTACGTGTGTGTGTGTAAATCCTTCGGAATAATACATCACTGTCAATGGCGTGCGGTTGGCTGAGCGAATGCCATTTTGGTGATTTATCCTGGTAGCCAACCGCCGTGCTCCACTGCTCGATGGTATCCGTGATCGAAAGAACCGAATGCGTGGTGCTCTGCGGCAGCACTTCCTCCACGAGGGCCGGGTGTTACCGTCCGGCTTAGGGGAGGTGCTCACGACTGTCGGAAAGTTTATTACACTACATGTCACAGGAATCTGTCAGCGTAAGTAAGTTCCAGGACAGCTTTGTCAGCAGCTCAACGGCGACGATGAAGACGACGATGTCGAGAGATGAAAGTAATGGTTTGTGGCAAGCCAAGATGACAAACTTCACGATGTAAAATGCATTAGGGGGCTGCTCAAAAGCATGAGCTCTAAATATATGGCAGAAACAAATAAAACGACAATGTCACTGGATTTCCAAAGAAAAACACTCTGCTGAAGTACTTTGTTCGTATTTAATAACTGAGCAAAGGCATTTCTTTTCCTGCATTTTTGTGAGATTAAGCATACACACCACTCAATGCCTCTTTAGAGTTTCCGAAAATAGAACAGCTGTCAGATATACAGTTCAAATGAAAAGGGTGCTGACTAGAAACAAGTTTGATGGCCGCCAAGGGTTTAATTTCCGTTCTGGGTTAGAGAATATTTCGGTTCGGAAATTTTCTCGACTTCCCTGAGCATAGAGAATCATTGTGCATGCCTCACATTCATGCTCCTAGCCTCCCAGAATCTTGAAGTCATTTATTAGTACGGAATCCAGATACATTTTCAGATTCTCAGCGGATCTCAATTTTTGTTTTAAAAATCAAGATTTGTGAAATAATCAGAGCTGGAAAATATAATTTTCAATTAAAGATCTCACGCGATATTAAAAGAGATGCTTCCGTCACTATCATAAGATGAGAAACCGATGATAGAGATTTTCTTCAAAATCTCATCGCTTTTTTTGTTATGACAGAACGTGACATTGTTGTGGTCATCGTAATTACGACACAGAAAAAAATTCTGAATTTTAACTATCCCGTAAAATCTCCCTTCGTTTAATATTGAGCTATACTTGGCATATCAGGCTTGCTTTCAGTCACTTGCTAAACAAAAATGATTTTCGGAATTTTGGAATCATTAGATATTACAATAACATTTTGTACTTTTTAGATACAAGACGAGCTTGAAAGGCAAGTGTTTGAATCATAAAACTAGTCAAATTCGCTTTCAGAGAGTCACAGTTAACGATTTTACGATTCGCGAGTGCTCACTCTAAGCACACAACATATGTTGAACTCGAAGCTGACTTTGCATTTTTTCATGCGCAAGAATTTTGCTAGCAGGACGATAAATGATATCTAGCAATATCCAAGATTTCAACACTGTGTTTCTCAATTGCCGTCAATAGAAAATTTCTTCAAAAAAAAAAAAACGTGGTAACCCAAGCAACATTTTTAGTTTTATGAGGGTTCTGTAGACCACGATTCAAACTTGTAGAATGCTATAAAACCTCTATAAAACTTGCAATGTTACTTGGGTAAGGTTGGTCCTTGTTGATCGAAAAGGCAAAACAAATTTTTTTCGACAAATATGGCTAAGGTCCCAGGGTGGGATTCCCAGCTAGCTATATCAAAGTTAAGTACTATTTACTAACGAAAATAATCGTTAATATGCATCAACTGGATATTTCGCGATTTAATCATAAGTTGACTCACTAAAAGCACACTTAACAATATTTCAACATACCACAGACAAAATGATAGTGTTACACCTATTAAACGTAGCCATCAAATCTTCGAATTGTTTGCATTAAATAACATTCAATTAACATACTTTCAGTAACGAATCCAATGCAAACCAAAAAGATAGAAGAGACGAAGAAATATTGCATCTGTAAATAGGCAATATTACTGAATAACAACGCTCTTGATTGGCTTCTGACTGACACAATAAAAAAAAAATACAAGTTTAAAAATACTTTGAGAAGCCCCCTGTCGAGTTAGTCGACACATCAAACTCCGTTTAGCATTTAAACAGCCGAAGAACAAAAGAGACGACAAATTATCTGGGCCTCACCTGTTTACATTTCATTATGCATTACCGTGACTATTGACAATTCGCCTCTTCGGTCACTCTGGAACTCTTCACTCTTATGGTAAAATCCCATAAGCAAATATCAGTCTGTGCGTGAAACTTGGTGAACATTTCCTTACCCTTTCACTCCTATGAAAATCCCATAAGATACTGTCAATCTTTCCGTGAAGAGACGGTGGCTTGCTGGAGGAATGAAGAGATAAGACAAAGTCCGATAGATTGCATGCACAGATTCTCAGATGCTGATGGGATTTGCTGTTCCATAGCATTTTTTCGACGGAACCGTGACGTAGAGCTGGTAACTATTCATCACGTCAAACCAAGCATTGATCTTCTCGATAATTTCAGCTAATAAAAGAGCTTCATAATACTGTCCAAAGTGTCTTCTGAGGTTCACTAGAGTGGTATGACTTAAGAGCTCAGCTGCCATCCGTACATTTTGTCACTCAGGTCCAGTTTCAGTAATATCTTGTTTAGTTTAGTTTATTTCAGTGTTGGGAAAATATCAAAAAAATCAAATCTCACCAAAGCCCAAGATCACGCTTGATTTTTGTAGACAAAAATCAATAAGCAAACAACTGCGGTTGATTTTGCAAGCTGTGATATCGCAACTCGGAATATCAAGCTAACAAAACTCACCGGCTGCAAATCTCAACAAACTGTGGTGAGATTGAGTTTCGTGATTTTTGCTTTACAACCGAATGCAACCGAAACTTTCAAAACGGCTGCAGCAATCACTTCGTATCTGCCATCGGTGAAGAGTAAAAAGAGATAGCAAACTATACTTTCTCTTTCTAAGAAAACGATGTGCAACGGAATCATTTTTGTGTCGAGTCAACTCTCAGCTGGATTTTAGCACGTTGTGAATAGTCTCGCAATATCAAAGGAGCTTGTAAAATCAATATCAAGCATGATATTTTGTTCCAATTTCTAAAAGATGAACTAGCCTATGGCTAAAAATCTCTTTAATAAAGAAAAAAAAAAAAAAATATTCCAATTTCACGCGTGATATTGCGAGCGCATGAGAGCGGAAAATATCAATTGATTTCTGATTTTGCCAACACTGGTTCTTTCGCTATTAATTAAATTGTTCTTACGTAGATATGCCAGAAACATACCCAAAGACATGTTCCTCTTGAATTGATTGCTGCATAAACTGCCGCTTTTCGCATAAAAGTCCTATGTAGATAGGGAAAACATAGGACATAGGACTGTTATTCGAATAGCGGCAGTAAACTGCTACACTCTTTTAAACGTTGCGCTGTGGGACACTGGAGAATCAAATATTGAATTGCCGTTTCTCGGGACTCGATCGTCTGGAACAGGACGGTTAGATTAATCGGCTGATGTGTCATGAAGTTCATGAAGTTCGAATTTCGAACGCCTTTGGATACGGTTGTGTTTTAAGTTTGTTCTCTGTTTTGTGCGTGCATTCGCTTTCATAGTTTTCGGCTGCATTAGCCGGATTAGCGCTGGCACTCTGCCTCCCGGACGGTTATACGTGTGTGAGTGGTGGTTTTCTCGCTTTCCGAGAAGTTTTAGAATCGAGAAAGAAAACATGATTCATCATGTTTGCAAGCAACAGAAGATTTGACGTTATCTGCCTTGTTTGATTTTTTCTCCCGGTCCAGAAATGTGTGACATCGCGAGTGATAATTTTAATTTTAGTCTATTTACGCGGTGATGACGTTGGTTCACTCGCAACTATTTTTGAAAAAATTAAGTGTTTTCGAACGAAAGTGTACCATAATTGTTTCTGAACGTGTTTCGCAGTTGGGTGTGGTGAAATTTGTGCATTACCGTTTGATTTTGGAAATCCGTATCACAAAATTGCCCACCGATTCCATTTTGCAAACAGTGACAGATAGCGGACATGAAGAACCGGGCAAAGGTGTTTATGATTGTCTGAACCATGCGTAAAGAGAAAATCGAAACATTGAACATCGCGTGAAAGTTGATCATAATGAAGTACTCTTTCGTAGTTCTTAGTTTTAGGATTTCAAAGATCGTCGATTGCAGTGGCTTGCTTACTGAGGAATAAAACGCGGTCCCAAGTCCTTCCATATTAAAAATGTATGGTGAGATCGCTTGTTTATCGTGTATTTTGTAAAACTTTACGTTGTCGTCGGTGCCGGGTTTGAATAGTTATAAAAACTTGAGTAACGCTATAATGTGATATAAGGGGCTCGGTGGCCTTAGAGCAACCGGTTTTGCTTACTGAGCAGAACATCATGAGTCTTATCTCAAGCCCATCCACATTCAAGATTCGTCAATCGTTTTAATTGTTAACATGACTACATGGTAATAACAACAACTCGATGATTAAAAAGGAGCTCGTCTGCCTAGTGGCAAACGTTTTTGCTTACTGAGCAGAAGACCGTGGGTTCAATCCCAAGCTCCTTCGCGTTACATGATGGTTAGGACATCAACCTTATTAACCAATATCCCAGTGACTCCTCGTGGAAGTGCAGAGGTGTTCTTGGCTTCCATCAAAGCGAGTGTCACGTCAACACATTCCTACCCCTTCCTTTCTTGACCTGTGTTCGGGCACGGCCGGCGCTGGTATTGCCTAGTTTGAGATCACCAGTTTTTACACATTGAGGATGATTGCTAGTCCCAAGCATCGTCTATTGGTTCTCTGTTTAATTAGTTCCGCTACTAATTCCGATCTGGTTTTCTTTTCCGCTCGAAGCGTACGCGCTGATGGGTTTGCAGAAGGTAGTGTATAGATCGACGGTACAGCTAAAATCAATATAATTTTCATTAGCATCCAACAAATGAATTGTGGTTAATATCAACCACACACGATAAAAACAGAAGAAATTAAATAAATTTATGCACACTGTCCACGGACTGGGAATCCTCTTAGATGAGCTCCAACGCCTGGCAACGGCTGAGCGAACTATCCGGAAATGGTCACTGGTTCAGGGGCTTAGCCACAGAAAGTTCAAACTCTTTAGTCTTTAAAAAGACTGATTGGTTGGCTGTGTGGTTGGTTTCGGTCAGGAGAAAAAGAGATGAACTCGCGGCGTTAGAAATTAATTGTATATTGAACGGGATAAAGTGATTCGTATAATGGTTTCATTTGTACTGATGTAGGTGAAGTTTGGTGCCGGTACTTTAATACCTACCGACTCGATCGAGAGTGATCGAGCCAGGAGGATATTCCTACGTGATGTAGCTGTTTGTGTATTCCTGCTGTGTGGAGTGTAGGTACAATAGATTTAGATTTCTGCTAGTTCTGTGTCGCTTGTGCAGTGGTATCTCGGACCATCGCGTTGTCCGCGACATACCGGCCACCATGAAAATGTGTTTCATTAAATTTTACAATAAATTCACTTCTTAACTAATAATTCACAATCAATCATCTGGGTTGGCAGCGGGTGCTGCATTGTCGTCAGGGCCACCAGGCACTTCGCCGGAAGTGGAGGTGGAACTTGCGTCATTGTCGATGGAAAGTAGGCAGATCTTCACGATCGGTCGGTCGAAGACTGCGCCGGATGCCAGTCTGACGGTCACCATACGGACGAGGCCATCCGCGCCGGGATGGACGGTTTCGATTTGACCCATGCTCCACCTGAGCGGTGGTAGGTTGTCATCCTTCAGGAGTACCAGCTTTCCGACCAGAACATTCGGCTGCCGGTAGTAGTGCTTCGTACGCTGCTGCAGTTGATGAAGGTAGTCCGTCGACCAGAGTTTCCAAAAGGTTTGGGTTCTGCGCTGCACCTCCTGGCAAAGCGAAAGGCGGTTGTTGGGAACTTGGGCAAGGTCGGACTCCGGGATTGATTGGAGAGTTAATCCGACCAGAAAGTGTCCCGGTGTGAGAACTTCCGTGTCACTTGGGTCTTCAGATAGGGCGGTCAGTGGCCGAGAGTTGAGACAACTCTCTATCTGGCAGAGGATGGTACACATTACATCGCTTGACAGGGATTCCAAGCCGACGACTCGCCGAAAGTGATGCTTGAAAGCCTTGACCGCAGCCTCCCAAAGACCACCGAATGTCGGAGCGTTCGCGGGGATGAAGTTGACCTGGATGGATATTTCAGCGCAGAATGATGCTATCTTCAGTCGTAGTTGTTGGTCGTTGAGTTGCTTGCAGAGGTCTCGGAGTTCCCTGTCTGCGCCCTTGAAGTTGGTGGCATTGTCACAGAACAGGGCGATTGGCTTGCCTTGGCGTGCAACGAACCGTTTCAACGTTGCAATGAAGGCTTCGGAGCTGAGATCGCCAACCAATTCGAGGTGTACGGCCTTCGTAGCCATACATACGAATACAACAACGTATGCTCGGATCAGTGGAGCTGGTTTCGTTCGACGTACTGGTACCTTCAGCCAAACGGGACCACAGAAATCAACGCCCGTGTTGAGGAACGCACGGGTCGGAGTGATGCGAACTTTCGGAAGTTGGCCCATCAGCTGGTGTTCTGCTTGTGGTCGTGTGCGGTAACAACGCATGCAGGATTTGACGTGTCTCCGTGCCAGGTTACGGAGGTTCAATGGACAATATTGTTCACGTATGTGTGCAATCATCGCACGCGGACCAGCGTGGAGAAGCTGCTTGTGCACCGAATCAACGAGCAGTGAGGTGAACGGATGCGCTGCTGGCAAAAGCATTGGATGCTTGCGCGTGAACGAGTATGTAGAGTGGTTCAGCCGGCCACCGACCAGAAGTACACCATCGTGGATGAAGGGATTCAAGGTACGTAATGGGGATTTCTTCAGATCCGCTTCGCATTTGGCCTGAAGCATAGCGATTTCTTGGCTGAAGCACTCATTTTGCACAATTTTCACAAGGCCTTCTTGTGCTTGAAGGAGTTTTGCTGAGGTAAGGTACGGAATAGCTTGTAGGTGGAACCCAGCGAGCTTGGCCCGACAGTACCGCACAAATCTGCGGCAATATGCAGCGATGCGGGTGAGTCGCGAGCTTCGGTGGATCGAGTGACGGCTGCAAGCGTACGAAGCTTCACCTCGAGAACTTCGGGAGGAAATTCACAGGCGTCTTGGACTGGAAACATACTTGGCCACTCTGCCAGATCGGACGATAACCACGGTGGACCCTTCCACTATAGTGCGTTGTTGACAAGCTCGCAGGGATCGAAACCCATCGAGATGAGATCGGCCGGGTTCTCCAGACCGGCGACGTGATTCCAAGTGCCTCCTTCAGTGAGTCGCTGCACCTCCGCGACACAGTTTGCCACGAAAGTGTTGTAGTTGGACGGTGGGTTGTACAGCCAGTGGAGAAAGATTGAAGAG
The DNA here is from genome assembly GCF_037179485.1 of Ochlerotatus camptorhynchus. NCBI lineage: Eukaryota > Metazoa > Arthropoda > Insecta > Diptera > Culicidae > Ochlerotatus > Ochlerotatus camptorhynchus. The sequence continues at coordinate 1,627,334 of NW_027040918.1, read as the reverse complement.
TCAGACCAAAAATAAGCATTAGCATTGATATTGAGGCTCAACATAACGGTTTGGAACAGTTGGCTGAGGAGGACAGCAGAGCAGAGCTCTAGGCGGGGAATTGGTAAGGTTTGGATAGGAGTTACTCGGGATTTGGCGGTTACGAGACGGGTTGTGACGAAACCACTTCTTCCGAAACTTCTCAAGTAGATGCATGCTCCGTAAGCATATTGGGATGAATCGCAAAACCCATGAAGTTGCACGTTTTCTCCGGCGCCTGGAGCTTTCACCAAACGAGGGATAGAAAATGACCCTAGAGCAGCCAGACCAAGTCTGTAGTCTTCCCACACGGTGCATAGTGAATTGGGAAGCTCCTCGTCCCAGCTTAGTTTCAACTTCCAAAGATGTTGGACAAACACTTTGGCTGTGATGACCACAAGACCCAAGATACCCAATGGGTCGAAGAGTTTGGACATCTCGGAGACCACGATTCGTTTCGTGATCGGATTATTAGAGAATCGCTCAGGAACTTTGAACCGGAAGGTATCCGATTCAGCTTTGCCACAGCAGACCGAGTGTGCTGACGGAGCCTTGGATGTCATCAACTGCTACAATCGGCCTATCATCCTTCAGGTTGTCCGGGATGTGTGACAACACTTTGGACGAATTCGACGACCACTTTCGAAGTTCGAACCCTGCTTCTTCCACAATGTCAGCACCGTTGAGGAAATCGTCCACGTAGAAATCCTTGCCGATTCGTGCTGCAGCATCGATTTCGCTCGCCGAGTGATCGTAGGACAATTGCTGTAGACACCGAGTAGCTAGGTAAGGTTCACATGCGGTGCCGTGCCGTCAGCTCGTAGGGATGGACGTGTGAATCAGTCCTGCTTTGCCAGTACACGAGCTGAAAACGCCTATCGTCAGGATGTATCCACATCTGGCGATACATCTTTGAAACATCTGCAACTAAAGCCACTTCGTACATGCAGAACCTGATGACAATAGCATATAATGCATCCTGAACAGTCGGTCCCACCATAAGGCAATCATTGAGAAAGATTCCCGTAGAAGACTTACTGGACCCATCGAAAACCACTCTGCACTACGTGGTAGTGCTGCTCGGCTTGAGCACAGCGTGGTGGGGAAGATAGAACGAGCGGGTATGGGTTTTGTCTTGTAACGGATCTACGGGAACCATATGGCCAAGTTCTATGTACTCTGCCATGAAGTCGACATACTGGGTCTTCAAATCGGGGTTCTTGCTGAGTCGACGTTGCATCCATTGAAATCTGCGGGGAGCACCGATCTCGGAGTCACCAAGTTGACTCAAGACATGCTCTCTTCGGCAAGCGTACAACGAATCGGCCTGATTCGTCGCGGGTGGTGGTTTCGGAAAAGTACATCTCGCAAGCTAATTCCTCTTTAGACAGTCCACGGCTTTGAGGGCAACTCTCGACTTCCCAGAATCGAGTCAGTTGTTGGTCTAAGTCATCGGTGGTACACAACAAAGTGACTTTCTCAGATCCTTGGGTAGCGGTATCGATGGCGACAGGTCCACTTACCACCCATCCGAGCACGGTACATTGGAGAACAGGCTGGTGTTCAGAAGGACCAGCATTTACTGGGATCTGTCCTTCTTGCAGAAGGCTCAAGAACAGCTGAGCACCGATAACCATATCGATCCTTTGCGGTTAAGCAAAATCTGGGTCTGCCAAGACTAACTCAGGAGGGAGGTTCCATTGCAAAACTCAATTGTTTTGAAGTTTGTTTTTTTTTTCAATAAAACATACATGCCAATCGAAGAAAAAGGGTTTTTTTATGATAGTAAAGCGATCTGTGAAAAAAAATATGCCATGATTGAATAAACTAGCGATTGAAAACAATAGGTCCAACCATCATCAGTTTTTGGATAGGTCCATCCAGAATCAATTATCCTACCTTATTTAGCCACACTGATTCCCTTTTTCGATATACTCTCCCATCCGCTTTCGTTTCATCCCAGGACCACCAATAATAATAATAAAAAAACTGAATACATTATTTAAACATATAACTGGCCAACACCTTTCACTATAACATCAGCTTACTTCATAAAACCTATTACAAAAAGGAACGTTTTATTATTTTTTAACAAGAATCTACAGAATCTTTTTTTCCAATTCGGTGTATTTTTGTTACGTGAAGTTATTTAAGGGAAAAAGTCCGATGCGCGGAAAAGCTGACAAAATCGAGTCATTACTGTAATCAAATCAGTACTTCCACAGTCACCTACTGTGATGCGAGAATCCTGTTTCTAAAAACTTTTCTCTAAACTTATCACCAATCCGCCTTCCCATGGACTAACCTCCTACAGGGAACCGTAAATTTTCGCTGACAAAACGATCTCCCTTAAGCTAGACAACCCCTGTCTCTGCCCGGCCAAACATGATTTTCGACACTAACCTCGTTCCATCGCTTACGAAAGTGCAAAGTAAGCTATTCGCACGCTTCCGCGTTTCCTCGCAGCATCTCTGCACCAACGGAATAGTTCGTCTTTCCATTCAAGGCGAAAGGCTTAACTTGAAAACCTGCCCGTAGCGCACAACATGCTGGGAAGTGCAAGCGCCGTCGTCGGTTGTAGGTGGCAGTCTGTGCTCGAAGAGACAGCCAAGGAATATGTTTTGGTTGCCACTTTCTGGCAAGGAATTTATTTCCCTTTCATCTCGCTTCCTTTATCGACAAGGAAAAGTTTTCTCAACTCGTTCTATCTACCTCTCTGTCGGTCGAGACGCTGCCATACGAAAGCGGATTAAATCTATCTAATATTAATGCAGTGAGCGAAATACGACACTCGCTTTGCGGGGAGACTCTGCTGCAAAGGATTCTTCTCACCACTAATCTCTGCTTAGAATGTGCGGTTCTGTTCGTGTGGGTGTGCTCTAGGATGTAGTTTTGTGGGGCTTTTAATGGGGGTGAAATTGATTTCGTTCGCTCCGTTTTCGCTGGAAAGGTGAAAGCCTCTTACTGACTCGGTGTCTGTCGTATGCATAGTGGAGAGGTTGAATCGTTGAACTGACGTTCTAGTTCGTTGAAAGTTTTGCTCGTCCTGTCATAATTACGCTAATTATAATTCCGTAGAAACAACTCAATGGAAAGCTTTCTGCCTGGATGCCCTTTTCAGGGTTGAAAATGCATTCTGACATTCTCTCAGACAGGCAGGGAACCCATCAAGTTCAATCGTCTCGGTTCGGTGGCCACAAATTCCTGACCTGGTCTCGTTTTCGTCGGCAGAAGGAAGGCTGAGATCTATGCAAAACACACACACACACACTCACACACAATCTAATTACAAGCAATCGTACTAGGCGAAAGCCGGAAGTGCTTTCCAGTCAGCAGCAGATATGCAAACATCAGCTCAATCCAAGAGGAATGCGAGAATGGCCAGAGTCTTCTCGGTTGAACCATCTGTCGGTCCGATTTCCCTTTTCGGTATGTTTGCGGGTCCGATAATCAATGCAACAGACCGTGTAATTGGTATTAGGACGGGTGGCGTGAAGGAATGCGGTCAGTAACGAAGGTGAGGTTGGTCGGTTGGGAATTGTGTCGTTGCTACTACTGCGATGCACCGTAATGGCATTGCCGGATGGCCATCGGATTGGTTGATGCAGAATTTTGAGCAGCTGTTTCGAGAAGGAGCACTCAGATGCGAAAATGGGTAACTGGCCCCTAAGAGAATCAATCAATTAGCAAGGGGGGTTGGGTTGGGGCTTACGAAATTCGATTGTTTACAGATGCTCGAAGAAGGACTTGGAGCTGTCGCAAAATTCCATTGACGATTGAAACGATACCTTGTACAGGCAGAAGTCAAGCTTTGTTGGGAGACATTTCACAGAAATATCCCGAAGTCGTATAAGCAATTAACTGACATAACCCTAATTAACACTCCGAATACGATGCCTCCGAAAAACGTGTAACGGCAAGTTTGCAATGGCACAACTTACCCATTTTTTAATGAATTTCAAAAATTGTGGTACCTTTAGAATTCCTAGGGTTTCTAGATGATTTAAATAGTAAAAAAAAACTTCTACTCCTCTACTTTTTAAAAAGCGAAAAGAGTTGTTACGCGTTTTTTTGAAAGGTGTGTTTGTAGGGTTTTGCAAGTGACGCAAGATCTATAATTTAGATTAATGAGCACAAATGTTCAATGATCCTATATATGGATCCTGGAGACAACGGAACGGTCCTCGAAAAATCCGGAACATCCGTAAAAATGGTCAATCCATGATCCTGATCCTAGAGCTCTGTGGTTTTTTTTTTTTTAACAATAGGAACTGTGATATAAAAAAATATATGGGGTCGTGACATAAACATGTATCTGGATGGCCATGGGACCGTCCTCCAGAAGATCCGGAACATCCGTAAAAGTGGACAATCCATGAAACTGATCCCAGAGCTCCCTGTTTTTTTTTAACATTAGGATCTGTTATATAAGAATGAATTTGGGTCATAGACCCAGATGGCCATGGGACCGTCCTCTGGAAGATCCGGAACATCCGTAAAAGTACCACCTGATCCTAGAGCTCCGCGTTTTTTATAAGCATTAGGAACTGTGATGATAGAAAAAAATTGGGCTTGTGACATAAACATGAACCTGGATGTCCATGGGACCGTCCTCCGGAAGATCCGGAACATTCGTGAAAGTAGAAAATTCGCGAAACTGATCCTAGAGCTCCGTGGTTTTCTTGAAAACGTTAGGAACTGTGATATAACATCCGTAAAAGTGATCAATGCATGAAACTGATCCTAGAGCTACGCGTTTTTTTTTAACATTAGGATCTGTGATATAACAATGATTTTGGGTCATGGACCCAGATGGCAATCGGACCGTCCTCCGGAAGATCCTAAAATTCCGTAAAAGTGGTCAATGCATAAAACTGACCCTAGAGCTCCACGGTTTTTTCGAAATCACTTGGAACTGTCATATAAAAATTAATTTGCGGTCGTGACATAAACATGTACCTAGAAGGCCATGGGACCGTCCACCACTGATCCTAGAGTTCTACGGTTTTTTCGAAAGCATGTGGAACTGCGATATAAGAAAGATTTTGGGGTCATGACATAAACATGGACCCAAATGGCCATGGAGCCATCCTCTGGTAAGTCCAGAACATCCGTAAAAGAGGTTAATCAATGAAACTGATCCTAAACCTCCGCAGTTTTTTTTCCAAAAACATTAGGAACTGTGATATAAGAATGAATTTGTAATCGTGACTTAAACATGTGCCTAGATAGCCAAAGGACCGTCGTCCGGAAGATCAACAACATCCGTAAAATGGTCACTCCATAAAATTTAGAGGTGGAAGCATTATTATGACGAGCTCCTCAACGGTGATGCAGCAGAACACGAAGGTGGCACGGCAACAGACCTTGGAGCACGCGTAGAAGACGACAGGCCACCGGCCCCTGATCTTCAAGAAGTTGAGGAGGAGATCAGTCGGCTGAAGAACAACAAAGCAACTGGTGTAGATCAACTACCAAGTGAGCTATTAAAATACGGTGTTAAAAGACTGGCTAGAGCGCTGCACTGGGTAATTGCCAAGATTTGGGAGGAGGAGATATTACCGGAGGAGTAGATGGAAGGTGTCGTATGCCCAACCTACAAAAAGGGTGACAAGTTGGATTGCTGAAAACTACCGCGCGATCACACTGCTGAGCGCCAGCTACAAGGTACTCTCCCAAATTCTATGCCGCCACCTGTCACAATTTAAGAGAGTTCGTGGGTCGATACCAGGCGGGATTCATGAACCAAATTTTCACGATTCGTCAGGTTCTGGAGAAATGCCGCGGATACAACGAGCTCAAACATCATTTGTTCATCGATTTCAAATCCGCATACTACACAATTGATCGAGATCAGCTATGGCGATTATGCACGAGTACGGATTTCCGGATAAACTAACGCGATTGTTAAAGGCGACGATGGATCGAGTGATGTGCGTTGTTCTAGCATCGGGGACACTCTCGAATCCCTTTGAATCTCGAAGGGGGTTACGGCAAGATGATGGACTTACGTGTCTGCTATTCAACATCGCCTTAGAAGGTGTGATCAGAAGAGCTGGGATAGACACGAGTGGCACGATTTTCAGGAAGTCCATCCTGCTTCTTGGCTTCGCCGATGACATCGACTTCGTGGCATGGAACTGAGAAACGATGGCGGAAACGTACATCAGACTGAAGGCTGAAGCTAGGTGGATTGGATTTGCCATCAACCCATCAAAGACAAAATACATGAGAGGAAGAGGTTCTAGGGAAGACAATGTAAGCCTCCCACCCCGAGTTCAGATTGACGGTGACGAAATCGAGGTGGTCAATGAGTTCGTGTATTTGGGTTCACTGGTGACCGCCGAAAATGATACCAGCAGAGATATTCAATGACGCAGTATGGCAGGGAATCGTGCCTGCTTTAGACTCCGGTCGAATCAAATTCGCCGCCGCACGAAGTTGACTGTCTATGAGATGCTGATTAGACAGGTGGTCATCTACGATCACGAGACCTGAACTATGTTCTTGGAGGAATCTACGGTGGAGTGCAGATGGATAACGGAACGTGGAGGAGGCGAATGAACCACGAATTGCACCAGCTGCTGGGAGAACCATCCATCGTCCACATTTCAAAAATTGGGCGACTACGGTGGGCTGGGCACGTCGTAAGAATGCCGCACGACGACCCAGTGAAAATTGTTCTAGAAAGCGACCCAACAGGAACAAGAAGTAGAGGCGCACAGCGGGCAAGGTGTATCGACCAAGTAGAAGACGACCTGCGGACCCTTCGCAGACTACGAGGCTGGCGAAGTGTGGCCATGGATTGAGTAGAGTGGAGACGACTTCTTCGGACAGCAGAGGACAACCACTCCGGTGGCAGAAACGTCATCCACAAACATTTTGCTTGAAGCCAGTGTTTTTGGCTCTGTGGTTCTATTATCGAAAGGTACGCTTAGACTATCTGATTCGTTGGTCTGATTCGAGCGGACTGCTCGAAAATTTTGTCAGATGAAATGTTCGGATGCGTTCACACTTTTTCAACATGATGATTAGATTTGACGTTTGATTTGTCGAACGTTATTGATGAATTTACGTTACGGTCGACTGGCAGATGGAAATGATGTGAAAATGACAATGGATAATGATTTTGGATTTCAAACCTAGGTGTCGCATGCACTGGTGCAGTTTCGCGTAAATTCATCAATAGGTTCGGGGTTAGTTTTCATTCGACTCAATCAGCAAAATAGCCGCAAGTGAAATGAAAATATTGATTTTTTTCTTCTAAAATTTCAAGGATTTGATTTGTGTTTTGATGACATCCAGGAACAAGGTAAACCGATTTCACTATTCAAAGTGTATCATTTGACGGATTTTTTTCCAGTGTGTTTGAATAAGAATGAATAAGCATGCCAGACAGCAGGTCTGAGAGCCTACTAAGAATTGTTTGGAGCTTCAGATAGATTTGGAGATCTATTTACTGGGAAATTTGTTGAGCTTCAGGGTTGTTCGTAGATCTTGAGAACAGAACTACAAATCTTCAGAAGATTTTACAGAAATTAAAGGAAATTTACAGAAATTAAAAGAAATTTACAGAAATTCAAAAAGAGAAGATCATAGATCTTCAGAAAAATGTTCAAAGAAATTTTCAAAACTAACTAATTTTAGGAAAATATTGGAAATCTTCAAAATGTTTCGAAAATTGCAGCAAAGCCTAATGAAGTCAAGGAAAGTTCAGAAAATTTCTAAAAATTTCGGAAACATCGCAAAAGTTCCAAGGAATACACGGAACTTCAGGGATCTTCATTACAATTCTGTTCATTTTACAGTAGTTTCAAGAACATCATCATTAGAATTATGAACACTTACGCAATGTTCCAAAAACTTCAGGAAATCTTGTAGAACTTCAGAGCAGTCTCATTACCTTTACGGTAATTGTTAGAACCTAATTGAGGTTACGAGGATTGAAATTTATCCCCTCCCCCCCGAATTTCAGATTATGCACGAGTATGCATTGAGTCATGTGCGTTGTTCGAGTATCGGGGACACTCTCGAGTCCCATTGAATCTCGAAGGGGGCTACGGCAAGGTGATGGACTTTCGTGTCTGCTATTCAACATCGCGTTAGAAGGGGTGATCAGGAGAGCTGGGACGATCTTCAGGAAGTCCATCCAGCTTCTTGGCTTCGCCGATGACATCGACATCATGACACGGAGCTTTGAGAAGATGGCGAAAACGTACATCAGATTGAAGGCTTAAGCTAGGCGGATTAGACTTGCCATCATCGCATCGAAGACAAAGGAAGAGGTTCTAAGGTAGGCTATGTTAGCTTCCCACTCCGAGGTCAGACTGACGGTGACGAAACCGAGGTGGTCGATGAGTTCGTGTATTTGGGATCACTGGTGACCACCGAAAATGATTCTAGCAGAGAAATTCAAAGACGCATTATTGCAGGGAATCGTGCCTACTTTGGACTCCGGAGGACGTTCCGATCGAATTAAATTCGCCGCGGCACGAAGTTGACTGTATACAAGACGCTGATTAGACCGGTGGTGTTCTACGGCCACGAGATCTGTACTATGCTCGTGGAGGATCAACGCGCCCTTGGTTTTTTCGAACGAAGGTGTTGCGTACCATCTACGGTGGAGTGCAGATGGATGACGGAACGTGGAGGAGGCGAATGAACCACGAATTGCACCAGCTGCTGGGAGAACCATCCATCGTCCACATTGCAAAAATTGGGCGACTACGGTGGGCTGGGCACGTCGTAAGAATGCCGCAGGACGACCCAGTGAAAATGGTTCTAGAAAGCAACCCAACAGGAACAAGAAGAAGATGCACGCGGCGGGCAAGGTGGATCGACCAAGTAGAAGGCGACCTGCGGACCCTTCGCAGACTACGAGGCTGGCGAAGTGTGGCCATGGATCGAGTAGAGTGGAGACGACTTCTTCGGACAGCAGAGGACATCAAGGCCTTAATCTGATTGGTAAGGTTAGTAATAATTTTAGAGAAGTTTCATCAACAGACTACTGGAGCATTGGGAAAGATCAGAAAACTTCTGCTACATTTCAGTAACTTCAGAGAAGTTTCGAAAAAAATCAAAGTAGTTTCATTAACTCCAGAGAAGATGCAGGAATCTGGAGAATTTAAAGGAAGTCCAGAAATCTTTACAGAAGTTCAAAGAACTTGAGGAATTGTGGGAACATTTCAATACAAAAAACGTTTCAATAGCTTCAGGAAGCTTACAAATCTTCAAAGCAGTTCCGATAACTTCAGGGCAGTTCCGATAACTAAAGAAAATTGGGGAAGACCCGTATGGGTGAGTTTGTTGTTTATTAATTTATTTGATAAGGCTCAACCGAATTAACTTTACAGAGCCGAGGATTCTTGGTCACTTTACAATACATCTTAAAACTATAGTCAAAAGGTACAACACAATAAACACTTTATCTTCCGCTATCCAAAAAGCCTCCTCCATCAGAACTGGAGCCGCTTCCAGTAGTTTCATTGTATGGCAAATTGTTGTACGCCAACGAGGGTCAGAGCGCGTCCATTGCAACAATGGACGCAAAACGTGGTCAGCACTCACACACTCATCACGAAACGGTTGCTTTCCAAAATCGACGACGCATCGACCGAAAGAACTGCTGATGAAGAACAATGAGGAGGACCACACAATGGTTGCTGCCGAGAAAACAGACGATCGCGTAGCACACATCGAGAGTGGCCTGCTTTTGTCGACAGCCGAGTGAACACTGATATGGGTGAGTTGTGAATTAAGAAAACTTCAGAAATTTATCAGGATTTTAATAGAAGATCGGAGAACTAAAGGTGAGTT